>NC_054066.1:3428878-3733778 GCF_017639655.2 Falco naumanni
AACCTAAATATTTGATGGAAGTGACCCACAACTGCAAATTCTAAGGAACCACATTACACTGAACCAACGCACTCTTCAGCAAGTAGGTGTGAACGGACACCAGCACACAGGTGTGAAGCTCCATGTACAAGGCAAGGTGAGTCAGATGGCCAAGAAACGAATTCACTGAAGCCAGAAAGCTGAGTAAGGAATTAGTCAGTACAAACTGCTGATTTTCCTTCTGTTAGAAGACTGGTTGCAAAAATAGAAGAATTGTTGAAAGACACAGTCTACGGTACTGACCACTTGGGTAGAAAAGCCTGTATAATCATTACAATTTCCAGGCTGAGAATATAAAAAAATCTTTTTCCAAACAGTATTCTTTCAGCCTTGCCAATATTTCTGCATTTGCAACCAGTTACTTTCATTCCCTCTAAGATATTGCTCCCGCATTCCTTGGTACCAAGATCCTTCTAGATTGTATTCTCATTTATATTCAATTTCTCTGACTCTCCCCCAGTTTCAAGAGAAGGAGGGGGTGGGGACAAGAGGCGGCCAACCTGGAGCAGTGGGTAGGAAATTAAGCCCAACTGTGACAGCTGCAGTTGCAAACTCCTGCTCTGGAAAAAACAAACCTAAGCAAGACTTAACCCTGAGCAGCAAGCTGGCTGGTGGCCAGGGCACGCTGGGGATGCTACTGTACCGTGTCCTGAACCAAGAGGAGGAGGAGGAGGATACAGGTAAATCCTTTATATTTCATATCAACAACTCAACCACTGTCTATAGTAAAGGACCTGCTCCCCACTCTCTCTCCCAGTTCTTCCTCGATTGTCATCTCTGTGACTTACCCCTGGAAGAGGGACTGGTGGGGTACACCATAGCCTGAGGGGCTCTGCGCACCGTGGCAGTGCCAGGACTGCAGATGTGCCTGTTTTCTGGCAGGTAAACTCACCAGTACAGGGTGCAGAGGTAGCTGAGCAGCAAGTCTTCCTGCATTTCAGGGGGCCTAAACGCCATGCGAAGCAGTGTCAGCTGGCAGGACGTTCAGTCAATGCATACCCACCCATCGGCAGTACTATGTACAGCTTTCTTTTTTTGAATGCTTTCCAAATGAAAACAATCTTTTCTCACAAAAAAACCCTGCTTCCTCATGTCAAGCACCAAGACTGGGAGACCCTAGTGAAATACGACATGGAACAGGTAATGGTTTATTGTGGATTCTAGGCACGAAGCTGAGGAGCAGGGTAGGAGGTTCTCCAGGGGCTGCCTGTCCCGAGGCACTCCGGCCACGCAGGACTTGTGGCTTGTGGCTCCTCAGCAGCAAGTGTAATTTAGAAAGGAAAATTATTACAAAAACTCAAATAAGGCAAAAAAGCTTTCAAAAGTGTTCAACCTTGAACTACTGGTCTGGAAGGAAGAGAAAGGGGGGCCCTGGCCCTACAGCGTGTTCAGTGAGGAATAGTGAGGAAGAATACAAGAGCTGTACCTTCATATAGTGTTTGAAGATATCTGCTGCTGCATGCATGTCCACAATGTCATAAATTATCAGCTTGCTAAAGGCAGCCAAAAGGTTTCTTCTTTTATGTAAAGCTTCTATTTTGTTAGCTTCATCTTCTTCATCTCCCTCTGAAAGCATCAAGAACATTAAAATGTTTATAAGTAACTGCTATATTCTAAAGCAATATTGTCAAGGAGTAGCTTTTAGAAAAAATCAATTCTTTGAAATGAAGCAAGGACTGTTGTAGGAGAAGCTAAAATGAAAGGTGATAATTCTTGAGTCTTGCCTACGCTAGGACATCCAGGGAAGTTCAGAACTATGACACACCACTGACCAAGGATGCTACCTATAGTCCTGAGCAGGTACCGAACATAATCCGCACGGAACGGAACTGCTTATTTTCTTTACCCTGTGAAAGGCCACAGTGAAGACTTACTGAATGCTTTTTGCTTGACTTCTAAAACACAGGATATTTGGAGATGCTTCATTAATGTAACTATGCTATAAATATTTAACATAAGGAAAATTAAAAGCAGCAATACTTCTGCTGCATGCCCTGGAGATGAAATTGATGGCTTCAGCACATCAGTAACAACAAGAAGTAAAATTCAATTGTAAGAAACATTAACACTGAATATCAGTGCTGAAAGTATTAAGTCCCCATGTAAGACTCCACTCTGTGCATGAAAACGCAACTACACACATGTTAAATATCACATCGTGTAATAAAAGCATATTCCCCAAGTTAGATAAGAAAATGAAATCACTTAAAACAGTTGTGATAAAAGTAAATATACTGTGGTATTTAGTGCCTTATTCTTGGAGGGTATCTTCCAACCAGTTTGAAGCAGTACAGAGCTGTGGCAGGGGGAGGAACGACACAATGTCACTCAGACTCTCTTGCTGCTCACTAGTCTCCACACAGCACTTAAGTCACGTATTTGATCACAGGAAATCTCTTACAAGCAGTGGAGCTGACTGTGAATATACATGCACGTTTTAATCCACAGAACTGAAGCCCAGTCTCCTCCCCAATCCCACCTTTCCTTCATTTCTTTTTATCATTACTGATGTGTTCCGAATACCAAAAGCTACAAACTGTCAGACTGACTTCACGGAGTCAGAGAAGCTTGAGGGAATAGAGATTACACACAAAGACCTTCATCCATCTTTTTGCTGTCTTCCCAGTCCAATCACAGGATATTGAAGAACAGCAATTTTGCTAAAGAGCAAACAAAAAAAATTAGACACGATCCTCCTAAAATCTATTCTTGATGTATTATTCTGAACGCTGAACTCACAAAGTATGATTAACTGCACACAGATTTCTGGTGAAGGTGTGTTTCAAAATGTATTCTTCCCAGGAATCCTTAAAGAGATGCTCCACAAAGACGTTAGCTGCCAAGGCGCTAGGGAGCTAGAACTGAGAGCGCCTTCAGAGCAAAAATACCTTCTCTGAGATCTTAGTTCTATATATTGCTGTCTTTAGAGATCTAAAATAGCACCTATGTGTCATGCTAACATAGAAGTAACTGAGTACAGCGGAAATTCAGAAACTGTGCTAAAAAGAGCACTACAGGGTGCACTCAGCAGCTCTTTCACGTCGTTTGACTATCTGGGAATCCATCTCTTGTCCAAAGCTATTTAGGATTCAGAAATGGGATACCTCTGTACTTGCATTTAGGCATTTATAACATACACCAGCAGCACCAAGCTATTTAAAACCAGACCAGATCTGCCTCTCCCTGACCGAAAGCCAAAAATCTCAAGTCATCCTTGTGCGAAGGTAGAGTCGGGGTCCCTGCAAACCCCTCTCAAAGCACGGCCACACACAGCTGCCTAGGAAAACACAAGGGAAGCATACACAAAACTGTCCCAAGTACTTTCCTAGTCTCCAACCAAATCAATGATGTCCTGAGCTTGATCTGATTATTTTGGAGGAGGAGCAGAAGGGGTGTTTATCTAGTAACATCACTTTCTTAAGGCTTTCTTTGCCTAGAGCTTTGCTGGTAAGGTTTGCCTTCAGGATCCGGTAACCTGATTTAGTAACTCTAAAGTATTTCTCTTCTATGTACTGTTCCATTGTACTTCTTCCCTTGAAGCTATATTAAATGAAGCTGGCTGCTGGACTAAGACTGTACTGTTTGGAAATAAATGTTAAGAAAATATAGTAAAGGAAGAATAATTTTATTCCAGATTTATAGCATGTATTTACAGACCAATCCCATGTCTTCTGAAAACATCTTTTTTTATGAAGTGAACTTTGTAAGTACTACTTCTTCTTTAACACAAGTAGTAGTGAATATTTCATATTCATACCTCCTAGAAATAAAGAAGAAAAAATCTGAAAACGTTTGAGCACAATGAAGTGGAAATTCTATTTTCTTCTTTCTTCTGTGCCTGTTATGAAAAAAAAGCTAAGTAGAAAACAAGAAAGCTCAACATACCCATGCTCTGGTTTTCGTCATCTTGGTCAATAAAGACATGGTCCATCACGAAACTGAGAAGTTCTGACTGGAGGCCCGAATCTGGATTGAACACCAAAGGCTGAAGACCTTCTCGACCTCCAGTCATCAACTGATGACTAAAAATCATCAAGAGATCACAGAGCAGCATGAAAGCCTGAAAGGCGAAAGAGAACGAATGCAGTAAGAAGCATAAGTTAAGTGAAAAATAAAATACCATTTATCTAATTTCCACCTACCCCCTACCATTATTAAATGTCCTTCTTTAACTGTTTGCCATTTGTGTGCTGTGAAAATTCATAAGAGTTTCCCCTAAATTTAGAATGTTATGCCTTTGGTTCCTATGTAAGGAACTGTCTTTACTACCTCTTCCATATCCAGGATGATCCATATTAAGCTTCCAATTCTTCTCCATGAAAAGAACTCTAAGTCTGCCTCTGATTCAAGGACTGCAGCCAACTTTGTAGTCAAAAAACCCACCTCTTTTGATAAACAGTTAGACCAAAGCAAAAAAAAGTTAGAAAAAAACCTCCAAAACGAACAACATTAGAAGGGAAAATCCAAGCTGAGTCACTGTCGGATCCCAAAAATACAGAGAAGCAGTTGTGAGCAAAGAAATTCTTGCAGAATATCGTCAACTATTCACGACAAAAAGAATCAAGTAACTCTGCACAGCTTTCAAATCCAGATAAAAGCCAACCAGGGCAGAATTTTCAGTGATTTATGCTCGTTACTTTTATACCCTCATTACCTGCGAACAGAGAAAGAAGGCAGCTATTACTAACTTTATTTCTTTCAAGAGCTTATCTGTGTACTCTCACGCACGAGAGTGGCACTGTTTTTTTCCCCAGGGGCTTATCCCAGATGTCAGCCAGCTGCAGCCACTGGCATCACGTTCAGCACCTGGGCACCTTCCAGAAAGTACTTCTTAATCATCTTTGTTTCTCTACCTTTAACCTCAGGTTCTGAAAACTAAAAAAGAGAGGAAGGTTCAAAGTATGAACATGACAAATGGCTCCTAGGAGGTCCATGCTGGATGTGCTGCCTCTTCCCCCCAAGCCTGCCGGAGTTTCACTCATGGCAGTGCCAATCGTGACTCCCAGGCAGGTGGTAAGCCAGAGGTGTTTTCAGCTGAAGAGGGATTGCAGAATAGCTCTGACAGAGTCATGAAAACCAACGTATGCTTTAGATCAGTCCTATATTCCCTTTCTACAAACAGCTGAACAGAAAGATAGTTAACTGTGTGTTTAAACGTATTTTGGAACCGAGCCCAAGGAAAAGTAGTGAGTGAGAGCAATCTGCTTTACAGACTTCTGAAATGAAATCTTTGTGAATGCTGAACGTCATAGCAGCTCACTTATTTCTTGGAGTACGTTATAAAATCTGAATGAGCTATACCCAGGCAAGAACAAAATGCAAATCCTTGTAAACTGTGTTCTTCTTACACTCTGGAAACATATGCCAGTCTTTGGGCACTATATTCTCCAGATAGTGATGGATCTCACCTGCTCTAAACTCCTTTGATATTCAATAGAATTCAAGCTCATCCTAATGCAGAGCTCTAAAAAAAGCATATGAATAATGCACTGAAAGTGCTTATTTCTGTCCAATATAAAGGCAGCAGCGGACCCAGATACGTATGTCTATATATTGTAGGTATGTCTAGTCGGAGGAGACTTGTTTCACTCCTAGTCTAGGAAAGTTTTAAATGCTTGAGTTCTGTTTCTATAAATAGTTAATAAGCTTTTCTTTCCTTCAATGTGTGCATTGATCTTCTCTGGACAGAATGTATAAATTAAGAATCAAATACAGTAGGGAGACAATACAATTTACACAGCATTCTCAAAAAAAACCCAGTAAAACAAGAGGATTCAGAAGCAGCCCTGCACTCACAGAAATATACTTTTTAAGGAAGAAAATGAAAAAGATCCCAGGAGCACTAGTTGGAAGGGACCTCTGGAGTCTCTAGTGCAACGTGCTCTGACTGGGACACTTGGTTCTCTGGGTCTGGTTGGTCATGGCTTTGTCTAGCTGAAGCTTGAATGCTTCCACAGAATTGTGAACTGGAGCTTCTAAGAAAAGTTTAAATTACCAATGGAAAAAAATAATTGTGGCCACTAATAGTAAGAGAATAAGAACATGTTACTATATATCAAGAACAAAAGCACTGCAGTAATGGGAAAGATCATTTACCATTTGTTGATGCAGAAAAGACATTAGTGCTAGCTTAAGCTAGAACGGTTGGTATTTTCATGAAGCTAGATGATATTTTCACATCATATAATATTAATAAAATAAGCCAAGAGTAACTACTCAGAATATTAAAAAACAATTACTGAATTTAAATCTGCTGGAAGACAATGACCCATCAGAGTCTTCTAAAAATATAAACTAGCGACATCTCTGAGCCTTTAATATTTATATTTATCAACTTGCAGAACACAGTGTAAATGCCAAGCAGAGCTATTTTTCAAAAAAACCAAAACCCTGTCTTTTAAGAAGTATTGTCTTTTAAAAAACACAGGCAAAACCCACAGGCCAGTTAGTTACAGTCTTTGCAAAACCTTGGGAGGTCTGATAGAAACGCAATTTGTAGACAACTAAAAGATGACAACAGACTTGATATAAATCAGCATATATTCATAAAATCTCAGCTAACAAACTGTCTTTTGGTTTGTTTTTTTCAGAGACTGCCAATTATTTCAACAAGCCCTTTGATTTTGTTTCTTTTATTTCAATTTCTAAATACATACAAGAGAAGCTTCCCACTCCACGCCTGCATGGCTTTCCAAAAATCTATAACCAGAGAAGATAACTACAGAAGATAACTACACTGAACCACAAAAAAATCTGATCCCTTATTATGCAGTTGTATTCCACATGTATACTTCTGGCCTCTGTGTGCACACACATACACACGCAGAGAGATGCATGCACTGAGGTTTTCAGTTTCCCCCAAAGAGGGAAGCACAGCAGCTGGAGCTAGAATGGTTATATCGCTGAGAATCTGAAAGATGCTCCAGATCTTTATGTCTCTGTAATGAAGACACTGTTTAGATACTTTACTCTGATTTCTCAAGGAGACGTAGCTATTTGTGAAGTGACAATTTTTGCACAGTGTGACAGGACACTACATTCTTAAGTGTTACTCAGAGTATTTCTATAAAATGAAGTAACTTTTTTTTTTCTGCCAGAAAATATGCAGCACAGAACTGTACTGCTATTTTTTTTCTCTCTAGAGAAAAAATATATTTTCTCTATGAAAATACTGCCTCTATTTTCTCCCATTAGCCACAATGGGAAAGAGATATAATAATTAGTATTCATCGCTACATTTAACTGAATTATTTGGATAACTAAATAATGAAATAACATCAAGGCTTCAGGCATTTGCCTTCAGCAGGAAAGCAGTCACTCTAGACTAGGGCCCTATTAGTCAATAACAGGGGGGAAAAAAAATATGCAGAGAAATATTCAGCCCATCTGAGGTCTCAATCACCCTCTAACAGTACCTATTTCCACGTGTCAATACAGCAAGTGTCTAAATGATTTCAGGTGACTGAGATGCCCAAAGTTACAGTAGCGGAACATGAGCCTAACCATCCAGGTAAATCTGATATTTCAAAAGTGAATCTGACATTAGCTGTGCTTTGGAGGTGCTTTTACTACAGCTCTTCTTATGGAGTGTTTGTTCAGTTTCATTTAGACAGAAGGCACAGATGATTTCCCTTTAAGTTCAATATAGAGTTGCCTTGAGTTTTACTACAGTTTAATATTAACACCTTTCTAAAGGCACGGGACAGACATTTCCTTTACCTGTTCTTTGACTGGAGTGTTGACATTTGATAGACACTGCTGGCAGACAGCCAGAAAGGATTTCACAGTTTTCCTCAATACCAACAAGTCCTCCTAGAATAAATATTAAAAAAGGATAATACATAAATATTAATTAAAGGTTACTAGGAAAAAGCAAAATAAAAAGATGGTGGTAATTTCATACATTCAATCCTATAAAGTAGCCAAACAAATAATAAACCAATACATTCTTGAGCTACATTGTATTTTATACTGAATGTAAATTATAAATGCTTCAGAACAAAAAAATTAATACATCAAGGTCAGCCTAACTGGAGGGTTCTAAAGAATTCTGTACTCAGATAAATTAACATGAACAAAAAAGTAAAATGCCAATGTCTCAAGTTTAACAAAAACATTATCCTAATTCCTGCAGACATGGGAAATTGAAGGCAAATCGCAGAACTCTGATGAGTTATGGATGAAGGAGGGAGGTTCGTTGATCTGGAGAAAAAGGATTTGAGGGTAGAAAAAGATAAATGAATGACTGTTCTTGATCAGCTTGATCTAGAGACAACTGCTGTGTATTGTGAACGTGGGTACCCGAAGCAGCAGGTTCAATAGGGAAGCTGCGTACCTTGACCCAGGGGAATGAATGCTGTACCCTGATGCACTTATATTTTACAGATAACAAAATGCATGAGCACACCCAAATCAAAACGAAACCTAAGATACTGGAGCCTAATCATAAGAACACAGCAAGTAGCGGCACGGAAACAGCAAATCACAGAAGAAAAAGAACCCTCCTATGTGCAGAGGTAGGGCTACCTCTACCGCAACCAAGAAACAGGTGGAAACTGTACGGGGCTTTCTGGCACGCGCTGAAGTAGGCGCATGGTTTTACAGCAGTGATAAACCAGGCACCAGAAGAAAAGAATGAGAAATCGCTAGAACTTTGTGTCGGCTTCAAGGTTTGGGAAAAGGACAGGCTGTGTCAGCACCGATGCAGGGATCGTGCTGCTCCTCACCACCCAGGTGGCCCGAACATGTGGCTCTGCCCTGTGCTGTACCGCTGCTGCCAGCACCCTCACCTCCTCCGTAGCGCTGGTGCCAGCACCCACAGCTCCTCCATCCGCCGGCAGGCTCCCGCAGGTGGCACCATCTCCCACACGCACCTGGGGCCACAGCTGGGAAGACCCTTCCCCTCCCAGTTTTCACTGTCACGGGTTTCATGCCAAGAAGGGATCACAAGAGCTGCTAATCCACACCAAGACTGCGGGTCGACTTCCCTCCCCGATACCCCCACCGGTTTCAGGTGGAAGGCAGCGTGCCCTACAGATCGACACCCAACCTACATCTAAAGAACCTACAGAGTGAACCACAAACGTTTTCCTTGCTAAAAATTCCAATTTTTAATTATGCTGGCTGTTCAGTCCATGTGTCTCATTTCTAGTTTTAGCTTTTCTTATTGCTTTCTATCATAAGATCTTGTTATTCTTTGTTTACTGAAAAGCCTTTTCATGGTCCATATGTTCTTCCCGTACTGGTTCACAACAGAAGGCAGGTCTGCAAGTGTGCAGAAGCACCCCAAGCACTCCCAAATATCTGATTCTCTCATAATTCTCAATACAGTGAAAGTGATTTTCCGATACGGACACCAAAGGTCTATGAGCTACCTCACCTTCCTATTCCTAATAATTTTTTCTCTGAAATACAGCCAAGGACCCCTTGCGCCACTGCACCACCCTGCCATTACCTGATCTGCAAGACAGCTCTGCTCTAAGTCACAGCTTTCCACTGATCAGCCTTCTTGTTCCCAGATAGAAGCCTTCCATTTGGCAGCTTTAACACGCCTCTTCATTTTCCTAATTGTATTTTGTTTACCAATTGTTCTATACCATCCACATTATAAATGCCTTGACTTACCCTCCCTGACGGTTGGTAAAAATTACCGCTTTTTAGCGGAGCACAGATCTCTCCTGGAATACATCAGAAGCGATCCCGTTGCGTGATGATTTCCCACTTACAACTTTCTTCTGATATACGAATCAGCTTTGAGCTACTGAATATTAATTACATTGAATTCACACATTGACCTGAAATGCAATGTGGTACTAATGTCTTACAGGAAACGGCATTGCAACTGGTTTCCTTATCAGTCAAAAAACCGGTGTTCTCCTGCACAAATTTGTTGGTTCCTTCCAGTCTTACCTCTTGGCCACGCTCGTTTTGCCCTTCAGCCTTGCACTGACGGTTTCTATCTGCCAGTCCAAGACCTTACCTAGGACCGATGCCAGGCTGATCAGTTCACTGTTACATAAGCATCTGATTTAACGCTAGGATTACAATCACTTTAATAACTTCCTACTTTCTATCACAATTATCTTCCATTTAGATGTTAATGAATTCAACAGAGGAACTAAAACCTATGAAGAATCCTATATAAAGGTTAAAGAGTGAATGATTATGTCTCCCATTTTTCTTTCTCTCAAAGAATAACTAACATGTAGGTACACATGATTTCTTTTCCTCTCGATAGCACGACAAAGATCCATTTTGAAAAGTTACAGACAGCAAAAGAACGCCCAGCTGAACAGTGCAACAGAGCCATCTGGAACTTTTCTAAATCTGGAGAAATCCTCAGACTACTACAGAGCGGTAATATTTTTCAAAAGAGAAAACTGGAAGAAAAAAATGAATTAGATTTTCATGTTTTTTACCATCCTTAGGCACATAGCCAAGGCTCCTGAGGTGTGATTACCTGATATGCTGGCTTCAGCAGAAAAACTGGTACGAAAAAATTTCACTGTCCTCTTGGTTGCTAGAGTAAAACCATGGGGTCACACCATGAACTGGATCACTAAAGTGACCCAGGAGAAAAATCACCCTTTCTTGAACTGTGCAGCGTGGTATCTTCAAATTTAACTAGTCCGTGGCAGGAACAAGAATAAGCCACTAAGAGCAAGGACTTGCATTGGCCCTGCCACCACCTGTAATGGAACTGCGTTCACAATACTGCTATTTAAAACGCCCCAGTTATTTTCTAGCTTCAAACTGAAGCCTGGTTTTTCCCACTGAAGCCATTTAGAAATGCTGTGCTTTTGCTAGGTTCATCTACCAGACCCAATGCTTTTCCTCCTCTTTGCCCACTGCCTTTCCTCTATTTGCAGTATTAACTTCCTTCTCCTTCCAACTTCAACTCTTTGATTAACTTTACAATGTTCAAGAGCCATTAGCTTTCAAACTCGACAGTGGAACACAATCTGACCTTTTGCACCTTGTGACTCTCTTCCTCCTTTCAGCACTTTGTGCTTTCTTTCATTGTGGCCATATAAATATGAAAAGTCACCAAGTCACTATGTTGTTCTTTAAATCCCTCTTTAAATCCTCTCTACTAATTCCTCTGCCTACTAATCACTTTGCAATAGCTATGCATTTGGCTAGTCTGGCTGCTGCTCATTCAGAACTGTTTTGCCTTTGTCTTGCCTCTGAATGTTTGCTCTAGTCATGCCTTTTTTTTTTTTTAACACTGTTCTAAGATTCTGGACTCTGTTCTTCTGCAAATATTTCCTTTTCGTTATGTACATGTACAGTGCATCGTACAACAGTCCCAGGCACCTGGTTTATTGGATACATGAAGACATCTAGATGGAAACTGTATAATCTAGTCCCCAAGTCTCCTATGTCAAGCCTGTCTTGGCTCTCGAAAATACACAGACAGGGGAACTCTTGCTGACAAATTACCAGTTAGTTACCTTTGAAACCATCCTCAAACTCCATGTGAAGAACAGTTTTCCTCCAGGCTACAACAGACTGCTCCCCCAAAAAAACCAAAAAGGCCTCAGCCCCCCCGAGCACGTACAGAAGGAAGACCAAGGTTAGAGCGTTATGCTATGGGTATTTCAAGGCTTACACATTTCATTCTTACCTGCTGCAACGTTCCTTTTAGTAATATTTTTTTCCTTTCAGATTTTAGACACCAAGATGAGGCCACAGTATGCCCCTTTTCTCACAGGCTGCCTTGAAAAAGAGTTTTAAAGTAACTGCCCCAACTATGTGCTGTGTTTAAGTTAACTGGTGGAATCTTCGTTACTGGGCAGAGAATTTGGACTTTCTTACTAATTCAAATAATCAAGTAATTATCACCCTTCTATTAAAATATCTTTGGAACTTCACTTCCTTAAGCTTGATGATGAAAACTGCAATCTACAAATGATATGACACAGTGTGGGGCAATCTGCAGAGCAGCCTCTTGGTAACAGCCAGGAAAAACAACAGTTGACATGATGAGAACGAGTGCAACACTGCCTGTGACAGAACACCCAAACCTGCCTGTTCCGAGGAGTGTTTGCCTAAAAACTGGTAAGGCTAAGAGGAAAGTTAACAATTAATATGCTTAAAATGACCAGATTAAACAGTAACCAGGAGATGACCAAGAAATTCTTGAGACAAGGAGGAGTCACCTTGTAAAAAAAAGTATAAAGGTAGCGTGAACAGTTGTGATCAGGGAGAGGAACCTCGGGGTGGATGAGAGCAGCAGTCAAACCCAGTCAGACACCTCAAGGCTGCAACCACTGCCCAGGGCTGGTGGCACCCAGGGCACCCTCTCCCTGCCTGCACCCACCTGAAGGACTGTCAGTTGATGCCAAAACGGCACAGAGTAACTGCTCAGAGACGAATTTTGTCTTTAAGCAGCAAAGGTATTTAATTCTTGCAACGCTGGGGAGCTAGCCGGTTTGCACCGGACAAACTAGCTCCCAAGTTTTCAGTGAAAAGTTAGGTAATTTATACAGTTTTCCTGAGAGGTTACAACATCTTAACATACATATTCATTTGATTTTGACACCGAATCATTCTATTCATAATAGGTGGGATCTAGGTGGAGTAAACCTTTCAACTTTTTGTTCAACGATTTCCTGACTCATGGTCTCCTTATCTCCTTCAGGTGCCCTCCTTAGCTTTTCTGATTATTCAGAGTACATTAACATTGTCAATTGTACGTTCCTTTAACTTCGTCAGTGGAACCTTTTCTTATTCAAAGTACTTTACAGAGTACATTCCTTTAACATCCTCAGTGGAACCTTTTCTAATTATTCAGAGCACATTCCTTTCTCAACACAAACAGAGCATCACCCATAGCATTGTACGGAACTCATCCTGACCAATCATTTTAAGCCCTCGTTCTGTTTCACAGCATGGGGTGCAACACACAGCAACTCGCCCCTCGAGCGCGTGCATGTGGCTGTGGAGTGCTCCACGGGCCTGGGTACCATGAAGCTGGGGCACTCACGTGTCTGACAGCAGACACATCCATGCAGAGGATCTCTCATGCTGCCAAAGGAAGGGGAATGGGCTTGTACCTCATGTTCCTGTGAGAGTGGCGGTCTGTGCGTGTACCTAAATTGTGTGTGCGACTTGGGGAGGCGATCAGAGTAACTTGTGAACAGTTACAGAAGGGTAGTTGAAATTTTGTAGGTGTTCATTACCATTATAAAAGTGTCTAGTACTCTGGTTTACCTGCTACATCACTGATACTTACCCTGGAGATGTGTTGCACTGACTGTACATTAATCATATGGTGTTAATAAATCAATGAGCTGACTTGATCTGAATTTGATTTTGATATGGAGAAATAGTGTGAAATGGGGACAACGGACACCGATTGTGATTGTATATGTCTGCTCAAGGAACGTGGGTATGGTGACTGGTCATGGGCGTGGTGTATGGTCACATAGTCACACAGCTTTGAGGAGACACCTACCCTTCCTCCTCTAACAACGGGGCTATTTATAAAAAGGATGAGAAAAGGATGAGAGACGTTCCAATGTTATCTAGAGGAAGGGAGTGCTAAGTCTTCTTGCTGGAGAAGATCAGATGGTCACAAGGACATGAATCACCTACAAACCTGCAAGACCACCACATTCCAGGCAAAGGACTGACATGCTAATTAACATATGAAGTGAGAGCAAGGTTTAGGTAACGAATATGTATAGGCGTTAATTGAATATTCATTTGTTTTATTGTATAAATGTGAGATGGTTCGTCACTTCGGGTATGCACGCTTGTGGAGGAGCGATCCCCCTTGCATCTGCGCGCAATAAACATACCTACTTTATAACTTTCGAGTTATAGAGTCTAATTCCGTACGTCAATTTACACCACAAAAGTCAAACAGTTTTTCCCTGCCACCTATATGAAGCCTGTAGACCAATAGACCTAGCTTTGTGTAGCCAGCCACAATCCAAAACATACACAACAGCTATAATATAAAGTATCTCTCAGAAAGCAATAAACATGCCCTGGGCTTGGGCATAATGCCCAGGACAGTTTCCAAACAAGGGCAATCCTCTTAGGAGAGAGGCTGTATTTTTTGGAAGAGCCACCTGAACACCAGAAAAAGAATAACTTCATTCCAAACAGATCCTGTTCCCGGTTGTTTACCCCTGGTTGCCATGTATGACTCGACTCTAGGAACCAATACACAAAATTATTAAGCAATTTTGAACTCTACTCAAAGACTTTGAAAGACATCTTACCAGAACCAACCCCCCCCCCAACTCCCTGCAACAAAATGTATACCTAATGGATGCAGAGCATACATTATTAAGAAATTCAAAACTTGCCAATATATGCCCATGACTACCAATCTAAATAATTCCTCCCACAGAAACATTAACATCCTTGATTCCTATACGTAGAATTTCATATTTTTAATATAAGTGTAAATATATTAATATACTATATATAAAAGTATATATATCTGGTGCACTGAATGCCTACATGGTACCTAACTAGATGAAATAGCGCAGCGACTATTTGCCAGCATGAACTCACACAAATGACCCAGCTGGCAGCAGATGAACTTTTCTTACAAATCAGTCCCTGCATCTCTGATCTCTCAGCCTGGATGCTCAAGTGAAATCTAAAAAAATGATCTTCTAAACATGAGCTTGGGAACCAAAATTCATAAATCTAAGGAATGCAGAAAAACAAGGACGAAGATTAGTTTTATGACATGTATTCTCCCCACTAGCCTTTTTATCTTCCTTCTCCCCCCCACTATCCGGTTCCTACTTCCCTTCCAGTAACTGTCTTACCACCTCGCCTTCCCCTGCTCCCACCCCCCTTACAGGTACCAACGACCTTTTCCTTTTCTTTCAGTTTACTGGGTCTGTATCTAAATAGAAACCGAGCCATTGTTCTCAGCTGGTATTTTGCTTTGTAATTTTCTGCTTTTATTTCAAACCTGAAAGGCCTGTGTGACTAAAAGCCTTTCATTTTTACAGCTATATCCATTGGTCTACTAAAGACACCACTTCAGCCTACAAACCATCACCTCCCTCTGTCCTCAGACATCACAGCTACAGCAAAGTAACACTAGAAAGCTGGATGGACCTACATATTAAAATACTGTATCAGAAATGCTCCTGTAAAAGCCTGAATACTTTAAAAATGGTTGCAAAATACACTATTTTTCATTTTGAGATGCTTGTGCTGATGCCTTTGTTTTCCCATACATCACACTTTAGAAGTGATCCCCTTTAATGTTTGCTAATTTATAAGCCTAAATCATGGCTTATAAAAGAACCATGGGCAAAGTGATCTCCTAATGGATTAAACAACAGATACAGTGCAGATTAGATTTATTTTCACAGTGAATAAACTACAATGGAAAGTCTGATAGAGAAAACCACATCGAACAAAATGTTGCAAGCTTATCAGGTTTGCGGCTTTCTCTTTCTCTGCTTTCTGTGTGAGCACAGCTGAGGGTGCCAGCCAGGCGTGAAGAGCAAAGAGCATTAATGCAGTGTGCCCTTTGACCTAAGCGTGCAAGAACACTCATTATTTTTGTAGGAGGCGGGGTGAAACCCCAAACAGTAAGTTAGTAACAGCTCTCTAGGTTATAGTAATTATGATTTTCATTGGGGATTCCAGAAACAGAACTGACTTGTACTTCAAATGGTCATTCTCCATGGAGCTTTCATAGTTCTTTCCATTCCTAGGAACTACATTATGACTAACATAAATCAGAAGAGTACTAAAAGTACGTGAAAGATCAAGGCTATTCTGCAGTCACCTTATAAAACAATGTCTCATACAAATGCATCCTATTTTGAAAAAGTAGACAAAGCCATACAATTGCACTAAGCTTGTCTGCAAGAAAAAAACAGTCACTGGAATAAATGAAAGTCTTTTCCTCTTTCAGTGTAATTGGACCACCATGGTAATACTGCAAAGAACAGCCCACATTAATACCGTGACACCAAAATGCAAAGCTTCTGACTAGGTCCTATGCAGATAGATGCTGCATATGTTATTCACTAGCTGTAGTTTATGGTAAGTATGTTTCTTTTGCTATTATTTAGATACAAAAAACCATGAAACTTTTTTCCAGCAATGCCGACAGCTATCACTCTGCATCATCTATACTATACTGCACTAACTTACTGTATTAAAAAAAAAAATGGGAGAAATGCTGTGAAGGGAGACAAGAATCTTACTGAATGCCCTGTGCTTCAGCATCTGTACCCAGAGTGGGGCAAAACCGGGCATTGCTGCTCAAGGACCCCAGCAAGTAGGAGGACAGAGTTGCTGGGTATCTTCAGGAGTGGGTAAGACACCCAGTAAGACCCAACAGTCAAGAGCACATGGGAAAAAATTTAATAAAGGTGTTGAAGAAAGCACCAGGCTTGGATAGTTGACCAGGTGCTCTAGGTGTACCTGCCCTAAGGCTTGGTTCCTCATAGCCAAGTCTCTCACTACACAGGCAAAGAGCAGTCCAGTTTTCCTTACTAGGGAAGCATTAGAACGAGATTTGGTGTGTTGGTTCTGTGGACATAAGGGCTGAAGCAATGTATGGCCTCCTGGATTTATTTTAGGTATTTAGCACCTGTCAAAGTGAAATTTCTCCCTAAGGATAACAACGCTGCTAGCTAGGAGGACTTCAGATGCTTTGGTGTGATGAGATTCTGAGTTCATTTAAAAGAAATGGGATGTATTCAGTTGCCTCAGTTACAAGGAGTCAAGATGTAGTATCATATACTATCAGCACACTAAAGAGAAAGAAGCTAAAGAAGCTCAAAGGGGAAAATGGGAATGAAAGCCAGAATAAAGAATGCCAGTTATTCTTTATTTCTAGTACCTATTTCCAAATGTCAATATATGTCAGTATTCAAAACAACTCAAAGAATTTACAATGTATTTTTATCATTTTTATGTGCACCTTTTTCTTTTTCATGTTGATGGGGTTCCCACTTCAATTTTCATACCATTTTAATTTGACACATTACTTTTGAAAAAGCCCTAAAAAGACAGTATGCTGGCCTCTGATTGAGAAAAGAGCTAAGGAAAGGTCCTGGAAAAGTGAAGTGTAACACACAAGTTGCATACAACATTGTCCTTACTGCACTACACTTGTGTGCACTTACTTTTTATTAGTAATTGTTGCTGCTAGTAACCTTACCTTTATATTGAGCAATATAAAAGATGTAAGTAAAAGGTAAGCGAGGTAAATACACGTAAATATTAAGCTATCTGTGGTGTACAGAACGACAGTAGTGCTTACAACTATTGGGTAAGCATTGTCAGCATTACTTATCCATTCATGCAAACTGCTGTACTCACAGTAAAGTGCATGAAGTGTCTTCAGCAATAGAAATATAAAAATTAGTTAGTATAAAATCCTAATAAAGACAAGCTTCCACTGTTTGTATAGCCTATTTAGACATAGGCATGATGTTAAATAGATCCTGAAATACCGAATAAATCAAACAACCAACATTTTATGTCTGTTTCACAACGACACAAAATGATGGTACAGCGGGTGGAGTTACAGAGTCAGGTCTAACGTTTTTAGGCAAGTTGTGTTTCTTCTGTATGATCAAATGCCTACTTACTTTGGAAGGGGAGCCTTCAGTGATTTTCACCAGCTGCCAGAGAATGGAGTAATGGGAACACTGCAGTGCCTGAACAACTATCTGTAACAGAGGGAACACAAAGAATCCCAGCACATTGGAAATATTGAAGCATATCAGTAAAGTGTATGTAAAACTTATAATGCAATTTGGGGAGAAGAAACAGGAGCAGCTCTTAGGCAGTACTTTTTTGTTTCAAGAATATATATTTTTCCTTAGTCAAGTTTGGTGCAATAAGAAACCAGCCTACTACAGGTGAAAAAAATCCTGTGCAATGCTGGGAAACAGAACAGAAGACTGTGCATTAGAGTAAAGCCAGAGGTGATGTCATAGCATGACAGAAGTACAACCCAACCTCTACGTATCTCAGCTCAAAAGCATCTCTTTAAATACCTCTAAATCTGACTTCACCAGTAAAACAGTCTAGAAGGTTGTTCCATTGTCAAATGAACGTGTAGCCCAATTGCTAAAAAAAGGGAGAAAATACACATTTTCCCATGGAGAAGACTAGGCTTATATTAATAGTGCCATAAAAGCATCCATGGTGTCTTTAAAATTTCAAAGACCAAACCATTCCCTTTTAGCGAACTCCTTCTTGTGGACTGGGGAAAGAAATACTGAGGAGAATTCAGATTTAGGAACTTTTTTGGTAAGATATTACAGAAGTGTTTGGGAAGCCATATCCCTGTCAAACCCAGAAACTGAGGATGGCTGGTAGCTGCATGGACAGTTTTTATCTGCTGGCCCCTTCCCTCCAGGTAGCACAATTCCAGCATTAAGCAGCAACTGCAGAGAGCGCAGAAGGTCCCACAGCTTAAAGCCAGGACTTTCACATGGTGTGTGGCCATGTGCCCTCCACACAGTCCTTTGCAGAAAATACTTTTAGAGAATTTAATGAGATTTTTTTTTCTCCTAAATGAAGTTGAGTAAAGATTAACAACTGGCATCTAATTGAAATCAAATTATAGCTTAAAATGTGCTGAAACACTGGAGAAGGCAGTCTGCAGTTTAAACTGGAGACCTGGGAAAATCTGAAATGGTCCCTGTGCGTATCCATAAGAAACTAAAACCAAACTGGGAGGAAACAAAGTCCATGACATGTCCACTAAAAGAACTCTACTGGAAAGGCTGGCCAGCATCCCTGCTAAACATTCTTTTTGCTTCCTAGTTTTCATAAGCTTCCATCTTACCTTCAATGCACAGTATTCGTTTGTGATAATCCTTATTGCAGCCAAGGTTTACAATTGTTGGGTTTCAGTGTAACATCATGATTTACTGTGAGGGTGGCGAGGCACTGGCCCAGGCTGCCCCGAGCAGCTGTGGGTGCCCCATCCCTGGCAGTGCCCAAGGCCAGGCTGGATGGGGCTGGGAGCAACCTGGGCTGGTGGGGGGTGTCCCTGCCCACGGCAGGGGGGTTGGGACTAGGTGACGTTTAAGGTTCCTTCCAACCCAAACCATTCTGTGATTCTATGATTTCTGCATTGCTTTTCACAGCCAGGAACATTAGTTATTCCTTACCTTACAGATGAGAAAGGTGAGGCAAAAATCACAGAATCCAAGATTTTTCACCTCCTGGCCTCACTACACACAATATAAATCTCATTCAAATAACTGAATCCTAGTGCATTAATCTTTTGAATTTTTCTATGACTAGACTCTTCAAAACTTTGAATCTTCAAATGATGCAGTGCAGGTGGTGTTACTGTACCTGTTCTGGCATAGCTCCATGTTCAATTCCAGTTCTTAGTAATCTGTAGCAGTTACTGAACAGATCCCATTTTGTGAGATCATGCGCACTAGAACAAGAGGTAATAAAGAGAGATTAGTTGTGTTCCTCAAAACTCCCCATCACAGCGAGAATACAGTCAGACCTGGCGGCTCAGTGAGCTTTGGTACTTTTGCAAATCTGAGACAATGCAGCCTGCTGACAAAGCTGCTGCTCAATTAGTTCACACCACACTAAAAGCACAAGTTCGGCTTTCTGATAATTGAGGAAAAATCTTTTACTACATGTGATTTTTGTTGGGAGGAGATAAAACTCTCTGCATGCCATACATCTTTAAAGGTTACTTCAGTGTAGCTACGAGCTCCTTGTCAGTGTTGCCTCTAAATCATCTTTCCTCTTTGGTTCTAAACATTGACAGAACTCCAGAAGACACTTCTTTGGCATTGCAGCAGAAACTATGGCCAAACTCTAGCAATATATACTGAATGAAAAATGGCTTCAAGCAAAATAAAGCTACATATTTTTCAGCTGTATTATTTGGAGAAAAATAAATTGCATTATCACTAGATATTAAATATCCTGAAATATCTGAAGACAGACATCATGATATACACGTACATGAGACAGAGACAGTAGTTGCCACCCCCTGTTCATTGTTTCACATTTCAGTTGTACAAACCTGACTTGGCAGCGAAAGGAATACAAATGAGATTAGCAGTATATATTCTACAGCCTTACAGTCCTCAATAGCTTATGATAAAGCTTTTTTAATACAGGACTGAGAAATACAGAATAAATTTCAAAACATCAGGTTGCCTGAAGGACAAAAATTCTCTCTCACAAAACAATTCAGGTTTAACACATTTTTCTGCAGTGGAATTAAACTGCAATAATTTGAAACAGTTTATAAAAGAGTAAGCCACCTCAGAATAGTCACAAATTTGGTGATTAAAATACTCACCTGGGAGAAGGGATAGTCTGAACTGGCAAGCCTAAATTAGATAAAGCAGTCTCTTGCATCTGGCTCCATATCATCCCAGCACCTTGATCACCAAGACATGCTCACTTTTCCCACCCCTTTGCGTCTCCCCTGCTTTGGAGCTGCCTGACTTTGTTTAAATAATTCACTACCCTGCTCAGCCAGAAAGAAAAATTCTCTGATTCTGAAACGGACAGAGGTTTCAGAGACTGGGAACACCTAGATGCTGTTGAAACCCCCAGTATGAAACACTTCCTGGTCTGGAGCGTGTCAGTCCCGGAAAACTTAACCGATAAAACTTTCACAGAAAACGTAACAATGAATGCCCTTGCACTGAGAGCGAATGAAGTACGCGCTCCAGAGCCGTGTTGTTAAGGTGCATCTTGACTTGTAACTCAAATCCATGAATAGAACAATAGGAAAACTTTACAAAAAGGAAACAAAAATGTAAAAATGTACTCCCCCCCGTCTCAGATTCTGGATGGTCTTTCAAGTATGAAAATAAAACGTTTCATAGATAAATTATAGGCTGTCAGAGAACTGCCTCTGACTAGTGATATTAGGCACATACATGCTGCTTCAGCAAATCACAGGGTTGCTAGCAAGGCAGAGTTGTACCTCCTTAATTACCGCACTGTAATTAAAGAAGTAAAATCTCCTTGGTGTGCAAAGGCAGATATCAGCAGAGATTATCCTACAGAGAATACGAGAGGAAAAACTGTCTCATTTCTGCCTTTTCATTTGACAGCACTGTGTGCCGGGCAGCCGTGGCAGGGGGCACGCACAGCCGGGCAGCGGGGGCACCTTCGCTCTGCTGAGCCTGGCTGCACAGTTGATCTTGGGAAGGGCTCTTCAGCTTCCAAAGTTGAAAAATTCTAACTATATACAAGTTACACAGGGCTTTTCAAGACAAACTTCCTTAAAGAAGAGCCTCCACCTTCAATTTAGGCATATTCTGGTACACTTTTGTCTCTTTTGAACTACTTAGCGATCAACACGATAGTTATGAAGGTACCTTGGACACAATACAGTTCTCCACAGAGGATCAGATTGACATAGAGGTTCCTAGAATGAAAATTCACAACACAGAATTTTCCCTTAGTCCCTTCCATGTCAGAGTCTTCATGGATTACAGAAAACAATGCCTAACATTTCATCAAAGGTTTCTTTTCATCCCTATAGATAGCAGTCTCTGCTGGACACG
The DNA here is from genome assembly GCF_017639655.2 of Falco naumanni. Classification (NCBI taxonomy): domain Eukaryota; kingdom Metazoa; phylum Chordata; class Aves; order Falconiformes; family Falconidae; genus Falco; species Falco naumanni. The sequence continues at coordinate 3,450,439 of NC_054066.1, forward strand.
CTTCTGCCAAAAAATAGTCAGACGAAGGTACCAGCTCCACAGTGTCCCTGAAACGTGGCAAGAAGCAGCTTAGAAAATGCCCTTTTTGAAGGGGCGATCTCTCCACCCACAACACTGCTTCTCTTTGTAAAGAGGCACAAAGTGAGAGGAGCTGTACCTTGGCCTTCCGACAGCCACGCTAAATACAGTCTAATTCCTCTACTAAGGTTTCATCGATCATCACTTCTACTTCTGCGCATAACAAACTTCTGAGCAACTCAGTCTGAAGGGTGTACTTGTCAACTACTGGAAAAAAGGTTAAGCAAAGGGTTTCTATAACAGAAAGGAAGATCTGCTGGTCTGACCATGAATTTACTTATCTGAGAAGTGTCCTGACTGATCATGCTTATACTGGTAAATATGTGATGCGTATCTGGAGACTTCCCATAGCCACTGCATGCTTATGAAGTCCATATGTGCACTTATGAAGTGTGGAGGCAGGAAGAAATGAATTCCATATCATATTTGAGTACTACTGAACAGTGACACCAACAATTCTGATTTCTTAATGTGAAATGATGTTCTATATACAAGACAGCATTAAAGGGCACATCCAGAGTAACGGAGGTGATGCTTGAGATTCACGTGTCTTGCACTGAATTAGCTGAAGTAATTAAATACAAAATGCTGATATTTTGCAGCATAAAAACTGATATAGCACTGATGTGTACGCATGAAAGCTTAGTTGAATTGGGCTGGAGTCAGCATAGGAAAAAGGGTCTCCATGTACTTAAGGACAGCTGTAAATATCAGTGAGACCCTGGCAAAAAAAGAAAGTCAAGTATATACTCCAGGTGTTCTGTTCAGAAGACCTCAAGAAAATTTATTATATTCTGAAAACTCGGGAGGAAACATTGTAATGATTAATTTCATTTGTATTGGAATACTGATATCCTTGTTTGATGAAAAAACATGAATTTGAAAGTGTGCTGTGAGCCCTTTGTTGCCATGACCCTCTCAGAAAGAGGATTAGCTAAGGCTCGGGAAATCTCAGCAGAGAAGCTTTTTGGCCCGGAAGGCTTTTCTGATTTTTTCCCCACCTTCCTGGCCTTCTTTTTTCTAAAAGATGAAGCAGCAACTACCAAGGAAACACAAGCACAGATAATGTGCAGTGCAGTTTCTCGCACTGGAAGAGAGGGACTTGTTTCTTTTCGAAGCCTCAGCAACCACTGTATCAAGTGCACTTTCAGAAGATCTGAAAGGTAACAGTGGTTAGCCTGCAATTTCAACTTCTATTGATTTAATTTCTTTTGGCTCCCAATTGATGACAGACAATGACAGTATCAGACAAGAGCCACCATTCTTTGGGATGAGAATGCACAATGTGAGTTTTGAAATGAAGATCCTAATCTCACAGCTAAAGGTTCGGCAAAAATTCTGTCTTGGAGGGTATGATTATTTCCTTTCACAAAGAAATCACATCAGATATAACATTCAGTAGAGTTATGAAAAGATTTCATTACTTCTTTATATGCAAGCAGATATTAATTAGAAATTCCCATTGAACTGTAATCATAAATAACAAAACAGCTGAGAAATTATACACAGCTGCTCTTCAGCTCTTTAGCTTTGATTCTTTTCTCTTTCCTATTATTTGAAGATGAAGGTAAACGTCCCTAACCCTGACTTGTGTGTTATTTTACAAAGCTGTCGTTATAGTCTGAATTAACTCTATAGAGATTTGAAATACTAAAGGAAAAAATATATATGGGAGACACTCAGAAAAGCCTTAAGATTTGTGCTTCTTTCTTGGATGTGGACTCTAGCTTTCGCCAATCCTCTCAGGAAAGGCAGAAGTGGCTCCAGTGTGTTACCAGGGTGACTGAAAACCTAATTTGCACATGTGTTAGTCTGCTGCACTACGGAAATTAATAACGATTTAATGATCTCTGTGGGACTCTTGTTGAATGGAAACAAAGAGTAGATATTTCAGAACCATTTTATACAATGATCCAACGCAGAATTCAGGATAAGTGAAGACTAAACACAGAAAGAAGAGAGAAATTAAATCACTAAAACCAATTTGTGTATTATGTTCTCACATCTTGCGATAAGGGAGAAACGATTTGTGGTGCTCAGCCACCTGCATTTGAAGCTTTCTTACATGCTACCAGGTGCAACTATTTCCTGCTGCTGATAGGAGGGAAGATCAGGTCTGTGTGGTATGCTCCAAAATTCAGAGTTTTCCAAGTTGCTCTACAAGTTATGAAGGTGCCCGTAGGTGTAACTGAGAGCAGCGGGTCCCTGAAAAGCTACTGCCTGGTTCTACTGAGCTGGCTCATGCTTGGCAAAGGAGTTTCTGTGCAATCCACACAGCTGGACTTTGCCAACAATTCAAGTAGAAACTATTCCTGGCATTTCTGCAGGAAAAGAACACGTCTTCCAGACTCTCACCATAACATCATCATAATAATACATTCTTAATAATTAATTATTAATTACTACTACTACTTATTTCTCTAATTTTGAGGAGAAACACCTCAAAGGCACTGAGAAGCTGAGAGAAGCAACTTCCTCCAGGGCTCTCCTAAGCTGAGATGGAAAGCCCAGAGTTGGCCTGTATCCACTGGCACCAGAGATAATAATCCTCCCTTGTGCATTTCCTGTCCGTCATATAGGGGAGCATGACTTTTACTAAGACATTCATAGGTGTAAAAGAATTTAGTACCATTGATGGTGTACCACTTGCAAAAGTAATGGCATTAACTAAGCAAACACCCAAATTAATCCAATATCATACTGACAAATAACCCCTAATCATTCATTAATCTCTGCTTCATATTTCAGGCTGTATCTTCTCATTTCTTAACATGAGGCATCAACCAATACTTGCTGAAATGAAAAAATTAACATAGGAAAATTTTGAGGGCAGAAAAAATCACCTACTTATGAAAAGAGGTTAACCTCTTTAATGTGGAGAGCACATTGTATATGTCATCATCATCAGCTTCTTCTCCCTGAAAATGAAAGGAAATCCATTAACAGAGTTCAGCAATCCAGCAGGGTACGCTACTGCATGGGGAGGAGCAGATTTCTTTGCAGTTTTATGTTGACACCAAAACTGATTTTCCAGTGACTTTTACCTAGATTCCATAATATTTAAATAATCACTGCATAGCACCAGGAAATAAGCAACATCATCTGACAATGTTCAGCAGTATCACTGTGTTACTGCTCAAACCAGTAACCTCTAGCAGTAGAAATCATTCCCATGAATAAAATATTTTACAAAAAGGACTGAACTATCAGCTTTAACCATCAGCTGATGAATGTGCTACAGGAATAAAGCCACATGCCTGCCTTGTTCCACACCAGAAACCTGCCAATGTCAAAAGCAATTTTTTAAAAATGATCAGTTGGAAAATTTCTTTCTTTTCATATCCTTCGTTGCTGATCCCTGTGCTACACTGTAATGCCTGGCAATCACATTATGTGCGCAGACTGACATACATTCAGAACCGGATGGAAGGTTGTGTTTTGTTTTTTTTTTTTAATTTAGATTTTACAGATCTGGGGAAACAACAGTCCAAACATAAGTATTGCACAATTCAATCAAAACTTTTCATTTGAATTTAACTTCTTCTTTCTGGCATTCTAAAATATCATTAGCCTAATGTTTCATGCAAACTGAACAGCAAATTCTCTTAGTGAAATGACTGGAAATAAGGTTCTTCCAAAACTTAAATTTTCCCAGCAACTTTCTGAAATAGGAAACCCACTTACAACAATTCTTCTCCATTTCATTTTGATCATTTTTTTTCCTGTCTAAAAGCCTGACAATTAATTCAATTCCCTGCCTTCAGATGCAATTGCCCATCAATGTTTCTCTCACCTAGTGGGAAGCCATAAAGCAGTGGGATACTTGCTTGGGTACAAGCATGCACATTTCTGAATTGAAATATCCTTAAAATGATGAAACGTGACTTTTCAAAATTCATTATTCTACCAGGTATCACTCAGCAAAGTCTATCACAAAGGCTAAAATTTTAAATCCTTGCTACCATTGTTCTCTTTCTTGCTTTCTCCTACATTTGTCCTGGTTTTGTCTCCACATCTTTCTCTGTGTCACATTTCTGACCTCCGCACTTCCTTTTCCTTAGGGATCTAAAATTCTTAATTCTTCATTTCTCATATGACTTTTGGACACAGCTTTTCTCTGAAATCCCCAGCCCTCATCCTCCTCTCATGAAGTGAACATACACGACGATCGTAAGCCCTTGCTCTCATTTCTCGGCTCCCTCCCAAGCTGGGTGAAGGAAGGGTACACATCAGAAGTATTTTGGTATCACTGGCCCATGTTCCTTCATGAGGCCAGTCTTTGCTCTCTACCCAGTAGTCCCAGTGCACCCTTCGGAGCTTTTTGCACTGGAGTACTGCATAAAGTCGCCTGCAAAGAGAAATCAAGGGAAATGGAGCGGGAATAAGCAGTTACTGGCTTCCTGATCAAACCACAGTTAGTAATAAAGGAAAAACGCAGGAAAAAAGTTTTTTTCCCCTAGCTTATTTTTCCTGAGAAGACTGGTGGGAAGTCAATTATGAATGCCAGCACCTCCTTCCCGTTAGGGAAAAGGTGAAGCTGGAGGGATCTTCCAAGCAGTGTCAGGCAGGGAGAGGGCAGCACTGCAGACCCCACAGTGCGCTTTCTCAACTCCCTCAACATTTACGTATCCCCAGCCCAAAACAGCCGGACTTCAGTGTGTTGCTGGCACAACCCAGCTGAAACGTGGGCTGGGGTTGGACAGCAGGTAGATTTCCAACCTCCTTGCGTCTTCACTGCTTGTAGTGCTGGAACACGGCGCTCTGAGGCCCAGCGGGCACGCGGCCTGTGCAAGGGGGCTCCCTGAGCAGAGCTTCGGAAATGTGCAGATAGGGACTGCGAGGCAGCGAAGGGAAGGAGAGCACAATCTCCTCAGATCAGGGAGCCCAAGGACAAGAGGACTGATGCTATAGGAAACCAAACTCGATGCTGACTGCTGGCTTCCAGAAGGGTATGTGGAGCACAGAAAAGGAGCTGAAGAACTAGAGGACTGGTTCTTGTCTCGACGCCTCCTCAGAGCTTCTGTGTGGAGGGCAACAGGGAAGTCAAAGAGCAGCTGCCGTGCAGCAGAAGGATCTACATGTTCCTGTATTTGCTAACTGAGTTTGGGATTAGGACCAAAAAAATTATCTCTAGGTGCCTCAGCAATACTAATAAAATGGTGAGTGGATCTTTTCTTGGGTGAAACTATCCAGGGAACAGAATTGCCAGCTCTGAATCCCTGAATGGATCTATGGATGAATAAAGTCTATACAACAGAACAGTGTGGAAACTACCAAAAAAGCTGCACGTCCTCAGACAGACCTAATTTACACTGGCTGTTACACAACAGAGAGAACAAATATGGCATTTGTTGTGGAGCAGTTTGAAGATAAAACTATGAGAAAAAGCTGAAAGGAGACATTTTCGTTATGCCTTACAACAAGCCAGTGTAACAGAAATGGCAAGTCAGTGTCAAAGAACTGGGATTCCATTTGCTTCTTGGTCTGATTCTGGAAAAAAGCTATGAGGTACTTTCTCCTATCTTGAGGCAAGACAGTGTGAATGAGATGCTTTTTGCTGATCTGGGGTTGGCTGTGGAGACATAAGCTGAAGATTCTTCAAGAGCCAGGTCTGGAGAAACAACACAGGAGATTTGTCCCTGCATACAGAGCCAGACTAAACCTTGGTGTTGGATGTACGGATAGTAGAAACCTTGAGGACCTCACCAGAATTCCTAAACCTCTGTCACTGGGTACCAATGGGAAGAACCAAAGGCCACTATATTTATCTGATCAGTTGCTGGGCATCTGGTGTGGCAAACCCGGCTGGGTCTGAAGCTGTATCTTTGTGCCAGCGATACAACTTTAGCCCTTTTTGCGACACAAGTCAGCAATGGATTCCCCAAGGTTTTTGTCAAAGAGTTTTTGGTCGTGCTGGCCAGAGGTGAGGAGCTTCAAAAACCCACGGCTATTAAACCAGACTGCTAAGGCATGCAACGTGGCATTAGCTGAAAGGTTTCCTTTGCCACACACAGACGGACAGAGATGCAGCACAAATCCTGGAATGTCTTTTCAGGTTCTGCTCGGAAGCTCCTGAGAAGCACATACAAAATGGCAGATGGGTAGACAGCAAAGTAAATTTATTCTATCAAAGAACGTACAATGGCGCACTAAATCCTCTGGGCTGTGGAGTGCCTGCTTCCTGCATGCACTGCCTCTTTTGCTCATGTGTATTCCTACAGCAAGAGAAAAATTTTTATTTACTCTGCAATGTGACAAGGCATATATATACAGTATGCCTGTATGTGGCATATTATTGAAAGATAGAAAAAAAGCTTATTTTCTTTATTATGCAATTCTAAAAGAGACTGTACCTTAAGTTTCTATAAATGTACATAAAAAAATCAAATGTACCTGCCATAGTGCAGTGCATGGCTAGAAGATATGAAGAAAAAAGATCTATGCAGCCCTTAAGTTATGTTTAAAAAGGATGAGAATTACAACAAACTAAGTAGTGCTACATAACGTCAAATTGATGTAAAACAAGAAAAAATGAGTAAGGTCTCTATTCTTATTTAATGCATTCTGTCTTTACATTTTGAAAGATAAATTCTTACAAGTAAATCCCAAGTACCTCCAGGTTTCAGACCTGAATCTTTATTTCATTCTTTCCAGAGCTCTTTCAATATGCCATTATAAATATTTTACTAAATCCTCTCTTCCATCCAAGACATAATCCAATCTTGATTCTGCTGCCTGCATATATCCATTTGGGACTACTAGAATCACCACAAGCATTAATGCAAATGCACCTTTCTCTGCATTTTTCATCAGCTTTCAACCATTCATCCATTTAATTTCTTATGGGGACTGTTTAAATACTAGACTAATTTTTCGGAAGCAGGATTGTCCCATGGTCTTTGTTTTACAGTATCAATGCTTTGCAGGCTTAATGGCTAGTCCAAGGGATTTTGTACATGGAGAAACAGCTCCAAACAATTATGAAATAGTTGCTGCTGCACTATGTCTACAGATGGATAATTTCATGACTTGATAAAAATGTTTTCCTGCAGTTTATCATAGCGTATTTTAGGTAGTCTAATGAAATTCATTTTAAGAAAACAAACCTCCTGCAGCAGATCCTCTACAGAATGGTTGAATCGATCCACAAATTCATCAATAAGTTGGCTGTGGGCTATGTCAACTCTGTTCTGGATTGTATATTCTTCACTACAGAGTATGCTGTAGGTTTTGCTGCAGGCTTCGAGAACATCTGATTCCACATGCTTTTCCACCACAAACTTAATCTGTTTCAGTAAGGCATCCAGATGCTGTAATCAGAAAAGAAGTTCAGCTTTCACCTCACCTGAACAGGAAACTCAAAGAAAAAGTCCTTTAAGGAATACCCCAAATCAAGGTTAGATTACTAATAAGCCAAATGAAGGCACAGTGCTATGCGACTAGAGTAGTAATCAGATACTTGAAAGCAACCAGACTTCTTGCCCAAAGTACTATACCTTTTCCATTCTGCCTGTGCTATAGATTTCCAGATCAAAATACTGAGGGATCTGCAGGAGATTTGCAACCTTCTCGGCATCAGCGGAATACTAGAACATCATTGAAACAAAACAAAAAAAAAGTGAAGTAAAAATAAACACCTACACTACAGAATGAGAAAGTTCAAAGACAGTTGTAAATACCAGTGAGGGATTTATTTTGTTGAAAAATGTACCTTCGATAGTAACATGGGAAGTGCAATAATGAAATGCTCAGTCAATTTATTTCTGTCATCTATCTGAGTTTTTCTTTCTTTTGCTGTCAAGACCTGCAAAGCATCAAAAATAACCAAACTAAATACAATTTCTGCATATAGCATTCATTAATTTTTCTAAAGTTTGTATTACAAACAAAAATCCATGCAAATGTATTTTTAATAAATCAAAAGAGGAGGGAATAAAAAACTCAAACACATTTGGACTGAACAGTGATTAAATGGGAGGACTGTGCCCTAAGAAGCCGTGATTGAAAAGGAAAATATCATATCATCCAACATGATATTGCCTCCACACATCAACATTTTTTTAGGATTGAAATTCAAATATAACCCAAGTCAGTGGAAGTTTTGCTATTTCTTCCAAGTGAACTGAGCTCTGGCTTTCACACATTAAACAAAGTGTTAATGTAAGACCTCAGGGCGAACTGAAGTATAATTAAGAAAACCAAAACCAAACCACACTGTAACAGTGATTTTCATTAGCGGATTCATGGCCTCATCTCTAAACCAGAATGTAATTCTCAGTGAGAACATACATCCAAGTTCACAGAATTCATTTACAAATTTCAGTGATAACTATACTGAAGCTATCAATGCTCTCATAGCAAAACCACCTTGAAACAGTGAATAAAGAGACAATAATCAAAACAGCATGCTTCATAAAAGCTTAGATCTGGCTTCTTGGCTTCAGAAAAGGAGAGAATACTTTTGAAAACAAATAATAAAATACAAGTTAGCTAATGATTTATGTGTAGCAAAGTGCCAGACTGCATGATAAGGGTTACAAGCTAAAGTCAGAGAAGAAACTATTTCACAAGAAGGTGAGTGCATAATTAGAAATCTGCTCCCATTTCAACTCAGAGAATATGCTAGCAAGATCACGAGAACATGACAAACCTCTACTGACAAGTCAGAGATCCCTGCAGTTACCATCCCATAACTCATGATCTAACTGGAAAGAAGCAAAAGCTACATGTCATACCTACACCTCTCTGTAAGTGAAGAGGAACAGCTGGAAACAAAACGTGTGCTGGGATGATAGGTAGCCTATTGCGCCAGCAGGAATAAAAAACAACCATGGCAGTGGAGAATAGATTTGTAACCTGAGTAAGCAACCACTTCCATAGTACATGGCAGACAGCTGGATACACACAGCAACAACCACAATCCCTGCACCAACTTGCAGCGCAGCACTGCCTGTGCCAGCAAAAGCTGCTAGCTCATAGGAATAGGGAGACAACCCAAATGCAACTAGCAAGTCAGGCTCCCACCCCCTAACAACCCAGTCATGTTCTGGTGGTCAAATATTGCTATTCAGTAGCAATATGAATTAATCTGGGTCCCTAGGATCATCTTGTGGCTCTTTTGATCATCATTCAGAGGTGAAATTCATTTTACTGAAGTGTTCTCTTTAGCTTTGAAGAAATACAGCCACTGAAAATCTAGACTAAGCAATATGTTAAACTTGAGTGAACTGAACTGTAGATCACTTGAGATCAAAAAATACATGGAAAGCTAATAGCGCATTATTTGGTACTTCAAACTGAAAATACAAACATGAAATTTTTGTTAATTTTAAGGTTGCTTTGTCCACTAGAACAGATAGCAGGTAGAGACAAAACACAGGTAAGTTGTGTTTACAATACAGTTTTGGTTACAGAGGGTATTGCATCTTATTCAAATTTGAGTTAAGTGCTTTCATAGATTCCCCTCTCACCCTAAAATATTTCAATGAATCAGGAATCTCTTAGAATATGCTTATTAATTAAAGGTACATAAAGCATGTTTAAAGTGATGGCTACTTGGAGCTCCTCCTGGGATGCTGTTTCTGGACATGAGGCTCATCTGGTTTTGGACATAAAAATTAAGAAGCTAAGCAACTGCATTTAGTTTAGCAATAAAGAATGCCAAGTTTATCTCCAGATTTTGCCTTCACTAAGTCTGTGGCTTTCTTTAATAAACTAGTTATGATTATTCAGAACAGAACCTAACAGAAGTACCAAATGATTGCATGGGTTTATTTCATTTTAGTCTAACCTAAATAAGGGGAGGACTACCAAAAATCAGGGAAATACATTTAGGAAGACTGAGATTCTTTGAGAACATGGATGCTGTATTTATGGAGAATACAGCTGAAAGCCTGTTGATCACCCTGACCTCATGACTTAAACTGAAATCCTTAGAAGTGTGCATGCCCAGCCTTGAGAATGGACTTCCACTCACACCCCATTGCTATAAAATAAATGAAAAAGGCAGCTAGATTGCAATATGGCCAGAATGTCACATATTCAGTGGGAGAGGCCAAAGAGGATGGATACATAAAACCACAGATGCATTCAGGCTGGTCCCAGTGCCACCCCTCCTGCTCGAAGCTGAGCCAGCTCAGGGGTCAGAGCACAATGCTCAGGGTTTTGTCCAGTCAGGTCTTGAAAACTGCCAAGGACAGAAACTGCACAAATCTTCAGCTTCTGTGCCAGTATGTAACCACTCTCATAATGAAGACACCATTGGCTTTTTCTGCAAATTTTACGGCCATATTAGCAACACATTCCTTTTCATGGAAGACAGTCAGAAGTAATTTTGTTTTCCTCCTGAGGTCTACACTTTCAACTCTAAACTAGATTTAACATTAAGGGCTGTAGATGTGGGCACATTACCAGTCTAAGGCAGGGTATGATAAAAAGAACTTCTAAAAAATAATAAAAAAATAAATTTACAGCATGAAAATATATTACTTAGCTTGGCAATACAAAACCCAAAATCAAAGAAACAAACTAAAAACCAAACATGTCCAGAAAGACAATTTCTACGATTTTTCTTCAAAAATGTTCACATGAAACAGGAAACACTGATTATAAAAATCTTATTTTAGTGTCAAAAAGTGGCATCATAGACAAATATTTTATGTTACTATAGAAACACACGCAGGTCCGAGCTACCTGCTGCAGTACCACTTACTCTCTTGCCAGTGCCTCTGCCTACTGGAGGGTGTGCTTCAGCCGCTTGCCTGATTGTACACACCATCAGCTCAATCAGAGCGCTCTCCTGCCGGTCAGACATCGCTGCATAGGGAAAAGAACAAGGACCATCAGTTCCGATGTGTGTGCGAGACATCTTACAGAAGCCAAATAAGCGAATGCAGTTTTAAAACATGGGGAATAATCAGGAAGCCCTGAAGGATTATAAAGGATCTGGCATGACACCCATTGCTGCTGGGGACTCCTTGCTACCAGCCTCCCTGGCTACGTTGTGCACACAGGTCTATGATCAGCAAAAGGAGATTTGGAACCAATAGTGAAAGAAACCCCTTTTTTTCCTTTTGAGAATTCACTCGGTTTTAACATTGTCTGGAAAAGTCCCCTATTTAATTAACACCTGAAGTGCTTGTTTATTGAAAACTGTTATTAGCAATTTAATTTATTGAAATGTTCATGTATACATTAGTTATTTAAATATACAGACAAGAAGTCCTAGCTGTTAATATTAGGGAACCACAGTACAGCAGACTTCACAACATGAAAAATAAGAGTACAAAAATGCTGCTTTTGAAGCAAAACACATTAAAAATGGATTATACTAACATCTTCAAATATGCTTTCTAAACAAACCACAACAAACACCTCTATCACCCACAGTGAAATATCTTTTTAAGAATAATTAACAATATTGTGCAATACCAAAGAAGTATAGAGGTCAAACAAATACCTTCTTCTCCTTGGACAGGTTCCTCCAGGAGCAATTCTGTCATACATTCCCAGTCTTTCAACAGTTCTTGAGAGCTCTCCCACAAACTGTCCACCAAATAGGCTGCATGTTCATGCAACTAGAAAATCCAAAGCAACCCATCAGTACAGCGCTCCGGTACAAGCAGCAGTTCTTTAACTTTCACAACCACTTGGCCACAGAAGGTGTCCTGGGCATGTACTCTTACGTTAGTTGGAAAGAAAATTCAGTTTGAAACTTTGAAACTAACTCTGGAATGTCGTCTTCCAACTGAATGATACAACTACACAGCAACGGGGTGATGTTTTAATAAAACATGGAAAAAAACCAAACTGAGCTTCTTTTCCATAAAGCAGCTTGTTTGTGAAAGATCTTTCTCAAGAGTTCTGACCTAGAAGCTGTAAACTTACCTTTCCTCCCTTTCTTACTGCATTATAAAAAGAAGAGACTGTGAGATATGGGACTAAGAGAGCTGTAATATATTCGTTTTCAACAGGCATTTATTTTTCATACATGGTGCTACGTACCAGAAATCCTACTGATTTCAGGGGTTATAGAATTAATGCTAACTTCAATGGCAAAAAATGTTTTAATGTGAATTAACACAACCGTTGCAAAGTAAGAAAAATAATCCATAGGCTTCTACTGTTTTATAAACTGATTTTTATCCACTATCAAAAAGTAACAAGCACAATGCGCAGTTCTGATTTGCTTGCCAGACATGGGACTGATCCCTTAACTGAAAAACACCGAAGAGTGTAGGCAAGGAGGTATTGGTAGATGTACCTACTCTTCTGTTTCTGACAGCTCTGGGCAAAATATCTGTGTCACAGAGCTTACTGACGCTTGTCACAAGTTTACCTGTTCCCTCTTCTGAATGCATCGTCTCTGATTGCAGTGCTTACATCTTCTAGTCCTATGCACATGGAAAATCCCAGTTCTCTTACCCTTTATTAAAACTGGAGTCATAGTGTTCTACTTTGTTTCTAACAACTCTCTCAAACACAGCAATAGCAAAATCTGGCCCCAAGAGAGAAGCAATCTTGCAGAGCAACATATGGCTTATATGGGAAGGCACTTTGCTGACCATAGCTTCGGGAGCCAAGCTGAGTTTCTTTGCTCCTCAGAAGCATAGATAAGCTTCATGCTAGGTAACTCCCAATCACACACACTCAGATTTAAGGTATTTTCACCAGAAAATACAATGAACTATTGCAATCTAAGTTTTTAAGAAGCTGGAACTAAAAAGACATTCAGATAGCTAACTGAAGGCACACACAAGTAAGTGACATTTCATCCAGACTTGATTTGTAGGTTTAGAAGGTGTTTCTAAAAAATGTTAACATTAACACTGTACATAAATGTTATCCTTCCTTCTCAGCATCTCTGTTTGTGTCTTTTCATTCTCACAGTCAAGTGTCCTGTTCAAGGCTTCATAACAATTAAAATACCTGATTGCAATAGCTTTTCTTTTGCTTTTTACACAAAATATATTACCCTCTCTTCTGTAGAGAAACATTTCTGTCATTTCTTTCTTTCAGTCTTCCTTTATCTTGTAATTATGACCAAATAAAATGTATCAGTTTTAGAATTCTCCCACTCTGCCTTCAGAGCATCCTGTACCTGATAGCTTATCTTCTCAAGTTTTCCTCCACTCCACTGCTACTCCCCACTTGAATTACTATTAGTATGTCTACCATAAACCTTCCAGTACATGTTGTCTCTAGAGACACGAACTATGGGAACAATCCCATCCTGAATGTGTTAATCAAACACTTAATGTCATCCTATATATGCTTGTAGTCTCCATCCTCTGACATTTTCAAGACACAACTGCATAAAGCTCTCAACAACCTCATGTAATCTCACAGCTGACTCTGCTTTGAGCTAATGACTCTCAGGTCCTTTTCAGTCTGAATTACTCTATGATTCTAACAAAAATTTGTGATATTAAGCAATTTTTGTTCCTTTCCAGTTTGAGTTATTTTACTACATAAGGAGTAACTCCAGAGGTACGCTCTTTACATTGTTATCTTAAAAAAAGCACCAGTTCCATTTCTATGTAGCAAAGAATCCTGGTAGCCACCATACTACCAGCAATGCAGTACTGAGTACAGTGGGGATGTGCAAGAGCAAAATAAACCATGAAGAAGATTTTGAGTTGAATTTGCTTGATGGACAAAGAAATGGTGGCAGGGTAAAGGGCATACAGTATTTCTGAAATGATGAAAACAAGGAAAAGAAAGACAACTTGTTACTGTATGTTGATAAATCACTACTTAAGTTCCAGGTTTTATTAAACATGTAAAGGTTAAAAATGAATTTTTTACCTCACTTTCAAGAAAGAAAAGAACCAACATTCTAATAAGGTTTCCATTTGGACTATTTCGCCCCCTCCTCTTTGCTAGAGCCTCTTCAGCTTGGGGATCATGTCTGCTGAACAGTCTAAAAATAAGCAAAAGGAGCTATCATGTTTATCAAAACAAATTTCATTTCTGCAATAGTATGATGAGCATTCATTCTTGATACAGTAGATTTGTTCATAAAACACCATGAAAGTATCTCAAGCTATTTCTTTCAAGGGAAAGAGGACATGACCTCCACCTGTCTGAAGAGATGAATTTATCTTCAGGGTCTTTAAGTTCACAGGGCTGGAAGAATTTCACTCAGGAAAAGCTCTCCAAAACACATTTACGTTGAAGGATTTTGGCATAGGTTTATACATTTGCATAATTTGTATAGTTTTGCATTTTCAACTTACCAAGTCTTACCATGGTGGCAGCATTTATTCCACCAGTGCCTTAAGAACTAAGGTGTAGCTGTGGTCACACTGACTGGGACACGGTACAAACAAACTTGACATCCCATTAAACAACCAACCTCATGTACCAGTACCAGCATAAAGGATAAAGCAAGCTACGGGTTTGTTTTTCAGGTAAATTACACAGCCCGGACTGAGTTCTTTGATGCATGGCTAATTTCCAAACTACTGCTACCTTGGAAGAGAGCTCAGATCTGCCTACATTACAATTACAGCGATGATTGTTTTACTTTGAGGAGTTTGAAAACTGCTCCTTCCTTTACAGTGAAACCACAGTCACAAAGCAGATTAGAAATGTGAAACAATATTCTGATTTCACTACTATAACTCATTGAAAAGAGAAGGATGAGTTACACACAAACGTATTTTAGTGAAAGACATCACCTCTTCCCCACTGCTTATCTTAATAGGTAAGAAATGAACATCTCTGCAGGTGCTGAAATATCTTAAAATACGCACCTTAGGGTTGAGTCAGTGTTTCTCTGAATTATTTGCTTTTGTTTGCTAACTACAGAGAGAAAGTCTAATGACTAGCTTACATGTAGGAAGTGATATTTAAACTTACAAAATTAGGTGAGAGAAATCCCCCCTGAAAGGCCTCAAGTTTGATTCTAACTGATTTAAATGGAGCACCAGCTCTTCTGTGTTAGCATAAACCAAGAGAAAATGTGTGTTAAGGAATGGGACAATCTTCTCTCAGTGCTGACCACCTTGAGAGATGTTTATGGAACATTATGAGAGATGTTTAAACAGCATAGTATCTTGTAAAGAAAAGTTAGGATAAAGTTCTGTCTTTACAGTAAGTGCACTAAGGTGCAGGTATGTCTTCACTTCCCTTCAAGGCATTTTGCAGAATTATTTTGTCACATGTTGATTAACAAAAGAATTTCAGTCTATATTTTTAAAAAGAACCTAACCCTTTCCCAAAACTTGTCAAATGTTATGTAGGAAACTAAATGGAACTGAACTTTGTAAATTAATTCATTGAAACAGACAAAGCCTGATCACAAAGACAGAATTCCAGAAATCCACTGTAAAAGCTTACAATTACAGTGTGGACTTCTAATTCCCCAATAAAACACAGAAAAGTAGAACACTGGCAAAGGAAAACATGTTTCTACACAATTTTTTCTATCATGTATCTTCGCATGAAAAATTACATAACCTGCAATCTGATATAAATACTCTATAATTATATTAAAGAACTCTAATGTTACAAGCCACGAGGGGAAAAAATAAAATTACTGCTAAGAAGACTTTTAACTGCAAACATTAAAATGGAAAGGTTAACTCCTACGACGTGGCAATGTCCTGGTCATAGTTACTGATGCGGTATGATTCACATCCATGGAAAAGCTAGTTCACTTCCTTTGGCACAGTGGGTACACGAAAGATGTTAACCATGGTGTAATGTATTTTTAGGGGAAGTCAGAGAATTTAGAAACAAATTTCTTAATTATTACTACATAAAACAACCTCAAGTTCACAATTTTGAAATAAAGTGGTTTAAAACTTTGGAAAAATGATGACTGCTTATCAGGCAGACCATCATGGATGTACAGGCCCTATATATATATTATCACAACAGTAGCTCTGCAAGAGCTGCAGGATTTAAACCTATTTTAGAGGTTTATGCACCCTTTGTATATTTAGCCCTTAAAGAATTAGGAAAAGTTATCTGAATTCTAGAGCAAGAAAAATGTAAATTCAGTTTCTTCAAGTCTTTATGTCTTGAACTGAAACAAGAGAATAAGTCTCTGTTTTAAATAAAATACTTGATTTGCTAAATTGGGATATTTCACTCTATTTCTTCTTCGCCTTTTGATCTTGCCTCCACTAGAAAGCATTCAAAAATCTGGTCTTATTTCAGGGTGACTGATAACTTACTTTTTGTGAAGGAATTCTCCAGCTGCTACTGCAACAGGCCGGTGTGCTGAATACACCAAGTGATAAACATTCTCACAGTCTTCATTCGACAGAGCTTCTTCGCTTCCACTGAAAGAGTCAGAAAGTAACACCTGAACTACAACAAATGCTTGATTTCAGTCCCCTTACCTCCCTAACTTACCCGTGACCACTACAAGACTGACTTCTTCCTTCATACAAAATCCTAAATGGTTGAACACTGACTTCAAGGATCTTTGGTTCATTTCCAAACACAGAGATTTAACGGGACTGTAAGACTGAAAGCTTGTCTGATTTCCTTCTCCCAGTTGTATCAATATATATATATACACACATACAAAATGGTATGAAAAATCTCTCATCACTGCTCACAAATCTTGCCCTGCTTAATTACTTACACCATCACGCTAACTACGATGCACATACGGCAAGATGCCAAATGCTCATTATCAAACTTTATTAAACTGAAATCCTAGAATGACACATGAGGAAAAAGTAATTGCTTGCTTAAACTTATTTACTTTTATAACAACGTCTGTTTGCTTTCAAAGCTTTTAATTTTTAAAGCTTTCAAATCTGGGCCTGGGAAAACCTGCTTCAGCTTCCTGGCCTGCTCCCTTCTGGGCAGTTAAGTCTTTCCATGTGATGGTCCACGTGCTCTTGTGCACTGCAGGGCAGGAGGGGCCCCTCTGCTGGCCTGCTAAGTAGGAAGGAATATGCCCAATTCCAGCTGCTGAAAGGGCCAGGCCAGGTGGGTAAACCTGCCTCAGCAATGGGAGAAGGCACAGAAATACTCTGGATATGGGCGGTAAAAAACTAAACCAGATTACGCCACAAAGCGGGGACACACCTGTGCACCCACCAACCAAACCAACACATCATCCCTTCAGGACTGAATCACAGTGTGCATTTAGAATTACAAAGATGTCGATTCAATAAATTGTCCATCACTTTTACAGTAGTTACTGTGCTGACTAGATAGATATAGACTTCATTTTCAACACCAAGGAACTGACTCTGGTCATACCCTGCTGTGCTGGATGAAAGATGATGAAAAGGTTATTTTATATAATCATTTATCGGCAAGAACAAGCCACCTCTTACCCTTGTCTTGGGTAAATGACACAGCTGGGGCTTCTGCTGCTTCTGAGCTCAAGGTAGATTTTGCATGTGAGTTTTCCGAAACTCAGAAAAACTTCAATTTTTCAGCAGTGTTGAAAATACTATAAGCCTTGGAACAATTATACCCCACCAAAATATCAGTACTGTCGCATATGGTAATATTACTTCCCTCCTTGTTTAGTCAGCTTTCATCAGAAACATTTATATGTCAGGGTTCAATACATCATTTGGCTTTATACTACAAGTAATTTTTAATCGGTTGTTCCCCATCGTGACTTCATGACATCTTATTGGAGTTCCTGCCTGCCAGAATATGACCCTGTGCCGTTCAACATGACCCACATTCTTCTGGTGCTACATGCATTTAGCTATGCTTTCACCATGCAACAGAAGACAAAACAGGACAGGAAAAAAACAGGTGCACTTGATCATTTTTGACCTAAAATCTTACTGTGTTCCCAAACGTTGCTAACAACATAGGGAACTGATGTGTTCTACATCTCATTTGTGATCATATTTGTTATATTTGCTTTAAAAATATAACAGTAGATAATATATTTTCTTTCTAATATCTGTAAAGCAGAGTGACCCCTAAATAAAAAAAAAAAAAATTAAGTCCAGTCTTTTTTACTAATAGGAAAAACTAGCCTAATCTTTCATCCAAATCCTGCACATCCAAAAATGTTCCTCAAAGTGGAGCTACTGGGTATGAAGTATGATGCAGGAATTTTATGCATCTGTTTGTAAAACAGTTTTTCTTTTAACATTGGTTTTAATGAATACATAATAAAAGCTTAGGTTGGTTCAAACAGTCGGCATGTGGGATGATCTTTGGACAGGATCTTTGCCTCAGGGAAGCCACTGCATCTCTGTAAGAAAAAGCTGGGAGCCTGGAAGGATGCCTCTCCTGCGTGGCCAAGTGTTTAAAATTACAAGCTACCACTGCCACCTCCACGTAACCCAGACAAGGGTACTGTAGCATCTTTTCCCCATCAGCTTGTTTAGCAGATGGCTCTCTTTTTTCGGCTGTGTCAGGTAATCAAGTCCCCTAGTACTGGTTCTTTGTTTAGTTACTGCTAGTTATCTACTAATAGTTATTATTATACATAGTAATATTATGTATATTATTACATTTCAGCAAATGTAACCCACAGATACTTGTTTCGAGGAGGACAATCATTCTGCCCTTGGCAAAAGGTATAAATGCCCTTTGGCATTCTTCCACAGCAATGGATGCACTAACGATCTCAATACATCAATACGTTTTTATACTCTGCCTATTTTATTTCCATGAGATGGACTATCTTATTTTAGCTTCATGAGTGTATTATTACATATTTAGTTCAACTTCAGACTAAGTGTAAAGTAACAGATTCACTTCATTACACAAGCAAAGAAATCAAGTCAATTAAATATTACTGGCTTAGGTAACTTTCAAAGAGAATATACAGGTTTTCAAAAATACTCACTGAAGTATTAGCGTGACTAATCGAATGGCTTCCACAGCTACATCGTATTCCTTATCGAGTGTCATTGATACAATGCGATCCTGGAAAGGAATTTTGTTACAGTGAGAAAACAGAAACTCACAGCCATCAGATGAAGAATTCTATAGATTACAGAAAAAATACTCTTGGGGAGAAAGGTCTTTCAACTAGACACGTGAAAGCCCTTTAATATTATTCAACCATTTAAGGTGCATCTTAGGAACCTGTGTGCTATATGCACAATGGAACAACAGGCAAGCACTCAGGAGTAAGAACAAGTGCTTAACAAACAGTCCTTATCCTTGTGTGCTTTCCAGGAAGAAAGCAAGCAGACTTTGGAGTTGAAGCACTGTTCTGGCCTGGTCTTATTTAACAGTTCTTGACTAAAAAGGAATGTATTAGGTTGGATGGCGGCAGAAAAATTGCCCCACTTCATCCCTCTGAAAACCAGTAATTTTAGAGCAATGAATGCTGCATATATGCATATTTGGAAATGCTGTGAAGAAAATCACCTCTGAATATATACACCTGCATATTGCCTATAAAGTTGTGGACTTTATATCTGGCTACATCTTAATGCTTGAAGCTGATCTCAAGAATTACACTACCGACGTTCCACAAGAAAGCGTGAAATTCCACGGTTTGACATTGTATTTTCCTATACTCTTTCTAGAGGAGACAAGCATACCACTTTCCCATCAAATCTAATTATTTTATGCCTTCTAAGGACCATGTAGTTATAAGAAGCCTCCCAAGGTTTTTTATCTTCTTAGTTTCAGTTTGCTTACTGGCAACCAAACCCAGATGTGATTAGTGTAAGTTGCCCTTCCTATCTGGGGAGAATTCCTATCCATCCATAAAAATGCAGTATGTCTTCATGTTCTTTTCTTGACTGATCAAGTTAATGAAAAGAAATTGGGCCATCTGAAAATAAAACTTGATTTCTCTGGCTTGACCTGCTTCAGTGAGGACTAGGTACTATATGAATTTTGGGATGGCAAAAAATAGAAGTCAGGGACTGGAAAAGAAACAAGGGATGTGTTAGGAAACAACAGTGAAAGTCACCAAGAACAAATCAGGACAAAATAATAAAAGTGTATCACCTCTTTTTTCTACTATTCCAGGCATTTAAATGCTGAAGGTGAACACAAGCAACAGATGCTTATTTCAATATTCAAATTTAGGAACTATATATTAAGAATGCATTGTGGCTGTGTCAAGGGTTGTCTCTCAACAAAACCAGGTGTGTAGAGATAATTTTTTGTCACTATGACTGAATGCACCTCTATCAAAAAAAAGGTTCCTGGGAAATTTGATGCATTTAACTGTTCTATCTAGACAGCTTTAGAGACTTTGTGAACTCCATGAAGAGACTCAAACAGTGAAATAGTTTTCCAAACAGGAAATTCTGTGTATGGACAAGATAAAAAAAACCTGCTGTCAATTTTTCCTACAGTCCTGGCCACAGAACAAGAACTAATAACAACATTAAGAGAAAGAACAGCCAAGAGACATTGATCTTAAAAGTATCAGCGGAATTTCATATATCCCCTCAAAGTGTATCCTAAACTCCAGGATACCACAGGGAGGGAACTAACTGCACAAGAAGGAATAAGCACACAAGTATAAAACTCCTTCACATCTCTGAAAAAAGCCTAGAAGGGATCCTCTCTTCTGCCTACAGAGCAAGAGGTACTCTCTGAATTTGAAGTCCTTTTGGACTTTGAAGCTGCTGATGCAACAATGTTCTCTTATCCAAAAAAAATGGTTTTTCCTCTCAATTTTTCTCAGAAACATCATGCTTAAAATAAACAGTGTGGGATGTTATTTTCTGCCTTGGTGCCAGTATCTCTGTGTGATGCCAGCCAGGCACCAAAATCCTTGAAAACGAGACCTGAACACCTAATGTCTCTGGAAGGTGTAACTTCTGTGGATTAGGAAGTTACAAACCCCAGCTGCTCCATATGCTTTGGCAGAAATTCGCTGTACTACTGTACAGCAGAACAGGACACAGGCCTGTATTTATAACCTGAAATACCAACTTTCACTGGCTATGAAGATCAGTTTGCAATTATGTATTAGGCTGTGAACAAGGCCGGCTGAAGAGCAAATCTATCTCCTTTTGCCTCCAAGGCTGCAGAGCCAGCACTCTCCAGCAAAGGGCCAGGAACTGAATGACTGCACCTAAATCTGCTGGTGTCTTGGCTTTGGCACTGGCTGCAAAAGAGTTAATTCCCATCTTTTCTATATGGCTTCAGTTAATGTTTGTATCAGACAGGACTTCTTGAGGAAAAACAAAAAGCTCCTCTTTGATGGACAAAAGTTTCTCTCACGGACAAAGCTTACTTTCTAGCACCTACTATAACCCACTCCTAGAAACACAAACAAATGCAGGAAAGAACACACGTCTTTCCTTTGGAGAAGGGACGTCATCAGATCCTCGTCACAGCTATTGGGAAGGCAGTGAAATATTAACACCCCAGCACAAGTCATTCTGGATCAAATTAATTTATACTTTAAACAGCTAGAAGATCTCTAGAGAGATTTCTCTTGACAGTTTGAATGGACTAGGCCGAGTATCAGCTGAACTGTGCAGGTCGATTAAAGTCTGATGAGGAAATATAAATAAGCAGCCATGGAACTGAGAATGGCGTTTAGGTCAATTATTTTTCAGGGGGTGCTGATAAGAGTTTGTGGTGGCAAGACATTTAAGTAATATATCACAGATTCAAAAAGCATTAATTTGAAACTTTGCTCTATAGTGGTGCCAAAGGCCGCATCCCTGTCAGCACAGCTGTAAATCCAAGGGCAGGCGTTTGGGCAATGCCAGCTCTTTGTCCTCTTGATGGGGCTGGAAACTGCAACTGATAAAACTGTTGTGTTAAACAAATCTGTTCTCTCAAAAAGCTCATGGAGGCTTTGAACTCACCTTTTCTCTAATATATTGCATAATGATACAGATTTCTGTAGTAAAACCAGCTTTAACGGAACAGAAGACAGATGAGGATTCTTAACAGGGTTCCCTTTTGTCTGAATCTTTTTAACAGAAATGAAAATTCCTCGTGCTGTTCTAAGCCAAGCAGCAATGTACAGGCTAACCTAACTCCTTCTAACAAAGAAAACCATCTATACTGTGAAAAAGCTGGAGGAAGTATTTAGAGGTTTCATGCTCCTCTAGTTTTTCAAGTACATTACTAACTATTTCTCAAAGTGCCTCCAGTTGTCTTGAAAAGTTTTGCTGGTGGATGGGACAGGTTCAGACTCAAAGCAGCACTTTCTCTCACAAATTATAGGACGCTGAGAGATACACCCAGCACATTTTCTAGTAAAGAGAAGCAGATACAGAGACCAGCAGGGTTTTAAAGGCCTATTTCAAAATAAATCAAATTACAGAAGGAGCAAATATAAACAAATCTGGAAGTCTGCACAGATGGAACAAGAAAAGCAGCAGAGTTGGAGGGTTTATTTTTCTGGAGAGTTAACTAGTATTTCTGGTTGTCCCGAGATAAGCAAACCAGACTTACGGAGGCATTACACAAGTAGTCTGAGGTCTGAACCTGTTTGCCAGGCACTCTTCTATGGCAGGAAACTTTGCTTTTTACTGCAACAGTCCCAGAATACAAGGCCTCAAGTGATATCACAAAATGATCTAGTTTCATCTCCCACATTAAACTACTCCTCACTCATTCCTGACAGATATTTTATGTACCATAAAAAAAATCTCAAATGAAGGAGATCATTAATGAAGAGTCTCCTCTATTATATGCTAGCATTTTAGACAAAAAGCCTTCCTTAAGTGTCTAGACTTCACTGCAGTTTAAGCATCTTTTTTCTTCATCTCAAGTGATGTGGTAAAAGGCTCATTACTATTACATTTTTATGAATCATTTACATAAGGGAAGATAGGTACTTTGTGTATTTCTGTATTTTGTCCTTTCCTAGATCAAACTGGAGTTACTAGTAACTGCAATGACAGACAAAACCAGTGAAGCAGTGTAAAATCTACAGTGAGAAGCTTTTAAAATCTCATGCACAGTAGTTATGAGTACTTAAATCTCCACTTCTTTTCTAAACAATTTTCATTAGCATTATAATAATGATTTAAACAAAAATAAATCAGTCGTCTCCACTTTTTTTCTAAACAGAATTTTGCATCAGGATTATCATCATGATTTTAACTAAACAGTCTTTCCTTGGAGGGTAGCCTTTACCACAGCTCTGTGTTCTCCAGAACACAAAAGCGATGGTAAAAAGTGCCAGCTGACGTGGTGACAGCGCCTGAAAGCTTTCTGTGCAGAGCATCCAAACAGAAGCAATGACTATTTCTACACTCATCTCTCCAGATACGTCACTTGTGAAATAAAGCAGTCGTGCCACACAGTGAATCGACAGGCACGTTCTCATCAAGATATTAAGCAAAAAGTCAGGGTGTTTGTGCTAGTAAAAAACTGATGACATATTCCTCCAGTACTTATCTTCTAAACAGGACAATCATGCTCAGGGATTTGTCTGAAAGGGCAATGTAAACTGTTCTGCAGAAGCGTAGAATATTGTGATGCAGATCAAAGTATCTCTTTCTCCAAAATTAAGCACATACTCAGCTAAAAAGCTGTCTTACAATCTTTTGTTACAGGCTGTTACTTTCAGATGTATTTTGGATTGTGTGAAACACCCAGTACATGTCCTTAAAATTCAATACATCTAAAATTAAATAAACACAAGCAGATTGAATAATGACAATATATAAACTGTCAATAATACAAACAGATAAATAATCATCTTGGCTAAGCCTGACAAATCTTACGAGACAAAACACTGTAAAAATAATTTGGCTTAATCTCAGCATTCAATAATACAGTTTTACTACTGCAGTATTCACAAGCCTTGTCACAAACAAATGAGTTTATTTTTGCATTTAATATCCACGACTCAAGACCACAAAAAGATGAGATAGATGATACTTTTATTTTCTGTACTCCTTCCAAAAATTGTATTTGCTCTTACCTTGAATCTATTAGTGAACAGCTCCAGTTTTGGAAATAACTCTCTGTTGGTATAGAGACTCTGAAGAGCTTTCAAACACTTCAACCTCACTTCACCTTGCTAAATAAAACACACTAAGATTAGCTGATAGAATACCCTAATCAAATGCACATGAATATTAAATAATATCATATTGTAATTTAATGTACATTTAAAAATTTATGCAAATGTGTTACCAAAGCCAATTTGCAATTCAGCTAAAAACCAAAACCCACATGCAGCTGCCTGCAAACATTGTTAATGCTTCTCCCTATTTGCATATAGAAAGAATTGAATGTGCCATCACTTAAATGTCTGTTACTGTTTCCCTTTCAAGGAACTCCACAAAAAGATAAAAAAATGTAGTAAGTAAATACAAAATAAAGATGTACGATCTCAAGGCAGTTGGTGAAGACTGTGGCTATTTATCTGGAGGAAAGAGATATAACTTCTGCCTGATAGCAGGTGTTTACAGTCGGTGCGCAAGCGTTCAAACCGACAGAGCATAGGCTGTGTGTAGCCCACTCAAGCAGCTCAGCCATCTCCGAGCACCGCCTCTCCTTTTTCCAGGGTCAGAAGGAATACACACTGGATTTATTATTCTGAAATTTTCTGCATGCCATCTCTCACTCATCACAGCACAGGCACAGGTTGAAGGATGCAAAAGGCCTGAGAGACCCTCCAGTAGGGAGCAGGCTGCTGCCACAAGAAGGCATCTAAAGCCACGGCCTGAGGAGCCCCTGGGAAGAAGAGCAGCTTGTGTCTGTCCATCTGAGTTGTTTTGGTGGCAGCAGCTCATTCCCAGCTGCTCTGTAGACAGGGATCGCTTTGATCTGGTGGGCTGAAGGCAGGAAATGTGGGTGTCATGAGACAGTGCCTATGGATCAAGGTTTGTCACCTATAGGAACATATATGATAAAGAAAAGGGCTGGATCCCCTGTGCACACACACGTTATCTGGCTGGCTGTAGATGTACAACTCAGCTCAACTCCATAGTCTTGGCAAACTATGGATTCTTGTGGAAAAATATTTGTAGATAGCAAAAAGGTTAGAAACACAAGTCGGCTCAAATACAGTCTGCAGACTTCACTGCAGAGTGAACTTACTGTTACGAAAGCGAGCGCGCTACCAAGTTTAAAGCCTTAAGCTGTTCAAGAACTAATACAAATTATTGAATTTCGTAAATAAAACTGCGCACCTAGAGGGATTCATTTCTGAGCCTGTCTATTCTATAATCAAGTCTGTATTAAAAAATCTGCTCAAGCTAGAAACTGAAATAACATTCAGAAACTGACACAAAACCAGAAGCTAAACATTCTTAAGTTTCTTCCTTCCTTCACTCCAATTTCAAAAATTGAAAGAGAAGATAAAAGAAGGACAGAAGTTGAAAGGAGGATTTTCAGTAGAACTTCTCCTTGAAGAACTATTGTTCCCGAGAAATCATCTTTTCATATCTGTGAGGAGTCTCCTGAGCACTCATGCTCTCTTCTGGGGATCTTTCTGACTACCACTACAGAGAGAGTCGATGAAATGGAAGTCATATTTAGAAGATCTATCACAGGATCTTGCAAGGTACAGAACTAACTTTCTTGAAGACATTTTATATGGATGAGATCAGGTGCTAAAAAACCACAGAGAAATGTTGCTTGGCATTCTTATTTTTGATAGTACCTGTGTTGCAGTACTAGAAATGGTGTTTCCTCTGCTGTGTGGCATTCAGAAAGGCTGGGATCTCTGGAGTCATCACTAATCATTAGCAGAGGATATAAGCCTCTTTACAGCCTTAGCTTATTTAGCCACAGAAGATCAGTATCAGTTTTGGCATGAGATGAACGCTACACGGAGCAACAGTGGGGTAGCAGGTTTAGTTGCAACTCCACTGAAGGCTGTCCTGCCCGTGAGCAGATGGCTTGTTACTCAGCCAGTGCTGTAGTCCCAAAATGCTAACTGCTAAATTGGTTAGGTACAGAAAAAAACCACTGCCAACAGCAACCAGAGTTTGAGACCCGTGCGGATAAGGTTTGGACTCTCAATGGAGTTCAAAGCCCGTGTGGAATTCACCAAACACTGTGAATCAATGGTCCCAGAGTTAAGTTCAGGCCTGATACTGAGGAACTCTGTAAGTCTTAAGTGAGTAAGACAAGGATCGGATTTGGTACTTGCATGGCTTGCCAGCAGACTGAAGCCAGATGCTACCCAAAGCGTGCTGAACCAGGCTGCTCTCCTGCTGCTCACCGGCTCTGAGGCAGAAGACAGGTGACTGCAGGAGCAGGCAAGGAAGAGAGAAAGGCTGTGTTACAGCTGGTCCCTCTGCCTGAAAACAAAGGCCCAGGAGACGCAGAGGCAGCCCCTGGAAATGACTGCCCTTCTCTGCGGACAAATGATAGGAAGACTTTCTCTGATAGCAAAAGGTCTGGTTTTTAAACTGGTGGTCAAGGATGGAATTCATCTCTTCGGAGCCGGAAGAGCCCCCGCATGTCAGCTCGCTAATCCTGTTAAGAAGGTTTTAAAATAGAGTCAGCGGAGATTAGTGAGAGGAACCCACAGGGAAGCATGAACAGCAATGACCCGGACAAGGACCTACGAAAGGCAGAACCAAAGGTGTACATGGATACACTGCACTGAAGTCCAGAATGGAGAAGTAGCAACGTGCTACAGACCATCAACATGCCAGGCACAAGATGTTTCTTGAGTAACTGTGAGATTTCATCCAAGTAATGTGAACTTTTAATAGCCCAAACACTTTTGGGGGAAAGAAACACAGCAGAAATTTCCTGTCTAGCAAGGTCAGCAGGTGGGAATGCTAAAGCTGCGGTAATTCTTAAGAAACTTAGCCCAGCTAAAAGCTGCAAACAGTGATACAGGGCAAGGACAGGAAGAGACTTACTAAACAACAAGATGAACTTACTTTAAAAATTAATTAATTAGGAGGTCAAAAGGAATAAAAAAAATAAAATAAAAAGGGCCTGGGCCCAGTATGGAATGGACACAAGAGGTAATGAAGAAAACGTTCTGCAAATATCTTTATAGCACAGCAAAATTAGTGTGCTTTGAAGGAAGAGGAGAAAAGTAGTCTACACTTTTTCTGTGCACAGTGGGTAGGAAAGGAAATAATAAATTAAAACTACAGCACAGACTATTTACCTTATGCAAGGAAGAACTTTTTAGTGGCAAACAAAATCAAGCACTCAAACCCTACATAAAACTGTGGAATAACCAGCACTAGGGGTTTTTAGAAAATATGACTGTGTGTGAGAACCACTGCAGATATACAGCGAACTCTACCTTCAGCAGGAAAAGAATAAGCAAAACTATTTCCCAGAATAGATTTTAGACAGATTTTCTGCAGTTCAGAGCCGAAGTTCACAGTGAGTATGAGACAACCTAAGGCAGCAAATATTTGCCACCATGCAATGTCATTAATTCTGTCAGAGAAAATGAGCATTGCTTCCCAGCTATTTTCGTGTAGTCACATCTATGTTTTAGAAACAGAATGAACATATCTGAACGGAAAGCCTTGCCATTTTCTAAGTAAATGACGGACAAAATATCTGCATTATCAGCATTCTAAAACTAAGACCTTCCATTCTCCTGAATTTCATCTTCCAGAAAAGTGTATTTACCTGGGGTTTTGTCCAATTTATAATTTTGACACTTTATTATTGTGGATTCCTGAATTCATCCACATTGTAATCAGTTCTATGTGTGCCTTTTTCTCCATTCTAATTATTCCTGTAATTCCCCTTCTCTCAAAGCTTTTTTAGATTATTTATACAATTTTATTATTTTTGTTATATAAAATTCTTTTCATGAATATGAGAAATGCTTCGCACTACTACTTAATTTTTAATGATTTATTTTATTTACAATTTGAAATCAGAACCTCAAACAAAAAAAATCAAATGTTTACTAACACTGTGTAATGACAGGCAGTTCTCTTATCTTCCCTATTTTTGTTGAGATAATCCTCCAGACACTTCTGAGTTTTGAGCAAAACATTGTTACTCCTGCTAATGAAGCAAAAAGCAATACATCCACCTTTCACAGCAGCAGTGTGCGGTAGTCTGTATTTGTCTGGGAGAGTCATGCCCTATTCAAAATTCTCTTTAATATGGCACACCTGCGAAAAAGAATCCATCCTGATGGAAGCACACCATTTTTGTATTTTTTTTACATGTTTATCACCAGACTCAAACCAACAATCTGTAACTCTTGTGTAAGTCTCACAGGGCTTTACAGTCTCTCCTCAAGCCACCTTAGACTCTTAGTAATATTCCGTACAGCTGATAGGTTTGAGAATTACTTTGCTACCTCCCAGTGAGAACCAGACTTTCCTTAACATCCAGGGACACCACAGCTTCAGAAACAGCAGTTAAAGGTGCACTGCTGTCTGCCAGCTCACACACCAGATGACGGCTTAGATCACACAAAGACTAAGACTTTTTGAGCCCCCAGAAAATGTTTTAAGTATTTTTTAAATAGGTGGGTGGTCAAGACAGCAGCAAAGTAATTTCTCTCTCTTCACAGTTCATGTTTCTTCTTTTGGATTTGTCCTTTTTTATTATTATTATTTTTTTCTGGCTAAGGGTATTCTACTTTCTTTTTAAAAAAATATATCAGGTTTTATAATAGATAATTAATTTGCTCAGCTCTTTGCCCTACCATATTTCTGCAGACCGCCCTGTTGTTTTTTTTTTTCTCTTGCACAGAAAAATGACCTAGATTACTGGGTATATTCAATTCCACAGTTTATGGAAAAGAACATGATATACTGTGTTGCATTTTGATGCCCTAGGGTGGTGTATTTTGAGGTAATCTGCTGCCTAATGACAGAAATATTTACACTGCCAGAGAGAACCAGATAAGAATGTCCTGTAGCACGTCAGTACTCATGGCAGAAGTATTCCCAGCAGGAGCAAGCAGTTGTGTTCTGTCTGCACGTGCCCACTCAATACCATTTATGAAGATACTGTCTATCATCTGATCCATTTTTTTTATTTTCTCAAGCTCTCCCAAAACTAAGGAAATTGGGTGCCAAGGAGATTATAGAAAGTTAAACATTCAGTAGTTTGGAAAAACTACAATTTCAGTTTCTATATAATCTTAACAACAAAAAAAAAGGTCTATTTCTTCATCCTTTTAAGTTAGATGCCATCACGATTAAGTACTCAAACGCCATCTGTCCCAGAGGACCCTGGGTTCAATCCTTTCACAGAAATAGACGGTAAGTAAAGTAGAAGCACACAAAGAAGGAAAAAGCATTTTCTTAATAATGCCTCTAATAATCTTCTTAAACCAGTGTTAGGAACTGGTTTAAGAACCATGATTGCCTAGGTATCTAGACACACAATCACGGTTTCAAAACAGTTCCATGCATCAATGAGGCAGACAAAAATTAAGACTAGACAGTCTAATATCACACTTTTCTTTTTAAAGGTTTTTAAAATGTAATTATATTATAGTTTTACATATTTTAATTTATGCTCCCAGATCCACGGGAATAAAAAAAAAAAAAAACAACTTAAAAGGTGAGAAAGGCAGAACTAGAAACCCATATTCAAATGAGAAAGTAATCTATAAGAAACAAAAAGCCCTACAGACATTCATCTGAAACCTGGGAAAGAGGCAGGGTGAACGTACAAAACACACAGATCTCCCAAATTAAAGAAATCAACTTCTGTATCCGACCTCTGAAAGACTACACTGGAGCTACTACAAAGAGGTGTAAGAACTGTGTCTTCCCTGTGCTTTAATTTGTATGTCTTCTCCAGCAGAATATGAAACACTGCTCATGAATCTCTTGCACTGCTGCCTCCTTTTTTGTAGTAGCCAGCTTCCAGGGAAGTTGATAATTTTAAGGTGACTTCTGTTCGTATGAAATGGAAATAACTTATGAATGTTGCCTCAGCCTTTATTTTTTCAATATTTTAAGTACTGATCATAGAAAAAATTATCTCCTGATCAAAGCAAGGCAAAATCAAGAAACCTGGGTAGCGGCTGGTGAGTTTTTCAGGTAGGGCCATTGAAAACCACACTGTTAAGTGATCTTGTACTCTTAGAGGGTGTGCAATTTTAATTGGTTCTTATTCCATCTTTTATCAATATACTCCTTCCATTGCACTTCCCTCCTCCTTTCTGTGCCTCCCCAAATGTCTCTTTCTCTCCAGTCTCTCCCTTTTCATCCTTTGACACACGGCTCATCTGCCCCTGACTCTCCCCTGTGCCACCTACAATCTCTCATTCTATACGTTAAATATACATCACATTAATTAAAAAATATCACATATCACGTATACAGGGATATTAAACAGAATAGCTAGTGACTTAACAGACTCAGAACACCAAGGTGCTTCTGAGGCCTGCAACAAAAAATATTACAAAGCAAACAGAAGCAGGAGGGTAGCCTGATAGAATTCTTCTATGCCTGGTCCACATGGAAAACTATGTTTTTTAAATCATAACACTGTAATTTAAAATCTGTCTGATATGAAAGAACATATTAATTTCAAAAAAGCTGAGGTATAAATATATGTTAAGGCCGCAGGCAGATGACTAGACCCTGGCCTGAGGTTAAGCTAACTGAGGAGGATGTGAGAAACCACTGGGCATGACATGAGAAATTGCTGGATGTGACAGATAAAAGTGTGAGAAGCTGCCATCAATCACAGACAGTGCTGTGAGGAATGGCTGGATTTCACAGCTGGTTAAAGGGAGTTACGTGAGAAATGGCTGGACTTCACAGCCACGAGAAGGGGACTGAGAGCTGCAAAGTGCAACCCTGCTAGATTCTGCTCTCCCATTGGAAGTGCTACTTTGTGGAAATGTTCTGCAAGGATTAGAACGTGCTCCAGAACATCCACTGCAATTATTCAAGGGATAATTTATTTTTAATTAAAACCCCCAGTAAAATAAAGATCTCCATCACACCTAAAATCCTAATCCTCCAACCGGAGTTGACCTCCCTGCTGATTTGATAACTTGAAGCAATGACCTCCACCTCCTGCAGCATGCCTACTCGTGAGGCACAGTGATGTTAAAAATGAAGTACACAGAGTAGCAGCTCGGCCCCTCAAAGCACCATGATGGCCATGTTTCCATGTCCAAGCTTTAATGACGGGAAGTGTAGTGTCTCTAGAGTAAAGTGTGGTCATGGCTGATTATACCAGTAAGCAGGATCTTCTTCCTGGTCAAGTTTTGTAACAAGATGTAATGTGAAAGTCTGGGGAAAGTTTGTAAAGTAGAAGATTGAGCACAACAGGTTTAGAGAGGGAAGACATCGCACACCTAATCTCTAAAGCATACAGGATACCCATAACAAGTAAATGCCGATGCAAATCAAGGTTAGATGCAGATCTTTGTCAGCTACAGCTAAAGTACAAGAACCAGCGGCAGCTAACTTCTTTCATTAGCGAAAGCTAAGATCTTTAACTGATCTTGTTCAGACTTCAACAAAAGGGACCAAGTCATCTCCTCAGTGTTAATATGGAGTTAATAATTGTCTAAAATTACTGAAGAAATCATCTTTTTAAAGAGTCAGCTGTTAACTCCCAGTTATGCAAGTCATCAGAATGAACTTGCAAACTTTTAATGTTTTCCAGCATTGCTCCTTAAAAAAAAGCATAGCCTGAATCAGGATGCTGGAATTTAATGAGCATTTCAACAGAAAAGGTAGTCTCATCTGTTTTCCTTTGATAATGTCAGTGAAAGAGTTCAGAGCGAAACAAGTGTTTCTGGTGGTTTTGGTAGGAGCGGGAGGACAGTTAGTCCCAGCTGCTGCCTGGTGTGCAAAAGCCCCATGCAGTCAGAAGTGCAAAGTCCTGTTCTATTAGTGTTAAAAACGGGATCTGGAGTTGAGGGATACTCAAGCCTGTTGTCACCCAGCAGAGAGGCACGTTGTGGATACCATCAGTACTAAGAACCATGGTGAGACAGGAAAGAACCTCTGAATATAGAAGTTTTTGCTTCTGCCTGGCAGTTCTACAATTTTTTGAAGAAAAAGCTAAAGAGAGCCTTGAAGACATTCTTCAGGGGAAAACGAATTGATAAGAACTCCACCAGTTGTGAAGCCAGCGATGTCTGTTAGGGACCCAGAGATGTTCTCTTTCCTTCAAATATTCGGCAATGTAAATGGAAGACACATCTGGAAATCTCTTTTCCATTCTGCTTCAGGCACAAAGGTTCTCAGGAGTGATCCGAGGAGACTTGTCTTTCTTGTAATTACAAGAAAAACATCATGGAAACATTTCTCTTAATATATTCTAATGGAGACTGAAAACACAAAAAGAGCGTGAACCAAGCATACAGTTTGGGAGTATTGTATCCTAATTTAAGCAAATACCTTGAAATAAGCTGGTTGAAAGTTAAGTAACAGGCAAGAAAAAACAGTCTTATAAATCAAAGATGATACGTTAAACGTGCTTGGGTATTATAACACCAGCTACTCACAGTACACTCTGCTGTGTACAGTAACGCACAACACTTACCCTGTCATGTAGTGTCCAACCAACATATTTTAAATAACTATCATTCAGGAAGGCATCACTGTACATTTTCATCCACACACCAATTTCTTCAATACAGACAGCTCTAATCTCAGCAATAGCATCACTAATAAGGAAAAAAGAAAAGAAAAAATATTAACCAGATTACGGGTACAAAACATTTACTTCTCAATCCCATTGCCCTAGCTATAATATTTTGCTTTTACTTTTGATGAACTTCACTACAGAGGGCCTGTCACTGTTCTCACTGCCATGTCACTGATTTTCTGTTCCTTTATGTCCCTGAACTCATTGATCTATCTAGTAATTCAATATTTCTACATTTGGATATGATATTTCCATTGTGTCAAAAAATTGTCACCCTAGTTTGCTTCTTGTCTATTACTCCACCTTCTACCTTCCTCTTTTCAAACAGAATTATGAACCCAAGCTACAAAACCTCCCCTAGACAATCATTTCTGAAACACTGTCACTGACATTTGCTCAGCAGGCTTGACTCTCTCCAACTAGAGGTGTAGAACGATTGCAAGGTGGAAGAAGTTAGTCGGTTTAATCAAAGGAGCCTGCCAGATGGGCAGAATGGAACACGGTACATAAACAGATCTTGTTTCATGCACCGCATGAAAGCTGCTGCAACAAAACCCAGGAGAATGTTTACATCTCAACATTGGTTTTGTCCAGTTTTCTTGCTTTTTTCTACATTCTGACTGTGGCAAGTGGTGGAAAAAGCAAAGACATATCTCAGGCAGACTTATCAGCTGCTTATTGAGGAGGGGCACCAGGAAACTGTCTCGAGAGATCACCTAAAAAGATCAGGGATGGAAATGATTTCCATCTGATTGGCACTTTCCTGCCTGACTGACATAGAGCATGGCATATTTACTAATAATGATCGACGGCTAAACAACAGGAAAAGGGATTGGGGCCATCTGGCCCTTTAGTAATTTCATCTCTGAGGCATCTGTTACTATGAGAAATCACTTGTGCCACTCCAGCTGGAACTGCTTCACAGTTCAAAATTTCAGCTGTAATAAAAGAGGAACATAAAGAGCCACTGTACAGAAGAAGGGAATGTCTGGTGCTTTGCAAACACTGGCCTTGCTTATAATTGAGACTTTTGTTCTGTATTTTCATTTAAAAAATCTTTTTGGAAAAGTCATAAACATCAATTTAATTCCACACCACACCAACAGAACCCAAAAATGAAATCTAATTTATGGGGGGAAATTCTTTTTTAAAAATTAAAAGCTTCAAGCAAGAGAATAACTGCAAAATATAAGAAGTTGTATTTTTCCTACAGTCTTCAATTTTACAAAATATAATGTACTCAATCTTACCTTCAAGATCCTTAGTACATAAAGTCCATACACACAAACCCATGATTACTGCATATTGTAACTGCCTATGTACTTCCAACCTTCAGACTTGTCCACCTCAATAGGTGCCACTACTGTGTACGACCTTCCAGACACCAAGGTGAAAACCACAGCTCCTACATGAACACAGCCATCAAGCACGGTACCACACATGACTGTGTGTGAAACCTCCGCAGCCAAGTCTCCCATTTTTTCATTCAATTTCAAATTTCAGGGAGGAAACTGTACTGATGTTAACAGCATAAAACATGCATTTCACACTAATGTATGAATGTGAGGGGTAAATATATAGGAATGCCCTCAAACTGCTGTCATTGTGTCTCTTTGCCTATATGAAACACGCTGGTTCTATCAAATTCCGACTAGTATCATTAAAAATGTTCTATCAAACTCCCTGAAGACTCTGTGACCTCAAAACCAAAGTAACTGTCAATCTACAATGTAGACAAGCCGCATGACAAGCAGAGTAGGGCATTAAATAAGCTGGTTCCTCAAACAGGTTTCAGGTGCTGTAAGGACGAATGTGCTAAAGTACTACATTCAAAGGTTTGCACTATAAAACCTGTATTTAATATGGGGAATGGAGTCACAAGACAAGTTTTAATTAAAATTATTAATATATTAATATATATATAATTGTATATTACTTATACCAAACTAGATTAGCAATTCTCTTACATGGAATTATTTTTAAACTATTTTCAAAACAAAATTTAGCTAGAAGGAATCAGAATGCAAGACATAAAGAACAGTCTAAAAGACCAATAAGCATGAATCAAAAAAAAAAAGTAGGGGGATCCACATATGCAGCAACACAAAACAGCCATGAAGACACTTCCACTAGGGGATGACAGTCCTCACATCCAAGTAGGTTATTTCACCACCTTATAAATTTACTAACTGTGAAGCATTTTGGAAGGATTTAGAGGCAATCCCAAAAAGAACCCAACTGTCAACAGCTATTTAATCATGCAGCACAGCCAGCCAAAAATCAGGAAAATTTATCTTTTCTGTAAGAATGCATTTGGGCT
Source organism: Falco naumanni (assembly GCF_017639655.2). Classification (NCBI taxonomy): domain Eukaryota; kingdom Metazoa; phylum Chordata; class Aves; order Falconiformes; family Falconidae; genus Falco; species Falco naumanni. The sequence continues at coordinate 3,485,258 of NC_054066.1, forward strand.
TCCCTAGGCAGACAGTGAAAAACTGATTCTTGATTCAAAAGCTTCTCAGGGATCTCTAGGCACTATGGACAAACACTCACTCCAAGCTGCTATTTATAATCATTAAAAAAAAAAAAAAGGAAAAAAGGAAGAATAAAGCTATTCAACTAATTACAAGATTTAGTATAAGAACTTAACATCTTCAGTGTAATTGAAAATGGGAAAGAATCATGCATAAAGCATGTGAGATGAGCAAACAGACTCAGTTTGCTGGAGAGTCAGAAGAATTTGTGAGACACCTATTTCCCAATCCGTCACAATCTTCCAGGTAACTGTATTACCAATAAGAATCATTTGTCTTCTTGCAAGAATCACTACTAACGCAGATTCCATGCCCATATGATGCTGTATCAAACACGCATGATACAGCCAAAAGGCCTGTATACCTTTGCTAAGCATGTGATCAACTGCCTGGTATTTAACTACAATTCTTAAGACTTTTTACACACTTGAATTGTTTAGTTTCTTTGAAAATATATACTATTTGTGGATGACATGAGAACATATCAACACTAACCATACCAGCATTGGAAGTACTTTTGGAATAAATAATGCATTATTAATTATCTTAATTATAAATTAGTGACATACATTTGTATTACTTGCCAAATGATTCTAGAAAGAAACAGAATCTAGTCCAGCACAGAAACTAAAATTAATGCTGGATCTTCAAATATTGGACACATCCTTCTTTTCAGCATAAACTACCAAGTAATGTCTATGTGGTGAATGGGAAACACTTCGCATAACTCTTTGCAGCAAAATTCACAACCTATATTCCCGCTCTTAGTAAAGAGGCCCCCCATGATTCAATTTTGTAAAGAAGATTTGACAAAAGGGCATCAGGTAAGAAATTTACTGTTCCTTTTAAAATTTTGAGTTGACGAAGCAGGCCCATAAAACGTAGGACAAACCATAGCAAACAGTGCCAAGAAATAGGTTTCACTAGTGCCACTTCAGCATGTATTTCATGCCAAATTATACTCATGTATTTTGATTCAGGCCAAAAGTATTTAGGACCTTGAAACACAGAGTCTATAACGGCTAATTGGGATATGTCAGGTGTTGACCAGTATGCTCCTCTGGGTCTTGCTGGAGTGGCTGCCATTTGTAACTCCAGGGTTCTCTCAGTCTGTTTGATCACAAACTCGTTTAGGTTTAGACCAAAACTGAAAGCAATTTAAGCTAACCTGGCTGATCTGCACTGAAATGGATGCTTAAATTCTTAAAAGTGTTACCAGTGTTGAGGACAAACACCCAAGGCAAGAGATGGAGATGACCTGCAGCGCAGTAACTGCTTCACTTCAAGACTTCCTGAAGCTCCAAAGGATGCCTGACTACACTCCTACTGCATGTTTGCTTGCCCAATATAACCACTGGAGCTGTTGCTTCTCACATCTTGCTTAAGATGACAACTTTCACAAGAACATGGTACTTGTTACTCGACATGCAAAATGGTTATGAACAGAAAAAAAAGATGTTTCAGTCAAAGGGTTAGGATAACAGTTAGTTTATGAGAAAACTTTCTAACAAAGACAGAAACGAGGGTCATTCACCTGCCTTTGGTGTTTTTTGAGATGGAATCTCAAATTCCCACTCAAGGGACATGAAATGGTGCAGCTCTACAATAATACACTATTGCCAACTGGACTAAATTACACCTGTGTCTTGTACTGCTTGACAGTTTCTAAATAAGAGGAAGATGTGGTTATAAGGAGAACTGGACAAAATGTCTTTTCTACTTTTTTCTATAACTCTCTCATCTCTGGGGCTGAATTGGAACCCCATATGGGAAGAAGGTTAAGAAAAATGAGAGTGCAGAGCTCACTGCCAAAAATTCCGGTGAATGGTCACTGCATATCCCACTCCTGGGAGAGGCTGGTAAGCAGCACTCCCGTTTCTAAGTAATTCCACACAGAGTGCTACTTAAATAGCTATTTCAATAACGTGTTACTAAGCTGATTATCCAACCTTCTTGCGACCAAGGAATTGTATTGTTTGAAAACATGACTTGAATTTCAAGATGAAGCTCTACGTATCTCTAAAACCAGTGTTCCTCAAAGACCTACCACACTAATAACTTTGCTTGTATTAAGTATGATACATGGCTTTGTAGGAAAGAGAGAAGTATGTGTTTTTAAACTTAATATTAAGCTCAAACGCATTTAGGTACAAAGACGTAACTTCGTGTCTTTCTCTTTTTTTATGCCTATAAGTGACAAATAGTCTCTTCTTTCTATTCTGTTTTTTCAACATACATAAAAACATAATGCATTTTCTTGTCACATGAGATACACGTTTCACCGCCTTTTGGTAACACATTTAGAGGGGAGGAAAAAGGATTTTTCTATAGTTTTGTCTGGATTTTCATTTCCCTATACTGACTTGGTTTTATTCATCTTGGTCTCTTACTTGCTTCCTCACCAGACTTTCACCTAATATCCCCTCTCCCTTTGTTTCATGCAACACTTGTTTCCCAGAGTGGAACTCACATGTAACTTGTCACCATCATCCTATTTACTCAGTAGGAGGGAAAGCAGCACCTTGGAAGGAGACAGAAACATCTTCTCCATAAAGACAGCATCTAGATTTGGCAAGTTTTACCTTAATTATCAGTACTGCCAACATAATACCTCAGGACAGTCTCACTGCATTGCTTAAATTCACAAAAGCATCATGTCCATCAGTCTGAGGATCCCCATTCAGATCTGCCTGAAATTAAAACTGCAATAGTTCTGTTTTGCTGGACATTCACATCCAGAGGAACAGCTCTCTGACCATTCAAAACAAAGATATGAAGTAGGTCTTGAATAAAAATTCTCTGAATCTTACCCTCTGGAAGTGAAACGGACATGCAGGGAAGTAGCAAAACCAAAATTTTGACATCTCAGATAACAGCAGAGAGTGAAGAATGTTTTATAAATACTTGTTACATCTGAGAAGCTATGTGCCAATAATCCTAGATTCAAAGTAATCTGTGATATGCAGATATAACTGAAATGAACGAGTAGGCTTCCCTTCCCTTTTTTTTTTTTATTATACATGTACCTTGCAAACAATTCTCAGCTTGTTTAATTTCAGACACACAAAAAAAGATTACTTTTAAGATCCCTGACCCACAAATATATAGCATCTCATTACTACACACCAAAGTTGTTATTCATACAGACACAAAGCTGGTTGTTTTGTGATCAGGACCTCTGAACATCACCACATCCAAGCCCCTGCAGATGCCTTGTACAATCAATTTTTTAGTATTTTCAAGAACTGATACTCTACTCCTGCTCTGGACAACTTGCTCTTGAGTCTGGTTACCCTCATGGCCCTGCAGTCCTATTTACCACAGTCACCATCTCCGCTCTTTTACACACACCAACATGAGCTCAGCAACTTGACTCTTAACTGAATTTACTCTTACATCTCCCTTTTGATGCCAACTTTCAGTTTTAAAGGTGACAAAACCCAGAATCAATGAACAACCAAATATGTCATAAAGCAACACACAAAAAGTCAGAAAAAGTGATTCACAAAAGAGATAAGGAGAAATGCAGTAAGGTAGGTACATCTCCTCTGCATTTATTAAGAATATTGCAATCTTTGAGCAAAAGTGCTGTTACTAACTAATGTGACCAACATTACAACCAGAAAACTGTTCAGTTATTTCTGCAATTTTTTTTAATTTTTTTTTTTTAATGTGAGACGTGAGCATTGCGATCTTCCAGTAAATTGGCAGCCTATCTACAGAAAGATGTAACCTTACCGCTAGGCTAGCTTACTAAAAGGAAGACAGCTACATTCTGAATGAAAGAGTTTTGGGCTTTTTGTTTAGATCAAGCACTTCCTATTTAAATTACAAAGGTCACTAAGCATGAATCACTGTGGCAGTCTGAATCACATTATGGGAAGGGATTTATTCTCTAGGAATAATTAAAATAACGTTCTTTTGAAATTATTACCGCTTGTACATAGTCTAAGGACTGTAAAATGATGTCAAGTTTATAAATCATTTGAACTATTAGAGAGAAGGAATGCTTAAGAAACATAATGGGAGCAGGTAGTAGTTTGAAATCCTCTCCTTTTTTTCTCCCTCCCAGTCCTGGTTTTGTCTTCTATTAGCTGGTTTTAATAGAGGTATTTTTTCCCCCATATGCTCTTGCACAGCTGTGACCACAGAAATTTTAATGTATGTTCTCTGCTGTCTGCAGATTACTCATATTTCGGTGTATGCTCTAACAGACTCTCTTAGGAGCTTCACAGAGGTTAAGGAAGCCAGACGGATGATGACTCCTCACACAAGCGGCTTTTGGGGCAGACCTGGAAGCAGTTACTTTTTCTGATCCTCTCTAAACCGTGGCAGAAGCGGTGCCACTCACCCTGCTCAGAGCACACCACAACTTGACTGATATTACCAGAATCTTCAGTGGTCTAACAGTGTCAGCCTGGGCATCTTTTTTTCAGGGCATGGACAAGCGGTGTTTATTTATTTGGCCTCTCCCTTGTTACAGCAATATTTGAGAATCAGGGTTTTACTAATGGTGACAGGAGGCATGAAAAGAAACTGTGGTTACAAAAGGAGGATTTATAAAGAAAAAGGAAAAAAACCCAGGAACAGCATGCAGACCACCAAAAGTTTTTCCAATACCATCCAAGAAATGAGCTACTAGGAAAACATTTTAAAGTGACTTCTTGTTTGCTACAACACCCTAAATTCTGGAGGGATAAAAACTCTTTGCACTTAATTTCTTCAAACTTATTACCTATGCACTACAAAAGCTACTTTCATAACAAAATACTGTGAGTGCTACACTGAGCTAACTCAGACTCTGTATACCCATCCTTCTGGTGCCAAGCAGCGCAAGGCTTATGGACCATAAACTATAAACTTTCAAGTATCATGCTTGGGTACTGAAGATGCACACTCCAACTCCACGGTGTTGTTCACGCTCACATATTTCTCAGCACGAGCCCCTTCCAGTTTTCCTACACGCTTTTCTCCGTATTTACAATTATCCCTCTGCTCAACTGAACTATGGGCTCTTCTTTACCTTCTAACCCTCTTCTCATACATCCTTTCTTGTTTTCTGCCACTTGTCTAAAAGATTTCATAAATTATAAAGTTTTACGCAAGAATTTAAATCTGAAAGGTTAATTGCATAGTTTAGTATCCTTGAATTTTATCTTTTGACTTCAGTAAGTCAATTAACATTTAAAGAGCTGGTTACACCGAAATGCTGCAGATGCTCTGAGGTATCTTATGATGCAAAACAACCTTAAATCTATTTTAAAAGACTACTGCTCTCTGATAAAGCACACTCCAAAACAGCATGCACCAGGCCAAATCTACTGATTTGCACAATGCTAAAATAAACAGAAGTGCACACATGTCACTGCAATTATTTTTTAACGTTCTTGCTAAAAACGTCCAAAACAATTGATGAACAAAAAAATACATGTTAACCAGAATTAAGGCTTTTGCTTGCCTTTAAGTAATTTAAAGAGGAAAAAGCCTAAAGTTGCAGCTGTGGCTAAAGTATATATGGTGGAAGCATCAGAAATTTGCTATTTACACCTAAGACATACAAAAGGAAATGCAGAGTAGAGGCACTCAGCAACCAAACCTGCCATTTTAGGATACACAGTGATCATTTGATCATTCTTAAGATATGTCATGTTTGTGCTCCCATCTTGGACAACTTTTCTTTTCAAAACACAAAGATGCAAATTCCATGACTCCCACAATTCTTTAAAGCTGTTTTACTGAACTACAATAAAGTTGTGTGGATGGCTCTGTTGTGTAATTAATAGGTGTTACACTTATATTTTTTTCCATAACTTCAGTGGTTTTGATACTGCTTTTGTGGCATCTAGAATATTACATCAGAAGAAAAATCAACACAGAAACTGCACTTGACATTATTTATGATTATACTTTGTTAGCAGAATCTACTGTAACATGCATTTTCTTACCGGTATCTATGAACAAATATACCCTTAAAAATAGAGTTCATCATATTTTCGATTTCATCTTGGTTTTCTTGTAGCTGAAAAAAAAAAAACAAAAATAAAAGATCACTGCTTATTATAATTTGATATTCTACAATTCCTTATTGGGAAACATTAGAAGACCATGGAAGAGCACTTAGTTAAAGGTATTAGTAGATTTGTCATTTTCTACTTTTCTAGCACATGCTTATACTGTGTGCATATACATACATATACACACATATATATATGCAATGCCTTAATGGAAGAAAGTCTACATTCTCTACAAATATCAAGTAATTTAGTTTCATATTAGTCCTCTGAAGTGGTCATGACCTTTTTTTGCTACTGAAATTTAGACAAGTAGAAACTACATGTTCAGTGATGGTTAAACATATAGAGTGAGTAACATGTAAGTGAGTGACAGCTGCAGAAACAAAGCTGGTTACAGATAAGCAAACCCCTCTGAAAAATTCAATGTCCTATTTAAGGAAAGTACTTAAAGACGTTCTCAATCTTAAGTACAAGTGTCAGTTGCTTTAACTTCAGCACCCATGATAACTGAGCTTCTTAATCAGGAAGCTTTCCATAATCAGAGCGTGGGTGCTTGACACTGGAGCATACCTGACGTCCAGGTCTTAGATTGCAAAAAACAAACCAAACCCAAATGAAAAAGGTGTCATGAGCATGTTTTTACATATAAGACTTTTTAAAATAAAACTTCAAAGCTCCTGCGTAATACAATCACATTTTGTAATACTTTGCGTCCATGAATATGTTAACACATTCTAAAGGAACATCTTGGAATCAATTGAAGTATTCTTATATTATCAGCTTTCGTACTAAACTAAATAAGTATGACTTAATTACACCAAAACGCAACTTTGTTAAATAAGATGACAATAATTTTATACAAACAGCTTTTGGAGCAGAACTGCTGCTACACTCAAACCCCATCATTCTTCCATCAAGGTGTTTCTTAATGTCAAAGCAGAATACCACAATATGAGTGAATGTAAATTTTTCCACATTTTCAGTATGAAAACCACAACAGAGCCTTGCTAGCACAGAGCGAATATATGCATAAAATAACAAAATCTGTATAATTATGGACATACATATTTAACAGATAAAACATCTTAAAGCCAGAGGAAGCATTACGATCAGCTGTTTTGACTTCCTGCATAGTATGAGCTCATAAACACTTTCACCTAGGGGTTTATATTTTTCAAGCCATGTTTGTAAATATTTCTAAAGTATCTTCCAAATAAGATCTAAAGCAGCTTACAAAACTCAGTAAGTTAAGTCTCCCGGTTTCCTAAAATGTAAGGAGATGCTGCCTCCATTTTGCATACGGGGTACTGAGAGGTCTTGACTAAGTTGTCAAGCCCCTGCCAAAGAAATTGATGTCATAGTAAAAGGGATTATGTACAAAGGGAGAAGTTGGGAGCCCACCAGCTCTGCCTATACCAAAAGGCCGGTACACAAAAGAAGCACATTTAGACATGGCTTCTGGGAGAAGCACTATTTTCAGCATCAGCTCAATCCAAACATGCACAGACTAAATGCTTGTTCAAGAATACACAACCCAAAAGGCAGCTCCAACTTCTAACCCCTCCTCAGCTGGCTGCCTTCACAGACTACAGGCAGGCAAACATCCACAGAAACATGGGGCTAAGGACCACCTCTCACAGACTGTGGAGTCAAATGAGGATGGGAACGGACCAAGAAGCCTCGGGAGGCTTTCTGAAAAACTACTGAGGCCCTGAAAAGGCATTGGGAAGCTCCCTGAGAACTCTGGGTATGAATTGTTAATCCAGAAACACACCACAAAAGAGATGTAGGAGAGACTGAACTTCCTGAGCCATGATAAGATTAAAATACTGAAGAAAAGGGTACTTAGACATTTCTTTGAGTGCAAAATGGAGCAGCACCTTACAAGACTAAGTGGCACAGATGAGGGGATAGCATGGACGGCTTCCTCCCTCTTTCTGCATGCAATTTACAGCTTGCTATAAACACGGTAAGTTATCGGCTACATAACTGACCTAAAGACCCAGGTGCTGGGGCAGAGCTGGCGTACAAGCAGAATCAGAGATTCAGTAGGTCCATGTAAGATCCCTTTTGCTTTTGTGTGCTAACATTTAAAAGATACAATTCTCAAATGAAATTTAGATTCAGTAATGAATTAGTAATTATTTGAAAAATCAGAATTTTCTCCAAAACTGTAATTGCTGCTTAGATCATGTACTTAATTTGAGTGCTTAACTGTGGGCATCTTGACAGAACATTTGTATCTGCGGATTCTTGCTTTTTCCAACACAAAAGTGATATAACGCTCATCCCCTTTAAACCTAAGTAAAAATAAGGGAAGCATTCTTCTGTTGATTCTGTGAGCATTTTGTGAAGCTCAAAAAGACATGTATGACAAGCACAAAATTTGAGTTACTGCTGGCAGCAACTAAAACAAAACTTCCTCTATTCTGTGGCAGATTGCTATATAAATCATCCAGTTTAGCTGAAAATCTCATTGACGAGAACAGACCTTCACGCACTGCTCTCACATTAGGCATGTCGAAGATGACAGGAGAACGGAACACTTCAGAGCAAGTGTTTCATCTCTTCTGCTTCAGGTTAATTTGCCACATCTAGCTTGTGAATTGTCCCTTTACAACTTCATGAAGATACTGTATGCGCTTATGGGGGTTTATTATGATGGCACTACATCAAAAGAATCAACTAAGAAAGTGCCAGCACAGAATACTACTGCAAATTCAGCATATTTAAACATGGGAAATATACAGCATTACGCTGGGACTTCTTACACAGAGCCATTATGCCATATAATCCTAATAAACCTCCTCTGTACAGGTCCCCCCTACTATGTTTAACACCATGTACCTGAGGACGTAGTCACCACTACGCCTCTCTGGCTTACTCCTGTGCCACGTTGTGATTATAGTGAGTAGTGATGTGAGAGAGCCTGACCACATGTATCAGAAGTTCAGGTTTGCTAAATGTCCATTCTCCTTTCAGGGTTCCACAGCCCCCTGCTAGCCTGGGCATCATGGCTCCCAAGTCCCCCCAGAGCAATTACATACTGCATCTCCAAAAGACATTGAAAAGAACAGCTGAAGAAACCGGGACAGAAGATGTCCATAGACACAGAGATACTAAATCAAGTTAATCAGTGTAATTAGTGACTTTGTCCTTCTCTGGAAATTCAAAGCAACAACCCACAAATGTGGAAGAGAAAGCATGCTCCAGCTACATTAACAAAGCAATTCTGCTTTCTAAATGCTTTCAGGCTGCATTAAATTTAATATTTAATTTAAAATGTTTCTCTTGCAGTTTGGGCAGGAGAGATTGTTCTTGCTTTGTACCTTAATGCATAACTTTTAAGAATTATGAAAGCCAAGTAAAATTGTGTTACAGATCACAGGGGTAAAATAAAAATATATAATTGTAATTATCCCCAGACAAAGACTATAAAGTCAAGCAATTTTGAGCCAGTCATACCTAAACGAATCCAAGGTGCACACAGGTAAAGCACCCAGACCTCCTTAATTTGCCTTGGAGTAAAACAGTGGTGGAGGAAATAGATTAAAAACTAATATATTAAAAATAATCAATTTAAATTGTCATATATACTTCAAATTTTCAATCAATCCTGTATCTTTACAGATTATGGCTGTCTGGGTGTTTATTTATTAATTTTCTACTTGTCATCTTCGAATTTCTTTTAAGTACAACTCTAAAACTGAATTTCCTGGGATATAATACTTTATTTAGGGATGATTACAGCAACCCTCTAATGGTTTTGCTCACCTAATGCCAAACTGGTACTTACTAAAAGCGACTTTAATGTCTCCCTAGCTTCTTCTCCCTGAGACCAGGTGCTATAGACCCCACTCCAGTGTTTCTTGAAAATGGCTACAAAAAGAAGTACTAATGAGACACTATGTAATAATTGCAGTGATCAAAGGGAGAAATGGGCAGCGTAGTGAGGAACTATATGTGATCCTCTTTTCAGAATCTTTTTGCATAATCAAAACAGTTACTACTTATAACTCGAGACTTAATTTTCTTCCTCCCTGGTCACATATACAAGCCTGAGAATAGAAATTATCCTCCGCGTGCAGAACAGCACACAAAGTCAACTGAATGTGTTAATACAGGATTTAAAAATGTAACCCAAGTAATATGCTTGAGATCACACAAATAGAACTGCAGAACTAATCTCTTGTTTCTCACTATGGTACTCAAGTCACAAACCACCCTGGTCTTTCTGTTGGAGGGAACACACATGAACCAGGAAAAAAATAATCATCTTTTCACTTGCCTCTTTTCTTTTCTGAAGCAGCAGCTCCAATCTTTCATTAGCTCTTTTGCCAATCATTTTGTTTCTCTCAGCTTCATACTGCCTCTGTGTATTATCCTGATGAATGCTCAGGTTTAAGGCAACATTCACAAGAGCAGTCATAAGCTTCATAGCTGCAAAGGCAGAAGACAGAATATGACTCTTTACCGCTCATCAGAGCTAAAAAAATATTTCCTCAGCAGATCCATACTCACAGAAAATAACCAACTCGACCCTCACACAAAGCCATCTCGAAAGGCACTTCCCACCCAACAATACCCAGGACACTTGGCTCATCTAAAGATCACAAAAGAGAGTACATATACCACATTGTGCTCCAGGCAACGTTCTTTGCCACCTTCTCCAGAAAATTATGCAAGTTCTGAGCGTGTAAGGTCAGTGAGCAAGCATGCGAATCTGCAGGATCAGTGTACACTATGAAGCCAGTTACTATGGAGTTACGCATATTTCTCTACTGAAAAGTATCATTATAGATGTTTCCATACTAAGGGCAACTCTTAACCAACAGCTTCTGAGGATTACTCAATTTACAAGGGACCACAGCACAGTTTCTCTGAAACTTAGTCTGACACTGCACTGAAGTCAAGTGTATAGTTGCATAAAAATACAATTAAAAAATTATCTACCCCTTTATATGCATTTTCACACATACTGGATATAACATTGTTTACATCTATTTTACCATATTAATTTACTTTCACAAAAATAGTAATAAGGGTCTTTCCCATGTTCTGTGTGGTTACATGGCATATCACAATTTACAATACTGAAAACAGCAAAATAATATAACAAACTATCACATCCTCTCTGGCTAAATATGCAGCGTTGTCTTCAAGGTAGAAAAGCAACTACAGAAATGGAGAAGTGACGCTACTGTTAGGGTAACTCTTTGTCTTATCTTGCTGTTGCTCAAAGCTGGTAACTCTAGAAGCACCGACACGTACTTCTTGCCTTAAGTTTCTCGCTATAGTGAATCATTTCTCATTCAAATTGGCTAGCACAGAGGAAAACTGAAAACAAAGACCTCAAAAACATTATTTCAAGAATAAATTAAATTCTAAAAATGTGTTTTCCTATGACTTTATTGAGACTGAGCTCCATGGCATCATGCTGACCTCTGCTCTGCAGGACAGCGATATAATTAAATGTGCAAAAACTAGCTTGAAGGAAATATTCAGAATCAAAACAAAAGCTCTCAAACTTATTAAAACAAATAAACAATCAAATAAATGGCATGCATTATCACTGGAAAATGCTGGAGATCTTTGACAGCTCCTATTCCTAATGTAAGCACCAGATAAATATATATGTAATGCAAGAAGCCAGCAGCGGCTTAAAGAGCTGAAGCTAGTGGTGATGAACCTCGGCTTTAGCATTCGTTTACACTTGCTTGAAATTTCTGGCTACATAATCCATTCCAAATGGCAGCAACTATTTCTTCCAGACAGGACAGGTTTTGAGTGACGTCTCTAACGTATGGTGCTGTTTCCTGTCTTCTCAATCAAGCCTCTCATACTTTCCAAACATCTGTCCCCCACAAGGATGAACCAACCAATGTAAGAGACCAGAGTGCACACCTCACTCCATAATCTCTCTCCTGTGAACCCATCAACCACAGTCTAGGCAAACAGCAAATCAAAATCACCTGGAATTTAAGACAGTATCAGGTGGAAATGAACACAATTTCCATCTCAATTTAAGTAACAGGCACAGATTTCCAACCAGTTATCTGCAGTTCAAAGTGTTCACCTTTGATTAATGACTTTGTAGAGGCAAACTGTACACCTGGAAATTTATGCTTGCAAAATTCATGTTTTTACCATCCCGTTAACCAAGTAAGATGAAGAATGCAAGGTGACAGGTTTCCAAAAGAGTTTAGTCACTGTGAGTTGAAGGTTTTTGTTTTCAATTTTAAAATCAGGCTCCAATCAAATCTGAAGCTGGTATTTCAATATCGTTGGAAATCTGCCTCCTACTTAGATTCATAGCAAGAGATGAAATTTTAAAGAAATTCTGATTGAATTTGTTGGACACTGGGTATTACGCTTGGAAACCTGAACAAAATTCTAAGCAGCTGGTTGTGGAAAGACTAAATCAGTAATACCGGCAGTAGAAAAATTCAACTTATAACAAACTTCTCCTACAGAGGCTTCAAATATTTGACATGATCTGTGATCAATGTAGGGAGAAAAATCTTCCAATAAGAGCTATTTTCAGCACATGAGAGGAGCAGAAAGGTATCACCTGACATAACCAGCTTTAGACACCAACATGCCAGCCACCCTAGTACTGTCTCGTAACTGGAGAAAAACAGTGACTTCTAGAGAGCAATCCATCCAACCTTGCAGGAGACATCTCATAGAGGTCTGATGAAATACGCTAGAAAAGCCTGTTTCTATCCAATGATACACCCAGGGCTTTCCTTAGCTGTAGGTGGGCCATGTTGAAAGGTGCCGAGCGGCTGGAGCTAGAAGACAGTGAGACCTTCAACTATGGCCCAGTGCTCTCAAACCTAATGCTTCTCAGGAGTGAAGGCACAGACTTTATTTTCTGGTGGACTGAAACTCTCTGATAATACAGTTTTCTTGACAGGTATTTAGAATAAATTTGTATTCTAAAATACAGAATTATTAAGACATTTTGTACGACAAACACCTAATAACAAAATACAAGCCATAAGCATGTCACACTTGCTTTACAGGGTATGCCAGGAATCTCTGAGACTAAGTGCCTCCACATACTCCTTTCCAAACAAAAAAAGCATATTTTAAGTACACAGTTATACCATATATAGTACTTGGATTTGATCAAGCTTTCTGGAGTTCTCAGTGTTGGTCAAATTCCACCTAAAAATTAGGAGTAATTCTCGAAGTGGCCAAATAGTAGCAACTTCTTTGAAAAAACTCTTCTCTATGCTAGCTTACTTACCAGCTAATGTACTGGTGTGCCTGAAAGCCCGGACCTGGGAATCTGACAAACCAGTCAGAAGAGAGATCACTGTGTCCATCATGTATTCATCATAGATGATGCTATACTGACACTGTCGAATGAGCACTCCAATGAACTCGCAGAAGTTGGATCGAAACTTCTTCCACTGTGGCCCAGGCATAGTAAGTGGATAATCACCACTGTCCTGAAGAACAAAAAAAATGAAAATATGAAATATTAGAAGTCTCCCCATTAATTTTATTGTTGTTGTAGCCATCACAGTCTAAAAGTCTATGCTAAACACCGCCTTTTTCCTTCAAGCCAATGGAGAACAGCAAATAAAAACAAACACATTATTCTTCAATAAACAAAGAAGCTTGTTGGCATGAAACCGTTTTTACTAAGATTGCATTATAACTGTTCCAGACTTGCAATATTAGCTCTGTACAGTCCAAAATATGTGTCAAGACTCAGTTATTTTCCTTGTGTCCTGGCTTAGGAAGGGAACATTGCCCTTTTTTGATCTTATACACTTACCCTGTTTCTAGTGGTAAAACTTTGCTTCTGACAGAAGTAGAAGAGATTTTACTACATATTCATATACCTCATACAGTTTCATGCACCCCCTCTTCCCAAGATTACTGCAAGATTGGAGCACGCATGTGAACACTCAATTTGTTTAACTCCTCTTCAACTCTGCTCTTACTATTCTCACTTGAAACAATATTGCATTTCAGTGAGACTGCCCTCCCTCAAGTTAGTAAATGGTTTTTTTCCTCTTCAGTGAAAAAGACTGGATATAATCTCCCTGGTGATCTGATTTGTAAGCCAATTTCAGATTATCCAAATCGTCAAGGCAATAATGGTCCATCCTGAATCAGTCCCCAAAGATAAGAAGTCAGCAGTATCAAAGTTAAATCCACTTGCACACATTTGTTCTGTGTTTTTTGTGAAGAACAAGCACTTTTATTCTCTCAAGACTTATCACCCAGACTGAACCACATAAAGCCAGTAACATAAACGTAGAGGAGATGTAATCAAATAACCTTTTACCTCAACTTCATAAATTATATTCCCCTGCAGCAAAAAACCCCTACCAATTTAACCAAGTCACACACATTTGAATCATACTAAAAAAACCAACAATTGCGAAGTGCTCAAATGTTAGAAAAATGTTAGAAAAAGACAAGAAAAAGGCAGTCTTGATGACCTTACTGTCTCATACAGTGAATACTAAATGGCATTATTTTAACGAGCAATATCTTTACTTCTAACTTTGAACGTCCAATTTGAGAAAAATAGAGGCTTTAGTTTAAAATACATCAGAGGGTTGTAAAGCTCCTGGCATGAAGATATCTCCTGGCATTTTCAATTGTTGCTGTGAGTCCTCTGAACTTCTGTAAATCAGCCCAATGTGTTATGTAGTAGAATCCCAGATAAACACAATCTAAAATACGCAGCAGTATCATTAGCTGTGCCCTGTGTTTCCAAGTATTTGTTGTTTATGCCTAATGCTCTTGCTAGTGAATTTCAGCAAGGTACAGTGTCTTGCCATGTAAATACAAGCCCTGCATTAGTCTCACATTTATATAAGTTTAGGACTGAAATTAAAACGCTAAAGCTTTCTGCTCAGAGTTTTCCTGACAGTAACTCCATATGAACAGCCCAGACTCATTTTCTTCTCCCTGTTTACACCTTATTTTCAGAAATAATCTCCAGACTAAGCCCCTGCCTGCACAGTACCTGTGGGAACTCTGCATGTGAATTTACATACATAAAATATATTTCTAGGTATGTATACATAATTTTTTTTGTAACAGATCCTCAGAATCTCTAGTTTGTGTGTAACTACTCACATTTGTATGACATATTTTTAACTTACAATTACATATTAGACAACAGTTTTGAAAAGCATATGAAGACTGCAGCAAGAGCATCTCATCTGGTTGAAACTGGAAGAATAAATTTATAATAAAGCCATGTTATTGGATGTTTTATTCCTGAAAACCAATAAAAATGTGATATATCAGTGACACTGACATGATACTTCATGGTCCAATGGTTAGAAAACTCAAACCAAAACAAATTTTTGTTCACCTGCTAACTCTAGCACAAGAATTATGAGGGAATTCATCTACAAAATGCCTGTACTCATGAGCCAAGCACCCAAATAGTGCAGCCGATAGATGTCCATAAAATTCCCTGTCTCAAACTGAACTTGTGGCAGCAATGAACAGTTACTTCCATCATTTAAATCCTGCGCAAGCATTCTTCAACTTACGATGAGGAAAATCAATGCTTCAATCCCTGCCATAAATGCAGAAATCATGACAAGCAGGCAGGTGATTACTGCAGCACTGATAGAACAGTGCAACAATCTTGATAAAGTAAAGAAAGCAGCAAATCTGAACTTCTCAATAGAGATGAAGATGTTTTCTGGGCAGCATACTGTGCTAACGAATATAATGTAAGATTTTGCCCTAGCTGATACTACACGTACTTTTCTTTTTTTTTCCTATTAGCTCTAGACTTGTAGAAATGATTTGTCATGTCACAAATATGACAACAGGTACCTTACATCACCTACACACATGTACCACTGAGCACTAGCCCCTTTCAACCCTAAGCTGATACAAAAGACTTGGCATTTTAGGTATGTTTTGGTACAGGGAAGAAAATACACTAACAAGGGGATAGTCTCCATCTGAAAATAGCAATCTAAAGATGACAATGAAGGTAGGTTCTGATGGGCTGATAAACTACCCCATTTTCACAAGAGCATCACGAGCTTTCTCCTTCACTCCCACGCAGTCAGACCATTACCTTCTCAGACTGACATGGGATTTAGGGGCACGAGGGGACAGCAGGGCAAGGGAAATGCTCTGGTGGCAACAGCCCTGGGCAAATGCTTTGTCTCAGGATGCCATGGGAGGGATGGACACTGGGATTAAGGAATTCCAGGGTACTAGAAGAGGTATTACATGTGAAATGGCAACAGCGAAATTTAGAATGAAGAACTGAGGGCTGTTACCAGCTGTAAAGAAAATGGTGGTGCTTTACTGAGAAAAATGGATGACCACTCGGCCTAGCCACCACTGTTCGTCTCCTGACTCCCTTTCTTTCATTGTTTAACACAGACTTACAAAATATAAAGAAATCCAGTGGCAGGATGAACCCAAGGAAGCAGTCTAGTTGGTCAGCACCAAGTCAGGGAGCACAGTCAAGGGTACTGCTGGAAGAAGGCAAGAAGTAGATCTACCTGCGTTCTCTTCTCCTTTCTCCAGCAAGAGAAGAAAGGTTGGGCAGGATCATGCAGCTCTGCCAAATCTAGCCTGAGCTGCCTTCAATCAAAGGACTGTCACTGGGAAATGGTGTCTGCTACCAACAGCTCTCCCAGAAATAAACAATTGTTGTTCTGACTTTTTAGGTGGTGGACACTAAACAGAGGGCCAAAAAGTGTACTAATGCTATACCAACCACAATTCTACAACCTGCTGAAGACCAAGAATGATTTTTGTTGTTTCATTATGTGTTTTACCCTGAACAGTAATATAAGCTGCTCTTATTCTAAAAGCTTGTATCTTGGCAGGTCTTTTATTGTGACTATGACATCCTGCTAAGCACAGGCCAACCTGAAATACTATGACTAGCAGTATGAACACAGGTCATTTAACATATAACATTAAAAAGGCCATATAACAATTATAAACTTACTATGCTGGGATCATCTGATATATGAACATTGGAAAACTGCAAAAAATTCTAAAATGTTTTCGACTGTTAACAGGGTACGAGTTCATTCCAGATTTCAAAATATTCACCAGGTTGTGGTCTAAGACTAACAATTTCATGCTTTCGTACTAAAACCCACAAATTCTTTCACAGATCCACTCAAGTGTTAAAGGCAGAAGCTAGAACGGAAACTTTCTGTTAGAACTGTAAAACTTGTGAAAAGTTTTAGGTAATGGAGAAAGAAAGCTTACATACCAGTAACTGTTAACTCTTTGAGATATGTTGCTTATATCTACACTCATACTGTCACAAGGAAAAGAGTTTTTTCCTCCTTTGATGACTGTTTTAAATTTTTTTTTGAGAAATACTTTCTTCCGTCAACTGTGGGACAATCATCCCTTGGGCAAAATCAGCGTTCTTCAGCTTTTGGACAGTGCCATGGCCATTTTATTTTGTACAGTGGGGCCAGACTAAAGACAATATCCAATTCTGCTTTTAAATTACACTAGCAAAAATTCACTGCATTGCATTAACTTTGGTTAGGTGATGTTTTAAGAAATGAAACTAATTCAGTTAGAATGTAGCATGAATTGATACCATCCTTTTGATTGTCACTGTACACCTACATTTTATTCACTGTACCTTATCCCACCAGTACACAAAAGCCCTGACTGAATACCTGAGTACATCAAAAGGAGCATTCACATGGCCATTAAGTATATAGTTAAATGTTTTGTTGTTCAAGGCCATGAACAAGATGGAAATTTTGCAGAGTAAATCCTGAAAAATACTAGTGCTCATTTTCATAGCTCTCCTGCTTAACTTTTTGAATCACAGCCTTGGCATTCCATCTAGAAGTGATCACAAAGAGACACTGCTGTGATAGTACACTTACGCCCTTAAACTGGCTAATTCACAAACTTTTCCATACCAGTATTTCAGCATCCAGGGCCTACTCAATCCACAACACTGAGTTTGCAAGATAAATGATTATAACTACCTTTTCCTATTATTTTATTACTTTTTGAGTTTCATTATTCTTCTTTCCTAAAGCTCATGCTGGCTTGTTATTCCTCATCCACCAGTTTAAATCGCTGCTTTGCTTGACAGTACAATTTCTGATACTGAGACATTGCTTATCCACTGGTTTCTTGCCCACTGCATTTTTATATTAAAAGAAAAGTATATTGTAATATCTTTTGTAATTTTAAAAGAACTATTTGTATACTATACCTCATCAAATTCTTCTGTCATTTTCCTTATGATTTCTGCATTTTGCATGTTCCTGAACATTTCAATTCTTACAGTACCTGTAATGTAATGAAGGAACAAAAGAAATTAACACAACACATTTTCTGTTACATTAAAGTATCAATGTTTTTCTGGTGCTTAAAAATATGTATGAAAGGGTATATAATGCAATAATAACAGGAATGCATTGAACAAAACTGCCTCTTGAAGAAGTGGGTAAAAAAAAACCACAATCACCTGTCTTGAAAAGTGCTGTCAGACTAGGAGTTAGCAAAATTTTCCATCTTTTTACAACTGAGTGAGTGTGATACAGAAGTGATAGCAATGTAGGACTCATGCCATGTCTGCAGTTGCACAGTGCTTTTAATTTTGTTTGCAAAATAAAATGAAGACCATCTTTCAGTTCCACAGCCACTGCTAGTAATTCCCCACTTTTTATGATGAGTCACCTGGATTATAGATATACCATGACCTCTATGCAGAGACACAGTAGTGGGTTTCAAACCGCTTAGCTCAGGACCAGCACAGCTTATTGACACAGCCACAGCATTGTGGGAGTGAGCTACAGCACCTGCAGACCGGAGCTAGCACAGCTGCATCATGTGCTGCTACAGTCAGCGAGCTTTTCCAAAACTAAAGGCTCCAAAGGGCTCAGTCAAGATGTGAGCCAGCTCAGGGCCAAAAGCAGCAGTTGTATCTGTTGTTCCTTCATCT
The DNA here is from genome assembly GCF_017639655.2 of Falco naumanni. Classification (NCBI taxonomy): domain Eukaryota; kingdom Metazoa; phylum Chordata; class Aves; order Falconiformes; family Falconidae; genus Falco; species Falco naumanni. Next base: position 3,504,285 of record NC_054066.1, read on the forward strand.
GATTATGCCATTCCCCCTTGTTATGCGAAGAGTGAAGCTGACAGGATTAACTTTTTACTGTAAATTGAACAAAGCCAACAAAATTGAAAGTATAACAACACAACAGCAATAAAAAAAAATTCTTTTGACTCGATCTTAAATTCAATCAGTATAAAATAATAAAATATTTTACACATTATTGCCTTTGCAACTAGACGTTGTCTAAATATCCAACCATGTAACACAAGTCGACATAGAGAACTTTTTTTTCTACCGCACAATCTTCATTTGTTAATGGAAGAAATGCAGAAAAATTAAGCAAACTGCAAAGCTACAAAATCCATCCCAATGTCATTAACATTACAAAGAGTAAGTGTCCCTGCTGTTGCAAAAAGTTCAAGTGGATTAATGATCTACTGCATGGCTCCAAAAATTCACACCATAATAGAAGCAGCTTAACAGCTAATAGTATTAGTTTCTATATAAAGGATAAATAAAGATAATTTAAATGTACTAAATATTATGAGAAAGTTTTAATTCTGCTATTTTATTCCTTGAAAAATAAGCATTAGAAGCATATGCATTTCAAAATATGCAAGCACAGTTAGAGCACACCAATCCTCTAAGTCTCAGCAGGGGTACTGTTTTACAACACAACTTGAATATTGATTTCTTGAATTGATTTTGCTTCTTCATGAAATAACACTTACTTTTAGCCATTTCATATCAGATAACGCCATCAACCTCAGTTCTAACAATGACAATTTAAGTTTGTGCATGATAATTTTTATATTATTAATAAACAATTAGTAATGCAATATATTAATTTAAAACTAGAAACCCAAGAGAATACTACCATATGACAGTTGAAGACCTATTTTATCAGTTTTGATATCATCTGTACATGCAGCTACAATTTAATGTTTCCCCCAATACTGGAATTTTTAAGTGAAGCAGTTTTACAGTATGTCTCTGAGTACTAGTGGACAGCTATTCCTGGAAATTCACCTCAACTGCATTAATACCTACCTTTCTCCCACTGCATGCTGCCATCTGTTGCTCTTCTCATTGGCAATATAACCCTCATCAAATAAGTAACCACTGATCTTCGTTGTTCTGTTTTTTGTAGCCCTGATTCTAATTTTATTCTTTAATATTTATGACTTCTGTTAATAACCTTAAATAGCTTCCATATAATATATAAAGATGTTACTTTGTCAGAAAAAGTAAAAATACTATAACTAAAATTCCTTGCTAATGCCCCACATGCAATTCAATCTCAACCTCTTATAATTCTGTTCTGGTTCTCTGTATTTTTTCTCCCTGAGGATACGGAATGCAATTATACTGTGGTCATTATTATTTAGTGCCTCAGACAGTTACTTCTGAAATGACCTCCTGCATGTTACTCCACAGTCAAGCCAAGTATTATTTTTCCTTGACCAACTTCTCTCGAGGTTTCTCTGTCAGAGGGTGGCTGTTTAAAGCACAGCTGCTTTAATTCAACAACTCTGCAGATGCAGCAACAGTGCTCAGAGAAAGCTGATGGCTCACACCGGATCCATACACACCAGCCATGTCCCATCAGACAGCAAATCGTACAGACTGCGCCACAGACACGTGGAACCTGCCCACCGAATTGGCCAACGGGACAGGCTACAGACACAGGGCTACAGGCCATGGGCAGTTTCATGGAAAGGCTTTTTACTTTCCCTGACTAGAACTGAGACAGCATCATCTATCTCCTGGGCACTTCAGGATTTCCACTGATCACTGTGCAGAACTGTTACAGGTGAGGCTAGTGTAGATTTCTACATATATCTTCTAAACCAGCCACAGTTCATTTCTCTTGGAGCATGAGGCAGGGGCATGCACAGGATGAAACAAACTCTTGACATCTCCTGGGGACGCCAGGGTGGACAAGAGCTCAACACTGCCAAGGAAGTGTTAGCAAGCATTAAGAGGAGTGAAGATGAACAGCGCTCATCAATCACTGTCATGTCTCGTTCTTTCCCCCACTTTTTATGACAAAGTTTACTGGAAGTCAGGTCAAGCAAAATGAGCATTTCTACTTATCTGGCAGTAGGTAACAGCTTTGGCCTGACTGCTTTTCCTGCCACCACCTTTCTGCCACCCAACCAAAACACAAACCTGTCTGTTCTTCTGGGAAACTGAATTAACACTCCATAAATATGCTACAAAGACTCTGCTCACAACACATTTCATGGTGTCATCACAACATATCAGCACTGCAATGGTCAACATTGTTCAAATTCATAGTTTTTATCATTAGTGAAAAGCTAAGCTCTCTCATTTTAGAGTGAATCCTTAAAACATAGCAGATTTTTTATAAAATAGAGTTGAAGGTGTGGAATGCATTCCTGTGTCTCTACCTTACTTACGCTGCTAGTAGTCTTTTCTAAACGGAGTTTTACCTCTATCATGAAGCTCTCACTCTGCATTTAGTGAAGAGGATTTAAATTGTCCTAGTCCATTAACAAATTGAGAAGCCCAATCTACTTCAGTACTAAGTTCTCAGTTCAAACTTAATCACAAACATTGTGGGTAATTTTTTAAAAAAAAATCTTCTTGCTGACATGTAATTACATTTCCTTAATGACAAAATTCCAGTTTAACTTTCAGCTAGGACAGATACCAATTTAATTTGTCAATAATTAATCATGTCATCCAACCCAGCTTTTAAAAGTGAAAAGAAAAAAACCATATAGAAGACACAACATTATTTCAACAACAGAAGAGAAAGTCTAAAAGGGTCTTTACAAAATTGGATGAATACACTTAAAAAAAAAAAAAAACAATGAGAAGCTGTGCACAAAACAAGATACAATGTTTCTAGGAGATATACCACAGACTCAATGGCTTCAGAACATATTTATAGTGAGAAGACTACCCAGTTATAATAGTAAGCCCTGCAAAAGAAAAGTAACAAAAAAAATCCCCAAGAGCTCTGTAAGATATGTAAGCTCTCAAGGCTGAGCAACAACCAACCTTTCATACCAGGAGTAAAAGAGGGTACTCTTTGGATGCAGGTTGTTCCATGACTACCTGTCCTCCCCTGAAACAGAAGGCACTAACCACTGCTGGACAGCAAGGAACACCATCATTCCAACTACTACATTCCAGTGTAGTACATGGAGCGCCTACAGGGCACATGCATACATGGCCCACTGCATACAGCAATTCTGGTATTTCTATAGGGAAGGGAAGCTTATGTAACAGAAAGAAGCGCTGCACGTGGGCTACTCCAGCTATAATTGCCCGCAGTCATTTAAGCACTATTAATGAAAACAAATTACTCACTAGTAAATGGACTCTTGAATTCTAAACTACTGACAGTTGGTAATAAATTATATAGTCTGTAGTACACTAACTACGCTATATAGTCAGTTTTAATGTCTGGTACCTTTATTCACAGAAGCTACAGAGCTAATTTTATCCCTTCTCTTTTGAACCACCTGCCCAAACTGAGTAAGCTGCAAGAAAATTGCTTCTGGGAAAATTGCAGCTCAGGGCTAAAGTCAACAAATATAAAGTAAGCCCACAGTCTCCTGTTAAAAAAGGATTAATTGTGAGTCCTTAAATTCGTGGTGACTGATCAGTATCTCTCAACCACACAAATTGGAAAAACAGTAACCAGAAGAAAGATTTATAAAGGCATCAAGAGAAATACGCTAGAAGATTTGGACTGGAAGGTATCATATGAAAAAGGCAATGCACTCCTTTGCATTAGCTGAAAGTCGATAGTTAGGATCAGAGCACTGGTAAGTGATCTTGACTGTTGAAAGGTCAAGAGAGGGCAAGTTTAATAAAGATCTTCCAAGGATGGATGATGATTACAGAACTGCTGGATGGGCATTATTTCCTTCCCTTGATATCATTCAATGTGCATTTCCTATACCTTTATCTCCACTTACTATTTAGATCATAAAACAATCCACTTCAATGTCCATAAATGCCATTTTTAATTGTCTCAGAAACGTTAGTGACAAATCTCTGTATGAAAGATGATAAACAAAGACTGAAGTCAAACTATAAAGAGCACATTATTTCTCACCGCTCAACTTGGGTCATGGTACACTTCTGTAACACTTCATTTACTGTTCCCAGAAGAGAGCTGCCTGAAACTAACCAGAAATTACTCACACCAGTAAGAAAGTTTATTTTCTGTAGCTTGCTCACAATCACATAGGAACACTGAAGTAGATCTTACCTCACTGGAATCAATAGGTGTTAATCATTAATCTAAATGGAAGCAGTACTGGGACAGCTGAAGCACATCCAAATAGATTCCGAGACTCCTAAATCCCATCAGGGCTCCTAACTTCCTATTGATTTCTATGCTTGAAAACCGAAACACTTTACTGAAACCAGAAGTCAGGATTCTAGAAAGAAGTCAACCTAAATACTTAGTTGAATTTCAGCTTTCACAGCACATGCAGGAATAGAAGACTCTTCTGTTGATTTATTCCCCAATTCTTCCTGTCGCATGGACTCTACATTGCCCAATTTCTGTCGTCAATGAAGCAGTATTCAAAAGCCAGTATCTCCCTAAAAGACACAGCCCTAATTCACCCTTAGAACAGCTTTAGATGGTGAACTGTTACTGAATGAATCAGCAAGAATCCCAATAGGGAAAAAAAAGGAAAAAAAATACAGCCTCATGCAATTAAAACTGTATCACATTTAGAATCACAGGCAACTGTTATAAGGAATTCTAAAGGTTCATGTAAGTCCACCCTCCTACAATAAAACCAAAACCAAGCACCCATTAGTTCCCAAAATGTTTTCAAATGTATTCTGTAAAATCTCCCTACAATGTTAAACCCCTACCATTCACATGATACACAGTATAGACAGGAAAAACATATTCTCTTGCTGCAGTCCAATTCTTTAATTGACCTTCTGCTTATTAACTAACATACCAGAATATAGTTCTGTTACCCTTAATTTTGTTTTTCTTATTTTATGCATTGCTCCGATTTTGTCCAACATGCTTCGGCAATTCTTGAATATTTACCTTTAGTTCTTTGGGTTTTACATTCCATTGATTTTCAGACTACTGCATAGCACATGATTCAAACAAGTTGTTCTCTTGCTATAATTCCTATTCCTCCTTTGCTTTAGGTTATTTTGCACTTGACTCTTGAATATGGTTTCTTTTTTGGAACAGGAAGCTCCTCATTTTTCCTTGGCTCTGCTACCCATACAGACTTGTACATCTATTTTTTCAGTATAGCCTCTTCCTCCTTTGAAGATCATTACTGTTGTTTTGCCCTTCATATTGCTTTCACAGAACTAGGAATATTATTATTCTAACAGCTGAGGTCATTTAAGTCACCATCCTAATAATGAGAATTACCTCTAGCAGAGAACGTTTTCCATTTGTGTTCTCCATCTTCTGTATCAAAAAATTGTCACTACCACATTGTAAGAACTCACTGGACAATCCTTAACTTGCTATTCTACTCCTTGATGAGACCTTGCCAGTTTAAATCCATTCATCTCATAACCTATTATACTGTACATCATACGACCCACATAGGGATCAAAAAACAATGAAGCTTTTGTATCTGGCCGCCTTGTTTTGATGGCTCATAGACGTCTACAGAAGAAACTCCCGGCTTCTCTCCCCTGTCACTGGCTAGGCATCTTCAAGAAAGCTATTCTAGATTTCAGAACAGATGTAAATGTTACACAGGACAAGAATTCAGTGGCAAGCATTTTCCTGAATTTTCAGATCTTGATTTTGCTAAAAATCCTTCCAAGCAATTTTCCGGAATTAGATAAAGCCCAGAAAAAATATTCCAGAGAACTGTGTTAGCCCCACTTTGAGTCTTAAGTCTTAAGCTGTATGAGAGACATATGAATAGAAAATACTTCCACCAGAGAGCAAAGAAAAGGACAAATTAATTTGTTGCTTGTCATCATGGACAGACACTTGAGGGTAGAAATGTCTTTCTCTATCGCAATGTGATGTTAAAGCTGAGAAAAACTGCAACAAAACTTAGGTTCTGGCATGGAGGAAACTGGCCGTTGCAGTCCTTTCATCCTTCTTAGGGCCCTTTTGTGCTCTCTCCTCCCAATGCCTGACTGCCACCTACAGTTCCTCCTCTGTGCTCATTACATGTCCAACGATGGCACGCACGTATAACGTACAGTCATAAACTGAGACAGAAAGAAGCACCTTGAATGGGACCACTACTAAAGCATTTTAAATTTTACGCCTCCATGATACAAGGCCCAGAAATCCATTATTGCTCTGGTTTATGTAACTCAAACATAAGCAAGAAAACACATTTTTCTTATTATCATACAAAAAATTAGCTGAGCTGTTTCTGCTGGCCTTTTACAACTAAATTCAGCCTAAAGGAAGATGTCTTGCTCAGTATGGAAACTTCAATGTGATCTCTTAAAGTTTACTAAAATGGAACCGGGTGATTAGGCCTAGTCAGCAGAGGCAGGTCCTGCCTGGCTGCCCTGATCTCCTTGTGGGACAAGGTGACCCCCCTGACGGGTGAGGGACAGGCTGCGGGTGGTGGCTGCCCGGGCTGGAGCGAAGCCTTTGGCACCGTCCCCACAGCATCTCCTGCAGCCACCAGCTGCTCCCGGCCGGGCCGGGGGGGCTCTGCGCGGGGTCAGGAGCTGGGGGGCGGCCGGGCCAGGGAGCGGTGGGGAATGGAGTCACATCCCGCTGGCGCCAGGCACACGGGGGGTTCCCCAGGGCTCAGCGCCGGGGCCCGTCCTGCTGCGTGTCTGCACCGCCGGGCTGGGCGAGGGGAGCGAGTGCCCCCTCAGTCAGGGCAGGGGGCACCCAGCTGGGGGGAGCTGAGCTGCTGGGGGGCGGGGGGCTCTGCAGGGGGGCTGGGCAGGCCGGGCCGAGGGGCCGAGGCCAGCGGGTGAGGGTCGGCAGGGCTCAGCGCCGGGCTGGGTTAATGGTTGGACTCAATGATCTTAAAGGTCTTTCCCCAACCTGAATGATTCTATGATTGAACCAAATCAGTAACGTTGATAGTGCCAAGAGCTATAAGGAGTATCAATAAAGGCAGTCAAAAACATCAGTAAAGCTGGATGGACTTTCTAGTTGTTTTGACTATCACAGTGCTCACTGCATGAAACTGGAATTTTAGTGTCGAATCCTTGCTATTTCTGATACCCAAATTGAAAGACAATGGTTTCCTTTTTAGAGTGAGCTATCCTACATTACATTTAGAAATTCAAGTTCTGAATGAGATTAAGAAGTTGATAACTATGTATATAACTAGTGCTTCATGTGATTTGAATTGTTCATCTCTTTCCAAATGTTATTTGATCCAGAAGGTAACAGTGAAGGTAACGATTCCCTCGTTACAGGTATAGGAAGAAATCCATTGAAGACTTAGAAATTTTTACAAAGATGGCAATTATTTGTGCCAATGACTTTTGCCAATCCAGTTACTTCCCCTTGCTGCAACAGCAACAAAAAAGTACACATTGTTATAGTAAAAGTGATAGGAACTTTATGTCTACTGTAAAGAAATCAAATCCTATGAAATTCCTAAGCTTCAAAGGTGTGAGAATTTGCTACTTGCTTGAACTATCCTGTCAAAAGAAAAAATAAAAGGGGATGGGGGGGGGGGAGAAAAAAAAAAAGAAAAAAAAAAGAAAAATAAAGAATCCAGGAGCGATCCAAAGAACTACATACCACTACATCCGACTACTGTGCCAGACTGGAAGCTCATGTACTACAGAACTGGTGGGCCTATTCAAGGGTTGATATTATTTTTGTGAAGTAATGCTTCACAGAACCCTTGGAGCTCCATAGGGCATTAATAAGCAGCTAAAAGTCATACATTTATGCAACACATACATTTTCAAAATCTTATAATGATCTCCCTCATTTAGTTCTTAATGAAGTTGATATGCAATAATAAAGAAAATTCTCAGATTAAAAGACAGGAAAGCAATGATAGCAAAAATAGTCAGTTTGAGAAGGGAATGAACCTATCATTAGGTCCTTCTAAGCATCGCTGTTGATAAAAATATGTTAAATAGCAGATAAAAATGTTTTGAATGAAAGATTAATAACAGAGCAGAAAAAGTTTGCTGGTGACAGAATTATTTAGAACAGCTAGAATTAAAGCTGAGAGCCACCATTGTCAAAGGATTTCACAGTAATGAAATTGGTAAAATGGCAAATAATGCTTTTCAGGAAGCATGCTAATTCCACAAACTACTAGTAGAAAAAGAAGTAGGCCGACATATAGTGTCAAAAATAGTACACTTCATGTGTTCAGGCCTTAAAATTTCAATAAAGCAAACTTCCTTACTCTGAGTTTAAGGCAGATAACACTGTTTTGATATGGCTCTACAGTATTTGCATTTGGTAACTCTAAGCTGCTTTTCATCTTGATGTTAATGCCACTGACTGAGTAACAGAAGCCAAATAATTAATAACTAAAGCCACTAAACTTGCAATCTAGTATTTGTACTGAATTATTTCAAGAAATACATCTTTTCATGCTTTGATGGCTTGAAATAGTAATGCTCATAAAGTACCCACCTTTTTGTCAGACAACTTCACACTTGAACAACAGCACATTACATGAACATGAGTAAAAGGCTCAGGAGCCTTTGCTACCTCCAAGGCAGCACTTTGCTCCTAGTAATGCCTTAAAGCTTTTGTGCTTGGAAGCATCCACAACTGCAGTTATCTAGCAGCTGTATCCTGCCCTGCATTGCCTCAATTCACTCTGGCTGAACGAGAAGCCTGTGATCAAGGAGGACACTTCACTTAATGAGAGGAGAGCACTGACTCCAGCATATTCTTGGGTTTAAGCTCCTCTGAAACTTTCCAACTGTTTACTTAGCACTCGTTCCAAGATTCATTTCTGTGAGCACTACTCATTGCTGCAGTTTCCTGCACATGTGCTGTAAGGGAACATTTGTTAAGAAAAACATTCCTTGTGGATCTGGTGAGACAAAAACTAACATACGGATTTTTGTATCCAGCAATCAGCACTAGGTGTTAGGAAGAGTGCGAGTACAAGTCATCACTGGATGAATCTTGCATTTGGCAGCAGTTTAGGTTTTACCTGAACTGCAAGCTGTTAAGCCACACTGTGACTTATTAATTAATTAATACCTGCTACTGGATCTATCATTTCTTAATTAGTTTGTATTTTTCACCTCCACAGAACTGTGCATCAATGAAATCTGCAGTTTAGCTCTATGTTCCCTTAAGAAAGTACATAATTCTGTTTTTAAAGCTGCTGCCTGATCATTTTATTCGAAAAGCTTGGGATCTTCACTTGAAGAGCGAATAACTTCCTCTGCTCGCCCTTCTTTTGCTTGAGTTTTTCTCTCTAATTTTGTACATCCTTTTAGAAATAAACTACTTTCAATGCTCAAGATGCAGATACAATGTAAGTTTGAGAGCTTATATTTTTTTCTTTGTTTCTAATATATACACACATAAATTTGCCCTTTATTTCTAATTAACTTTGCCTCTCAGAGCACTGCCAAGCAAAGAGATTGTATTTTCAAATTATTCACAATGACAGCAGGCTCCAGAAGTACACATTAGTAACTACAGCTTGCCACTGCATACGCGGAACCAGACTTTGGCTGCATGCTGTCAGAAGTTACTGAAATCTAGCAATATAAACACAGGTAGTCTGGAAGTAGAGCTGCAAGTCAAGTGTAAGATACAACAATGTAAATATTTGAAATAAGTCCGTTTAGGTATATCTACTCTTTCAGAGCGCTTTTATCCAGGCCTGTTTTCACATCTAGACTCACCCATCACCTGTTAATATGCAACACACAAGCCTCCCTCTGCAATGAGGGGCCCAGTGTGGGCCTAAGCTCTTACCCCTCCTGGGTGGGGATCTTATCTGTGTGTGTGTGAGTACCTGATGGGGGGATGCAAGGACAACCAAGCCACACACTTCTCAGTGGTTCCCAGTCTCAGGAGAAGAGCCAGACAATCCAAACATGAGCACACTAATAGAGTCTAACTGTGTAAGCATTTTTGCAGCCAAGGGTGGAGTAAAACTATTACTGCCATTGCTAACCAGAGGCCACAGGCATTGTAACTGTGCCTGTGTTCACTGCACCCTAGTCCTGGGCTGTTAGGCTAGTTATCAATGTTTTATGAGTACCTGCTGTGTGCACTGAAGCTTGGTACCAGGTGTCTCTTGTTGTAACGCACAGTTCAGCTGTGGGATAATACAACAGCAAAGACCTTGAAAATACACAAGCTGTCTGATAAGCTGATTTCCGCTAAGACGAACCACTTTGTACCATTATTTTGCACTTCTAATGCACCAATATACTCTCTTTATACTTTTACAAGATTTCATAGCAGTTACAATAAACCCCAGAGCAGTTTTAAAAATACTGAGTACTCCTTGAAGGCAAAATAATGGATTTCTGTTCCACCATATTGGAAGAGGCTTCATATACTACCGATTCTTTATTACGCATTCTTCTGGATAGCTAAAAGGTTTAATCCACCAATTTTGAACGTAATAAATAGATAATTATTATTTTTAAACAGATGGCTTATTCCTGTTCAGTTTTGTAACATTTTTACCAAGTGTTTGCCCACACAAGGACAAACTCACAGCTACTTACTTTCCTTAGAAACCTAGAATTACAAAATAATTTCACTTGGCAGGATTACTGACTGCCGTCTAGTCCAAACCCTTCCCAAGCAGGGCCAAGTAAAGCAGGCTGCCCAGGTGAGTTCTGAGTATGTCCCAGAACGATGATCCCACAGCCTCCCTGAGCCTTTATTATGCCTCCAGTACTTGACAACCTCATATCGAAAATGTTTTCCCTTACGTCACACTGGAATTTCCCATGTTTCAACTTCCATCTACGAACGGTCGTCCTATTGCTATGAAACTGCATGCAAAGTCTGGCTTCACCTTCTCTCTAGTCTCCCATTACTTCAAGAGAGCAGTAAGATCTCCCTTTGGCCTTCTGGTGACTGAGCAACGCTGTTCTGTCAGCTCCCCCACAGAAGCCCTTCTGCAAATCCAGACTCTTAACCATGTCACATTTATCCACATTTTGTGCTTCAAAGAACTTCAAGCTCTCTTTCACAGAAACCATCCACCAAGGATGCTCATTTCAGAGTCCCCAGGACACCCACTGCCGCAGCCCTGCCTGCCTTCCACTTCTGTGAAAGTGCCTGTCCCACCTCCAGGTTCACGCTGACAAGACAGCTCAGCCGTGACCCACAGACGTACTGCCAGTCTTCAGCAACCCTTCACACAGGTTTTGCCAAAGGATATTTTATCAGAGAAGCAAATTTCTTGTTAGTCAGTATCTGCATTTCTCTCAATACATAAAAAAAGCTCCATAAAACATGGCACCTCCACTCACCAGGAAGTTAGGAGGCGAAAGACAACCACAGGAGGATTATACGGCCAGGGTCCACCCTCCTTCCCTCACTCTTTCTGCTTCCCCTGATGCAGTATTGATCCTTGCCTCAGTCATCTGTTACTCTTATTTCTAGCCCTACTTCTCAGGTTTCTCTGAAGCAGTAAAGAAGGGAAGATGAAAGAGAAGTCCTAAAAAAGAAATTACAAAAAGAGAAGTAATTATCTAGAGATCTCCAACTGATGTGACAGGCTATAGACTCCACACGAGAAGGTATCTCATAAGAAAGAAAACAACGTAACAAGAAAAAAAAAATTAAAGAGAGAAACAGAATCCTTTACAGTGCCCTTCTTCCCCCAAAGCAACAGGCCGGGCCTTTCCACAAGCTGTGCCACACCTGGCTGTTGCCAAAGATGTGACAAAATCCCGCAGGCCAACAAAGCAAGTCCCCTGCAGCTGCTGAAGGAGCACCGTGCTCTGCCTCTCCTTCACCTGCCTCCTGACCCTTGAGACAACTGATCATGCTCTATTCACCTCAAGGAAGCTACTGTTAAGTGCGTGAGATCTTTTCAAATATGGCTCTGAAGAAATACACTCGGTACAGGTCCTCTGCAATTTTACTTAAGCTCTTTGCTGCTCCCGTATGTGGATGGGAAGGATAAGGCCCGAAAGGAATGTCTGCATTTGCAGCAGCGATACAGCACCACATCTCATTAGCAGTGGTATCACCAAACAGACCAAAATAGCTCCAGGTTTCCCAGAGTCGATCCTTACTTTTCCAAATTCCCTGGTCACTACTCTTGAGATCCACCAGGAAAACACTGATGGGTATCTGCCCGTATAATTTATTTGATGGAAAAAGAGACATGGTAAACAACAACAGTAAAACAGACGCTTTATAAGCACTGCAAATAGAGCTGCAGTGGAAAGCTGAAGACCTTTAACAGCCAGTTTGATGAAAGCTGGCGTGCTTCATAAAACAAAACTGGAGATACAAGTTGTTTCAAAGACGTTTCTGTATCTAAAACATTTGCCTTCCCTTATTAAATTACTTATTAAATGAAAGCCACCATCTACCTGAAAATTTTCTATGCTTCTTTTATTACTCTGAAAGAAGGAAATGAGAATTGTTGCACTTCTGTCTGTAGCTACGCTGCTTAATAAATTCTGAACTATTTGTTTAAACCAAATCTTGACTGATCTTGGATATAAAATGCCCTAATAAATTTTACAAAAGCAGGTAGTTGAATAGAAGCCAAAGAGGTCATTCAGGCACAGTATGAACCATGACCCCAATCGCTGTTAATCTCTCCCAGCCTCTGACAGAGGCTGCAAAAAGTCAGGGACGCTCACTTTGTGAATGCTGCTGCTTCTTCAAGGAAAGTTTCAATTGGAGCACAACCACTTCTCCCCCAGAAGTGTTTGTCTATATATCTTATTTAGTTTCCAAAAAGTTACAAGCTTCTTCCAAATCTTTGAGAGTTACACGGTATTCAGAACATCATGGAACCATATCATGGAATCGTATCACGGAATGGTTTTGGTTGGAAGGGACCTTAAAGATCACCTAGTTCCAACCCTCTGCCACAGGCAGGGACACCTTCCACTAGACCAGGTTCATCTCTTCAAAAAGAGTATCTAACACTTCCTAAGCACATTCAACAGCTTTTGTATAATTCAGTAAAGAAGATCAACACAGATACACTAGAAATCACTCTTCATTAGTTCTGCTTCTCAGGAAATCATTTATTTAGAGTATATTAAAGACTAAAGCATTTACTGACCATGATCTGTGAAAAGACAATGTAAACATTAGCTGAATGGGCTCAAAGCAATGTCTTCATCTTTCCCTCTCCTCATTCAAAATTATGCAAGGTGAGAGAAGTTCTCCTTTTTCACATAATTATTTTTGCTGCTTTGCTAGGAAAAAAAAGTATGTTCTCTTACCTATTAGCTCACTCCAATACTCCTTTTTACTTTCTGACTACCAGAACACATGTATGGAGATTTTTCTTTGTCTAAGGAAATACAAATAATTTGACAAATCACATGCAAAAAAACCCGTAATTTTTTGTGCTTAGAAACTATAAAGCAGAAACTAAGAACTGCCAAACTTGCGATGCTCTGTGCAACCTTGACTTAGTCTCTTTGTGTGTCAACCTTGATGACTCCCTAACTTACATGGTTCTCTGCTATTCTGTCTGGCTTCATTAGCCACAGAAAACAGAACAGCTGGAAGCAAACAGGAGCTGTGTTGGTGAAATTGTTGTATCTCCAAATGCATGCAGCTCCTGCTACAGCCAATGAACTAGGTAAGGAAGCACAGGAAGATGGTGGTCTTACACGAGGAACTGGTTAGGATGCTGCAGACTACTATTTTTGTTCACTTCTGAGTTCCTAAAAAGGGTCTGGACAATTTAAAACTATTTCAAAGATGGTCGATAATAGCACATTCTCCATTTTCCAAGCATCTCTCTTGCAGTCTCATGGATGAATTTACAGAAGTGCAGACACAAACAGTGCTAACTGCATGTACACTGACTGTAACACTGTCCTTTGGCTATATAAACCCCCCTAAACTTAAGAATCAGGGGAAAAGCTTGAATCAGCCCTTCCTCACTGGAGAGGGTGAAGGAAGAGGGCTTAGGCTAGACTCCTGCTTTTTCCTTATTGCAAATATCTATCTATTATACAAAAATAAAAACTTCAAGTTTCCACCCATGAACTTTAACAAATCTCCTAGGTACTCCAAGCATAGTCATTATGCAATTGAAAAGAAGTAGCAGGAAATCAGTAACAGCTATGGTTTAAACATGCAATATGGTATCTGAAAAAACCTGCCCATAGGGAGTGGCACAGATATTGTATCAGCTGTCTCAAAATCTTTTTATAGCAATGACTCTGTGCCTGGATTAGCCGTTTACAGAGCAGAGACAGGATCTTTATTTACAAGGGATTTACAAAGAAAAACTAGATGAAGCCCTATATAAAAAAGCCCTTGAAGAAAAGTTAGGTTCTTTTATTTTTGATTAGAACTTGGCTACTATGGAAAAATGAGAGGAAGCATCATATTAAGAGTGAAGTTAAAACAACACAATGAAGAGTTTCTCAACTTGTTTTGGCACGGGTAAGAGAATAAGCACGTACTAGAACCAAAATCAGTAAATTTCTGTACATGCTTCTAAAAATGCAATGCAAGAGGGAACCATCACCTTAGAACTGAGAAAAGATAAACTGCTGGCACACACAGAGATCACAAGTGTTGACAAGACAAATATAAGTACAAATGTCAAAGAAGGAGCAGAGAACTGAGAAAGCTCAATATATCACTTGTTTCTCAACAGTGGATGTCTAGGATTCACTAAGGAATATTGGAAAGCAAAATTTAAAAAAGATACACCTTTTTAAACTTACTAATACTAGAAAAACTAAACTTTACATAAGTGACAAAGCAGCAAGTACTGAAAAGAGTGCTGAAAGACAAACAGTAATAAAAAATGGATGAAATACAAGAGGGAATGAAGAGCCTGAGTACATTAATTAACACAAAGATAGTGGACTCAAGGGGAAAAATTAATCAAGTACCACTAAGGAAAAAGGAAAGAAGAAAAACACAGAGGAACATTGCAAGTAAGGCAGGTTTAATCTGGAAAAAGGCTTAAATCCTTATTTACAACCTCCTTTCAGATTATTTTGGATCTTCTGCCTTACAAATTTTAATATGAGAACCAGTTGAAATGGTGTGTTTTACTCAAACTAATTGTAAATACATCAAGAATTATCATGCCACTAATACTATTCTTTGCAGACATCCAAATGCAAAACACCACTTAACGCAGCAAAGAATAAAGCTACCACCTTACTCATCTGGTTGTTTCTTACAGCTTGGTGGAAAAATCTTTGAAGTGGGAAAATACAAAGCAATACTTCGGTAAAATAAAGTATTTTAAAATAACCTACAGCTAATATTTTCTTTTGTAAAGAGCATTTAGTTTTCTCAGTACTTTGTAACAAACTACTCAATATATTCTCCACACACAGAGCTTTCAGCCCTTTAGGCAATCTTTCCTTTTAAGGTTTCTCAGTGCTACCTCTCCCCCATTATCAGTTTAAGATGTCTGCAAGTCTTAATACCAGGTTATCTTTACTATAAAATGCTCACATTTTTAAGTTTAACCATTATGCTAAATTTTCTGTACAGTACCCACTTTTTTTGGCATAACTACATCCTCAGCTGTAACTCCACGTCAACACAGACTCTGTCTAGTAATTGCTTTGTTGTTCTTCCCACATTAAATTTTCCTTGAAGTCCACAATAACACTGAAGGGTGTTATATACTATGGAACAACTGCTTGATGAGAATATTAAAATTTGAGTTACATTGTTAATTAATGCTCTGTTCAGCAGTATATTCTGGCTTTACCATTCTACAGCAGCTTAAAGCAGCCCCACCACATACCCATCTGATGAAATGACTATACTGCTACTTTGGCTGCTGAAGAAAAGCTAAACCACTGGGGATGTACACCTGTCTGACTGCCTGCCTCTTCTCCTGTTTCTTAAGCTCATCTGTGTAGACGTGCCCTCACAGAACACATTCCTTTCTTGTAATTTTCAGAATCTGTAATTTCTTCCTTTTGCCTTATACTTTCCCGCACTTAAAGGAACAAGTGTACCTCTTCATACTTGATTTCACTGCTACAGATGAATCAGTTTCCCCTTCTTGATTTTTTGCTATAATTGAGATATCAAGCATGTAATTATTTTTTTCCCCAGGATATTTAGTACTTTTTTGCTGTCATTACAGGCTGATAAGAACTAAAAAGGTAAGTATAAAGGATTGCCCATTTCCAAAACACCTGCCACCTTACACTGTTTCCATGAGATTGAACTCTTAACATAGCTAAGGGTTAAATGCATTTTTCAAAATAGTGCAATGTCTCTCACTGTTTCTAATCAGAATGAACTGCAAGCATTACTCAACACAGGCAGGCAGAGAGGAACACTACCAGGGCATGAGGACTGCAGATGCTCTCCCCTCCCAAGAGCAGCTTATTGCCTCATCTTCCTTCAGAGCACCAGGAAACACTAGCCACTGAGTAAAAGCAATTCTGTATTTCCCTGAAAGAAAGTTAGGGGACACCCACCTGTGCATTCATCTGTGCATGTAAAATCTAAATCTAAGCCCTGCAGTTTCTCTCTAACTTGTCTCACATCTTCACAGCTCAGTGTTAAACCTCATCCATAGTATTGTTCTTGATTTTATAACCTACCATAACTGGAGCAAAGCCAATGCAAATAAGTTAACTATTAATACTGTATGCTACAATAAATACACTTCACAATCAAAACAGTGTACTAGACTAATACATGTTACATTATACTGTACTACACTAACGTTACTCTAGGACACTGTTGAGATCAATTGAATATGAGTATGCTAAAATCCTTCCTTCCCTAGCCTCTGATTTTTTTTTCTGCCTAAAACATATTAAACACCTCTGTAATCATGGAGTTAAGTTTACTAAGCTACTACTCATTCACGAAAGCACTGTCAAAACTAAATCCAACTTTAATTTTATATCCCAGTTAAGGAGGTAAAAGACATAATTATGGCATTATATACATAGCATGCAAAGTAGCACTACAAAGTAATCACTGGCCAAAGCGTCAGACAACTGGAGCAATACAGTAATATACCAAGTTTAACTGACAATTGTTCTAGGCCACCCTGTCTTTCTCAATAGTAAACAGCTTATACACAACAATTACAACTCTACTCCCCTAACACCTTGTGAACTGCTGAACTCAGCCACTGCCCCTTATCAGCAAACTGTTTACATCAAGGCCTCATTTGAATGCAGATATCTCCGAAACCTAGCACAGAAACTGGCTCTCACAGCTGAGTTAGCAGGTAAGAACCACAGGACCTAAGATTAGGTCATAAATATCATGTGAATGTAGTTTTACTCTTTGATCTTAATCAATGCATTTTTATTACAAAGAAATAACTGGAATGGAACAAGGAAGAGTGGCAAAAAGAGGTTTACGAGAACCCTCTACAAAATTCCATATGGGACAGAGAAGATGTATATGGAATGATTTGTTATGTCTCAAAAAAAATCCCAAGGAAGTAGCCAGTGAACTATCAGAGAGCTAAATCAAGGGATTTTTCCATACAGTACATAACTGAAGTATAATCCTACTGTTACAGGCTGCCATAGAAACCAGAAAAAAAAAAAATGTCTGAAAATTAGTTATCAAAGAAATTTGAGAACATCCTTCACTGCTATCAGACAGAACAGTTTGCAAGTGCTTATAATGGGCCTGGGCTGGTATCTTTCCCATTTGCCACATTTTTCTGTGAGCAGCTACAAGCGGACCAGATAAGACAGGACAAACAGAGTGTTTAAAAATCTTTAGAGCTCAAACGTACTCTCCTACCACACACACACACACAAAATAAAGTATCTGTTTGATAGAAGCATGAGTAACTACAAATGTACACATCACAAATTAAACTCTAAGCCACGGATTTAGTTACAAATTGACAAAAAATGCATTCAACAATGAGACATCATATGATAAGAGAGAATAAGCTGTATTCTGCATATGACAACAGTAAGTCAAATTTCTGCATCAACTACAAACCTGGGTTATCTTGATGCTAGCCCAAGAAGACTAAGTCTCCAGGAAAAAAAAAAAAAAAAAAAAAAAAAAAAGAAGAAAAAATATCGCATTACCTACAAATCTTGAGAACACAAAGCAAACAAGCAAGCTCATGCAGGTTTTGGTTTTCTGCTCAGATAAAGAATTCAAGACAGACTGCATCTCTTACAATTCCTTTGTTAATCAGGACTTGGAATTCCAATCTATAATACCCACAAGTAGTGCCAGGAATTGACTGGCATATATTTTCTTCTGTATATGAATGGAAAGGATTACATCTTCTGGAAGAAAATTCAGTGGTGATTGGTTGAAAAGACTTACAGTTCAACAGCTGCTTGGAAAATTACAAATCAAAGTGCTGCTGATCCATAAACTTGATCTTCTCATAATTTGGAGCAAAAAGCTACTCCACCACTGGTCACTTACCCAACTCACCAAATAACAAATCAGGACATGAAAACAAACTGACACTTTTCCTCTGAACCTGCAAGGAATGCAGTTTGCTGATATTCTACCAATGGTGCCATACCAGAATGAAATCATGATTCCCAGTGAGGCATAACAGTTGAATTTATTTTCTCCTCTCCTTAAAAGCAAGTATGTTAGTGTATGTGATTCTCTACTTTCAACTGGTGGATGAAAAACTGAGTATGAGCCAACAATGTGTGCTCACAGCCCAGAAAGCCAACCATACCCTGGGCTGCACCAAAAGAACTGTGGCCAGCAGGTCAATGAACATGATTCTGCTAATACTCTGCTCTTGTGAGACCCCACCGGGAGGCTGTGTTCAGCTCTGGGGCCCCTAGCATAACAAGGACATGGATCTGTTGGAGCGAGTCCAAAGGAGGCCACGAAGATGGTCAGAGGGCTGGAGCACTTCTCCTTTGGAGACTGGCTGGGAGAGTTGGGGCTGTTCAGCTTGCAGAAGGTTCTAGGGGGACCTTACAGCACCTGCCAGCACCTAAAGGGGCTGACAAGAAAGCTGGGGAGAGGCTTTTTACAAGGGCTGGTAGCAACAGGACAAGGGGGAATGGCTTTAAGCTGGAAGATGGGAGATTTAGATGAGATATTAGGAAAAAATCCTTCCCTGTGAGGGCGGCGAGGCGCTGGCCCAGGCTGCCCAGAGCAGCTGTGGGTGCCCCATCCCTGGCAGTGCCCAAGGCCAGGCTGGATGGGGCTGGGAGCAGCCTGGGCTGGTGGGGGGTGTCCCTGCCCATGGCGGGGGGGGTGGGGGTGGGGTGGGGTGGGGGGGTGGGACTAAATGATCTTTAGGGTTCCTTCCAACCCAAACCGTTCTATAGTTCCATGAACCACAAAAATCAGTTAAGATTTTAGCTTTGTTAGGCCACAGTTTTCAGATAACCACATCACTGTAGATCAGACGTAACTGGTCTTCAAAGACTCTAAAAAAACGAATTTTAATGATTTCCACTATATTCCCCACTGATGCTTGCTTCAGAAGAACTGAGAATCTTCAGCTGGCTCTAAACTATAAGTAAAACCATAGAACTGGAAATTCTCATTACAAGACTTGGAGTTAAGAGTGGAAAGGTCACTTAGCAACTTGGCTGGCCCAGCAACTGTTGTCGTTTCCTTTCACCTACAGTTTCAGAATCCAAAACTGACACAGGTAACAAGATCAGAGAGGCTGATTTAGAGTTGCAGTTAGGCTGGCATGGGATCCAATGCCTTTTGGTTATCAAAAAAGTCTACAGTGAATATTTTGAAGACTGCCATTGAGCTCACTTCCAACAAAAGTCATGTGAGCAATATCCTTGGAACCAAAAGAGCTCCCTACAAATACCCTGTTGTGCACACAGCCACTTCATAGAGTATGAACTCAATGGGGAAACACATATGCCTCAGCTGTCAAGAGTCCCTATTTCTTTCAGTTCATAACTTCAGAAAGAAAAAGGGGACTCAATAATTCCAGCTCTATAATATTACATATAATAATATTCCAGCTCTAACTGGAAGAAATTACTCATGTTGTTATGGAGATCCATACTACACCTGACCCCACTGGTGTGTTAAATTTTGTATTCTTTCATCTTCACCACCACAAGCAAAATGCTAGCTGTCTAATAGGCAGCCTGTGAGAACACAGGAGTAACAGCAATCTTCTGTTAAACTCAAAAGATGCTCTTTTCTTGAAATGCATCTGCCTCTTCTTCATCAATAATAAAAAAAAAAGTAACTTTTAATGACTAATTAAATTGACTTGAAGAATATAAGACGAAAATCAAAATGGGGCAAAAATGGTTTGAATCAACAGAGCAGAAAATTGCCATGCATTTATGTCACAAGTTGAAATTCCACTACAAACACCTAATCCACAAAACTATTCTCTGCTAAACTATTTGGAAAAAGGGTACTTAGACCCATCAAATTATGTATAATCTCCTGTTATAATTATCAGTTTAATAAATATAATGCTACTTAGTAGCGCTGCTAGGTCCCTCTGAAATGTCCTTATTACACAACTGCATAATTAAAGTCATTTGCATGACATTCCATTTCCCTACATAAACCATGTGATGTACTTACTTATCAGCTTTGGTCTCCCAAAATGAAAATTTAGTCCTTTCTTTTAATAGTTGGCCATATAGCAATTTTCTCAACAGCTTTTGTTGAGAACCGCTTTACCACATTACTTTGTTGCTATGTTTAAGGGATGCCAGTTCACTGCCACAACATGGCTTTCTTTTAGAGAGGATGTGGTATCTTCCGTTCTCGTCTAGATACCTTATTTAATTCATTAAATTTAACCTCTAAAACTCCAGTCTGTCCTGTCTCTGGAAGAAAAACTGTCTTTAAGGAAAGAAACAATTTAGGAATAATAATCATTGAACTACCAGCAAAAGTATGTAGCTAACAGGAATGTGACGTCATCAGGTTTTGATTCTCACTTCATTAGTTTATGTCAGGATCTAATTTTTGGAGATCTGTGATAACACTTCCCAAACAATCTTTAGGACATCAGTAGATTAGCGTTTTTTTGTTGGGGGTGGGGTGGGGTGGCGGGTGGAACAGCTGGTTCTGTATCTGGTTCTGTACCTGGGTGACAGCAAAACTGTTGGTACGAGGGACTCTGTAGTTACTCCATTTACAGCCCTGCATAGTTGTGTAAACAGAAGCTCAATTCAATCTCCAAAATAAAACTGTAATTTGATGGAGCTGCAGCATGTAAGTTACAAAAGCATTCACAACTTCCCTTAAAAACATGCTTTACAGAGAATTTGCTGCATTTCAAATAAAACTCTGCAAACTCTTATTCACCCTATGTTCAAACCTGCACCTCCATTTCTCATACACATCTCCTGTGATCATTTATGTATTTAGTATTCTTTTGCTTGAGATAGCTATCCATCATTACCTGTGTAAGATATGATACAAAGGAAATCATTTAGTCTTTCTAAAACCTCCACTACTCATTAACTGCTCTTTTTTTAGGCAGGTATCTTATTTCCAGCAGTTTAAAAGAACTTCTTGCTATGTCGTTTTACTAAATTTCAAGATGACTCTGTAATATCAACAATTCTTTTTAAAACACTGTCATTTTTTGGTTTTATCTTAGAAATTTATCACCACTACCTCTTATCACAGAGCTACATGCATTACTTTGTGGTTCCATTCATACAGTTGACTAAATAATCTTGATCCAGGAGTCTGTGCTGGGATTAAACATGGTCAATAGCAAATGTATTCTTGTCATCCTAAATTAGATCTGAAGTAAAAATTGGTTTAGTGCTTTAATCGTTGAGAATTTTGGGATCTGGTATTTCTAGAGTCTAAAAGAAAAAGATTATTTCAAGCAACAACAATATTGGCTATATATCCATGTAGTTAGATATAGCTACAATAAATCTTCATCCCCAAAAGTTGCTAAAAGTATTTCTAGACCCTTTTCCCATTATCACAGTTTCCTAAGTCACATCTTACAAGTTATTCAGAACACTTATTTCAATAATGATGAAATAAAAATGAATAATAGAGATTGTGGTAAATCTAACAAACTACATTAAAGGTATTTCAAAAGATGATGTTATGACTTTGTAGAAGCTCATTTCCACAACAGATGGTACCTATTAAACTCCACAGACTAGTCCTGAGAGAAATTTCTAAAGAGGAGTTTTAACGTCATAACTCCTCTGAGTTCATCCCTTTATGAAACCAGGCAGTTTTGAACTGAAATACCCAGGACCCAACACCACAAGTGAAGGGTATGAATACCAGTTGTTCCAACCTGAAATGCAAGCTAATGGTGTTAATTAAAAGAAGGGAGAAACTCAACTCTACTGCTCACTTCTTAGCTGATGTCAGTTATCCAAGAACCAGGTTCAGCTGTGCTAGGGGTTATCAACTCCTTACTTAAACAAGGGTACAGAGACAGCTGGCAAGGGAGCTCACCACTGTTCCTGCAAGATCTGGTAACAGTTTTGTATAACTACCTTTTCCACCTTTCCAGGTACCCAAATACATTCCACCATGCTTCCTGCTTGATGCAAATACAAAAAAGACAACAACGTGGAAGTAAAAGCCATTTACACCAGTGTTCTCCACAATGGGTTTGTCCCTAGCAGTGCCAGAAAATGCCAAAACTTCCAGTTAAAAGGAGGTGAAAAATTGTAAGGCTCAGCAGGTCATGGTTCACATTAAAGATGGCTGAGACAACATGATCAGACTGATATAAGCCTAGAACAAAGTAGGTAGTAGTGGAACGTGAGCAGGACTGTATCGGCTTAAGAGCTGACTTCGTCTTTTTTCAAATTTAGATATATCATCTTCTTTAGAAGTCAAGATGCTCTTTTTCTTCTATATCCAGCTACTGTTGAATGCTTGCAAATTAAGAGACTATTGGATTTGTTTTAACCAATTACTTTGTGCCAGAGAATAATAAGGCTTTTTCATTAGGATGCAGACCTTTTTAATCATCCCCGTCTTTTTCTCTTCAGAAGTAATTATTGCAGTGTGTACTAGCATTGCACTTAATAAATCTATGGCTTCCCTAATGCAAAAGGGAGAGAATCATAATGACAATGTTTGCCGAGAGAAATGGAATTTTTGGAATTTAATTCCTACCCTTGGTCTGGAAAAAATCTGACTCGACCTTCCGCAGAATTTGCATCTATGGAAAGACAAGAGACATTAGGACCTTTCCTGTTTGTAATCCAGTAAAAAAGTGCTAAGATCTAGTGGCATTTGATTGCTCTTCATAATTAGTTCCTGTCTTCAAAGAAAGTACCATCTATGTAAATTAAAAATAAATAATCCAGCAATTTTTCTAATGCACAGGTAGACGCAAACTCATATACAGGCATAATTTGCTCACAAGTCTTAGAACAATATCATTAAAAAAAATAAAAATCAAACTAGTTTTTCTTATCTGCTTCATACAGGGATGCCCCTCCTGTAAGAAATTTGTATTATACAGAAAACAAACTAAACATAAATAAAGAGGCAATGACATACATCTGGCTAGTAAGACAGCAACTATTCTGAATCCGCAACAAGAGGTATTTATTGCTCTTCTCTTAAAAAGTTATAGCATTAAGGCATCACTGATCTGAGAGAGACTTCTCAAATAGTAACTTCATAGTCACATTAGTACCATTTTCCAGATCAATATGTATGTAATTAAATGAATACAGGGGAAAACAAATAGTAATATTTTAAAACCTTATACAATTTACCTCCAGTGAGCAGTGCCAAAAATAATTTTACAAGCTATAAATTTACTAAAGTAGTACACAGGAGCAGAACACAGACTTTGTTGCACTCTTACAAGGAGCGCTTTCATTTTCAGCAGAGATTTGAACATATTATACATAACTGGCAGTGCAGAACTTGCTCTTAGACGATGATTTCAAAGGTAATTTATCTTTACTTACATTATACATTTGCTGTAAAATATTCTAGTATTGCAAGTTCCATCAATTAATTCAATAAAAATATTGTAAATTATTTGAAAGTTTATATTAATTCTATTAATAAATTAGTTAACAGCTGATTTTAAGCCAGCTTATGTCCGGTCTGCTGTCACAGTTGAAACATGACTAGTTCAATATATTCAGGTAGCAAGTAATAAAGAAAAATACGTTTGGTTCAAATTACTGTCACTCCTGTAACCAATTCATAGGGTGGAATCTTGGACTGAAGTCAAACCTCAATACAGCAGGTATTTCATTTGGATGTTGAAACCACAGACCAGTATGTACGACCTTCGTTCATGTCTCCTGTACTGAAAGGTCAGCAAATTCCTGCATTTTTCCCCCCACTAGTTTCTGAAAGTAGTAGGATGCACCTTTTGGGAAGAAGATGCCGTTAGATCACAAGTGGTTATAAAATGTGATGCGCTACTTCAAATCTTTTTTTACCCTCTCAGATCGGAATTTTTTTTTATTTATTTATTTTTAATTTTTTAAGGCTTCTCACCCCCAAAAGAGTCAGGGAAATGCAAAGATTAAAAAAACCAAACAAGAATAATTTTGTAGCTGTTTTTCCGATAGCCAAATAAACTTTTAAGAGCTAAAAAATAGGAAAAAAATAGTAGGAAAGAAAGAGGACATGAAGTGAGAAGTACAGATACTTTCAGCAGCAAACAAGAAGTAACATTGAAAATCTTTTTGGTTTAAAAACTATATACACAACGAAACTAAAGCTTTACTTTCAAGAACATCAACAAGTATCTACCATTTGTAGTTCTTCAGAAAAACTCACACACCATGAAACCATATTAACTGTTAAGTGTTTGATATGAACTTTTTAACCTTACCTACCTTCATTTAAAGAACTGAACTGATGAAGCATTTAATACATGTCTGGTAATCTGATTTATCTTCCACCCAAGCCAGTTAATAATTTGCATCTTATTTTCAGTTTGAATTTTATAAGCTTTCACTTCAAGGTAAACACACTGTAAAAATGACCTCAAGGCTCAGAAAACAAGAAGCACAACGTTCAGATCTGGTTTATCTACACCACACATGAAATTAAAATTAAAATTAAGTCATTTCCATCTTTCAGTCTTCCCATTTTTGAATGTGGTTAACAACACGTTTTTAACTTCGTCATATGGTTATTGGGGTGTATTTATTTCTGTATACTGAGCATATGAAATATTTTATAAATTCTTGACGTTACTATGACTTAAATATCTATTTTTTTTAATGTGTATTATTCCTTTACTTTGCAGCTTCTCACAGACTAAAAAGGGATTTTGTTGAAGAAACTGGGAGAAAGCATAGTTTATACCCTTAATAAAAATACAGCCTCCAATGCAATGAATAGCATTATCTTCTAATTTGTTCAAAATACTAAACTTTTATGATATCAACTCCTTAATAATAAATGAATGACCAAAGAGGTAAAGCTTTTTAACACATGCCAAAATCAGCAACATTTCTCACTAACAATCTGCAGCTCATTATGAAAGGACTATTTGAAGGAAATTATATTTATCAATCAGTCTTATTTCTATGCTTAGTAACATCCATCTGTACAGAGTTATTCTATGTTGTTATTCATGATGTTATTCCATCAATCACAAAACTGTGTACAAATAAATGCCAAAAGACTAATAGTTTTTAAACCATTACGCCACTTAAATTGTTATACCCCCTACTAAAATATTATTAATCAGAGTAAGTAACACTATTTCCTGGCTTATTTGCTTTCTGAAATCCTGTCCACAGCAAAGCAAGTAGTTGCTTGTTCATGCTTTGCCAGACCATACAATGGCCACTTTATGGTGCTTTTTCCTGGTTTTAGCCTTCAACTTCCCTTGGCAAAAGAGGAATCTATTAGCTTGCCCTTAATTGAGAGCACAGAACACTAATAAAAATCAAAACAAGCACGCATCCTGCATTCAAGCAAACTAACTCAACTTCTGCACTTGTTGACTCAGTTTGCACCATTCAATCATAGAAATTTTCAGAGGATCTTACTGGAATAGGTGAGGAACAATTAGAGATTCAAGGCTCCGGCTGGAAGAGTGTGGATCCCCAAGTGTCTGATTCACAAGGGAAAAATCCATAAAGATGTCCTGCTTTAAGCACTGGGCAAAATGTTCACACACAGATTCCTGCTTAACTCAACAACTGAAAAAAACCCCAACCCTAACCACCAGCAGCAATCAAGGCTGACAGGTGACAGTTTGAACATTTCTTTGTTAACATTTGGTTCCACACAAGAATCTAAAGAGAAGATTTTGAGTGGAAAAATAAGATAGGAGAAACAGCAAATAAAAAAAATTCAACTGCTTCCTTCACCAACTACTCCTAAAAAAACACCTGCAGTGTGCCAAATCACAAAACTGCGTAAATGGAGAACTCCTTCTAATCCAGAGAAGGCTACAACACTGTGAAGAATTCAACAGTAAGGGAGTTCCACCAGTTTTGTTCCGCTGGTAACTGGTGTCGCAGACCTGTCTGTCAGAGCTAAGGCCAGCAGCAGTGCTCAAACCACTTCTGAAAATCCCTTTAAGCATTTACAAGTTTCTGGCTTACCTATCAGAAAATAGATGAGAGGGAAGGAGAGGGATGGTAGAGAAAGGATGGGAGTAATTTCACTATATACTCAAAAGCAGTCAAGTAGTTCTCTTCAACTATGCGAGAGACCTTTTTCCCCTGCAAAAGAAAGCTTCTTTTCTTACATGGACTCAATGGGTTGGTTTGTCCTTCACAGCTTAAGAGGCTGTTTTAACCACTAATTGCTTCTGGTTAGGAAAAAAAAATATTTATTCCACAAGCATGGCTCTCCGCCTTTAAAATGTAGAAAGGTCAGAGTGCTGGTGGGATTTTCTGTTTGTTTTATATCAATAACAGAAGGCAAAAGCAGACAGAAATGCAGATACCCAAGTCAGCTCTAAATCCACGGAGCTCCAGAAATGGAAACAGCCTGGTTGTCATAGCAGCAGAGCATGATACCTGAGCTAATTACTCAGTCTGAGAGGCAGAGCTAATTAGTCCAGATGCAGCATCACACTGACACAGTTATAATCCTTCTGGGACCTGGGCAAGCATATTGCTGATTAGACATTTCAGCTTGCTTGCAGCTAGCTCAGAGATCTCAGCCTACTATGCTGTGCTTTACACACGTTCAAAAAAATAAAAAAAGAGAGGAAAAAAAGCAAAAAGATGTTCCTACGAAGAAGCAAGCAATGGAAAAGAGCTCTCAAAATATCCCATAAAACTTTGAACACTGATCTGCAGCTCTTCTGCAAGAGAGGAGGACACCTGTATCCACAATGCTACAGACCAAACCACAACATTTGAAATGGAAACCTAAGGAGTATGGATACACTTCCACCCCCAGCCAAGTGAAAGTTATTTTAAAAATTGGTTTACCATTACCACAAAAAGTTCCCTGTTATCTAAAAATGCAAAACCCTAAATCAAGTTTCTGACAGAGAAGTAAGAAGTAAATAAACCACCACCCGCTTTAAAGATCGTGAATACTGTGGAAAATATATACCTACCGCTAACAAACAAACCTGGTTTTTTCAAGGATTGGAAACAGCATTTATTTTCTTTTTTTCCAGGAAGTATTTTTGCGTTAACTTTTTAAACTATGGTACTACCTGATACAAGATCCTCTCTCTAGAAGAAGCAATGCATTTTGAAACAGTAGGAAACACAGTGAATAGGTGAATGCATCAGTTAACCATTTTTCTGCCACAGAAATACAAAGTAATGTCATGGAGAAGACTACACAAAGGTGTGAAAGGCAGGGATTTTTGTTGGTATTCTTGAAGAAAAAACAGCAAGATAAAAGAAAAATTATTTAAGAAACTATTTTCACTTCTTAGTAATCAAAATTAGCAAAGACAAACACACACACTTACTGAGCAGGCAAACTAGTGGAAAGATGGCATGAAAAGTGATTTTAACTCCCATGCAAATCTAATTATTGAAGTGCTTTTGGTAGCTCAACAGAACAATCTTTCAATTTATACCAAATGGTCCTTTAAAAACCCAGAAAGATTACTGAGGTCCTGCTAAAACCAAATCCCTCATGTTTTAATGGACATTATTGTATGAACCACAACATATTATATAGAAAGTAACTGATTGAACAGATACTCAGAAGAGTTGACAAAAGACAAGACGTGCTTGAATATTAGGTTCATATTTATTCAATTTTGCGTTGCACAGATCTTTTAAGTTCACCTCCAGAATTATTTTTACAATTTTTCAGTATTAATAATTTACATAACATGCTTGCTTATTCATATCTATAAGAGATCAACTGCATTTCAGGAACATCTCAAGCACAGCTGGAAGATGCCAAGAGATTAATTCAAGTGTATATGGTTCCCAGGAGAATGGGATAAATGCATAAAAACCAATGTTTCTCTAAACAGAAAGGTATTTTTGTCAGAGTCAATGCTGTTGCTAAATAAAACAGTCTGGTGCCTAAATGATTTCTAATTAAAGTCAGAAAATAGACATACACTCTTTGCCTGCTTAAAACTTCTGAAAGAAATGTCAAGTGCATTTTACTTGCATCTAGATATCAAATAATTGTAAGCACTGTTAAAATGGTAGGTTTATAAACTTAGCATCACTTTCAAAGTTTCCTGAGGAACCTCCTCCCAAGCTAGTTGTCCTCCTCCCTTCAAGTTAATGATCACAAAGTTAGAGGTAACAGTAAGCATTTAGATCCAGCTTTAGGAAAGAAGGCTGGAGAAGCTGAGAGGATGTCAATGGAGCAAACTGAAAAGAAAGTTAAATAATATTTAGGAAGATAAAGTAGCCATTGAAATTCACAAGGAGCTGTTACTCATCAGAAATGGAAACAAGGAAGTATATCAACAAAATTCTTAAAGGGAAACAAAAATGTCGTAATAGAGCTTATAAACTTCCCTGGAAAAGAAACTGGGTCTTCCTCACAAAATACAGAACATCCTCAGATATCCGTACCTCATTTCCACTAAGGACAGCTTAGTATGCATTTTGCCTTAAGTGGACTATCAATAAAATCCACTCTTTTCTGATAAAGTTTACTTAATCTAGAAAACAGGCACATTACTGGAAACTGGAGAGAACAGAACTGTTTGCCAGGATTTTAACCCTCTTTTACAGCTGTTACTGTACCCACTGCAAAAATTCCAACACAGAAATAAATCCCCCAAACATGCTATGAACTCAGGGAATAAGTCATTTTTGCTTCCTTTCTGCCATCATTGCTGTTCAGGACAAGAAGGCAAATAAAGCAAGCTCAGCAGACAGATATCCCTGAGGGTACAAAGCAGAGTACCGAAAATGGATAGAAAGTCACCATTTAAAAAAAAAAACACAGAAGAAGAAAAAAAAAAAAAAAGAAGTAAATGACATCAGCCACTTGAAGCGCTGCTGCTTCACAGCCAATAACCGAAAGGTTTTTCTGGGAAGCAATTGCTTCAGCAGCATATGGTTGACAGTGGGCATTCAGCCTGCACCAGTCAGTAACAAGAGGTTTAAAAAATGCCAGTCTTCTGAGATATGAGCACTGCTTTCTCTAACAAGGAGGAAGAAAGGAAGCACAAATTAGAGAGCAGCAGGGGAATGAAGATATTTATGACATGCCTCCACCAAAAGCTTGCATCAATAAAAACATATGGCCAAGGATCCCTTGTGTTTAAAGCTGCCCAAATTCTCAGAAAGAAGCCTGTGGGGTTGTTTTTTTATATACACCTTTAGGAGAGTATTAAAAAAGAAGTGAACAGAATACAGCTACTTCTACATAAGCTGCCAAAAAAGTCTGAAAAATATTTTAGGGGATCTGTGAAAACAGTACAGACGTTGACACAGGCTGGTAATCTAAACTCTAAGCTTCATCAGCCCTTTCACAGAATGCTTCCAGAGCTTCAGTCTTTTCCATCATCCACAAAATAAGTTTACTTCCTTAAGCTAAGAAAAAGGGTTGCTGAAGCTGCTGATGGCTCATATTTCTTTTCTCTGATGCTTCTAACTGTACTTGGGATTTCACCTAAGAAGGAAGAACAGGGACTTCTACCCAGATCTTTTGATGCTAAAGGTATATTCCCATATCACTCACAATATGAAGAAAAATAATTTTGGAATTGCAGGTTATATTCAACTCTACTCAAGGCAAATTATAAAAAGCATCAGGAAACAGCAAATAGTTTGGTTTTGGACGCTACAGAGGGAGGGAGCAGGGCTCTGTCTTTCTCTGTTTTCAAGGCTGAGTTAACTGAAAAAAGACAACACATGAAAAATTCATTAGAAGGTACAGTGTGGCAACAGAATGCTAGAAAGACTGACTGCCGCATGTCTGGTAATGGAGACTGCTTAAATAGGGTATAAAAGGCAGGCCACTTGCTGCTGACTTGATAAAGTATTACAGAGGAAGAAATAAGATGGGTGAGTCATCCAGAAGAAATCTTTCTTGCTAAATGAAGCCAATTGAAGCCTGACTCCTTCCTCTTCGGTTTAAAAAACCCATCATTTTCCTAGAAAGAAAGACAAAATAGCAAAGTTAAGATACAGCTACACCTACTAATTCTTGTAATTAAAAAATGAGGAAGAAACAGAAAGGGGAAGTAAAGGCATGCCTACCTTGATTAGCAGATCTTTTGTCTTCTTTTGCTGCTGAGTGTCACTGTGAGGATTTGTACACTTTAGGATGATGACAGGAAAGTGAGAAAAAGAAAGGGTAGGCCCTTAACAAACATGCTTTAAATAAAATTATTCTTGAACGTAGACAATATTTCTATATAAACCATGCATATGAGGAGTAGCAATCCATGTGTATCCACATCTTTACCAGCATTTGCACTAATACATGTTTGTATGACTGTCAGATTTATTCTATACAACTTGTTTCCAACGTTCTGTACCTCGACATCCTGAACACTGGATAAAGAAGTTGATTAAATCCAGAAGTGCTATGTCCCTGTCTTGTTTATATGATTCAATCCAGTCGTCCACCACAGACTGTCAAGAAAAAAAGAATACTTATCAGAGACTCTTAAAAAGTGTTTTATTAAAGGCAAATGACTTAATATTTTCAGAACATAATTTTATAACTGAGCATTTATTTTGCACAATTATACACGTGTACAAATTCAGAAATCTATACACCTTCTCTCAGGGTGGAGACAGAACAAATATTGTTAGGGAACAGAACTATATGCATCATTTTCTGGTGTTATGATTGTATAAACACAAGTTCAAATTGAAATTACTGTAGTTCCTCAAAACTCTACTTACAGTATTCATCCAGTTTCAAAATTGTGTTGAAAAAACAAACACTGTGATTCCTTTCAGAATGACCAACATAAATTCCCAGAAAATGGATGAGCAGAAACACTTTGGGATAAAAACTGATTTTATATTGCACAGTGAACATCTCTGTATTTATAAAGGCCAAAGTAGTGCATCAGTCATTCAGAAACACTGTACATAGCTCAGGAAGACAGAATGCAACAAGGAACACTTAGTAAATAAAAATAATGTACAGAAGTTGGTCTTACAGTGTTTGCGAGTCAATAAGCCACCTGAATCACAGTATATGGAGCTGAGTCACAGTTTCAAACTGCACTCAGAACTGCAAGTAGCCAGGAGATATTTTTATAATCACTGATACGCAGACATACCATGCAGTCATTATTATGAATAATAGCAGAGAGGAGGACAGAAAGCACACAGGTGTGAAAAATGTTTGTCATCTCATATATTAATCTCTAGAGACAGAAAACGTGCCTCAGCTTGATAAGAAAGGGCACTAAATGAATTTTGCCAGTCAACACTGAAGTGCAATCACAGCATCAGAAAGAGTTAATGGCAGATACACATCTGCAAGGAATGCAGCAAAGCCCATAGCTGCTTCCCATACAGACACTTTACCCCAGAGTTCTGACTACAGAACCCTCTCAGAGCTGTCCAGACCCACAAGTTATAAAACTCCAGATGTAGGTAAAATGAAGCCATGAGAAGGCAAACAAAACAACTAAAGAAACACTTAAAAATTGTTCTAGAAAAGCAAGAGGGTTGTGTGAGGTCCTTCTTCAGCCTGCTTCACGCTTAAGGAAGACAAGTACGGCTGCCTTTCATGTCACTAAAATACAGTGTTCCAAGTACCTCAGTTACATAAACACTGAAGGTAAGGAATTGTGTATGTTTATCGTAACCAAATGCTACGTTTTATTTATTTTGTGAGAAAAAAGAAAAATTCTTTACTGTTCCATACATGTGGCAGCATTCTTTAAGAGAAGTTTGATTATGCTGTTGGAGTACACCTGGCAAATGGATTATTTTATTTTGGAGAGTTCAGGTTTGCAATGAATTTTTATCAAATTAAATTTAAAAATCCTGCACGTACACATCCACCCCACCACCACCACACCCACGCAACCAGCTTCCGACCATGCTGAAAGAACAAACATGAAAGACAAAATCCAAAGAATTCAGCCTCTTAGAAAAATCTGGCCTCTTTCTAAATGAGTAGATATAAAGACAGGATCTTGAAAAATCCCTCTGCAGTTGCTAGTTTATCCAAGTGCAAACTGCCCTGATCACCAGTGGGACTTCAGCAGGTGTATGAGAAAAGGGAAGTAGCAAGAGAGACATACACAACTCTGAACTGAGCCAACCACTCTCGTTTAACACTGATCACTGTTCTCCTTAACCCAGGACAGGATGAGACGATCCATATTATTATGTTACTCAACAACCAGCCTGAGTCTCTAAACATTTAGTTTTCCAGGAAGCTTAAGCTTTTACAGGTTTTGTCTACCCATACACTCACACATGCATGCCCAGTAAGAGAAACAATCTTACGAAGAGGTTCATCTGCTACTTAGAAGAAATTAAAAAGGAAGTCTTGGCCTCTAATTCATCTTCCCACAAGCTGAGGGGACACGAAGCAGCAGCACAAAAGCAGTTATCTAGAACGCTTCGCTGCTACTTCATCCTGAATTTAGACCCATTCCTGTAAGTATCAATCATTTCAATCAACCAGTAGAATTCTCCAGGGCACACAAAACCAAATGTAGCCAAACGTAAAAATTATTTACTAGACCAAATATTGACAAACCTTAACAACCAGACTGCTGGTGTACTACCAGCTTAAAAGATTTGTTTGAACAGCTATATTAGTGGAGATATCAGAACAACATGCAATTGCCAGCAGCTATTTTTTTCACTGAAGAAAATAGCAGCTGTGCTGGGTCAGACTATAGGTTCAGCTGCCCAACAGGGCTTACACATGTAGGGAGAAATATATGAATAGGCAAGAATATAACGATACTTCTGAATTACTCTCCCAGACCCTTAAGACCCTAGCGTATTTCTTCTCTCACGAACGCATCTGTCAAAACCAGGAAGTTTTATACCTACACCATCTTGCAGCAATGTGTCTTAATTATTCACTGCAAAAAAAGAGTAATTGTTTTGTTTTAAACTTGCAAATTGCTAGATCTATTTGATGCAACCTAATTCTTACAAAGAAGAGAAAACAAATCTGAAGCTCCTGTTTGTATTCTCCATGCTCCCGTCTGGTCACCTCTTTCCAGGCAGAATAATCCTACACTGTGCCACACGGCTTCAACAGAAACATTTCCATATCTTTATCTTTGCTCACTCTTGTCACACATCTCTTAACAGTTTCTGAAGTCTCCTATATTCTTCTTCAAGCCTGGGAAGTCTCAGATGCTCTTCCTGAGTGTTAGTAACTAGTTTGCCAGCATCTGAGCACTGTCCACAGCCTAGTTTCACATAAAACATTCCCTTGTAGAAGCAAGGCTGACCTGAGAGATTCATTTCTACATTCATAATTACTCCTGTTTCTTGCTACAACATACTGCCCCTTCAGCTACACCACCACAACTGTTTCTGGACTGTGCTATAAATATTACAAGTGAACCCATTCGGACTGAAAAAAAGGGGGAGCAGAGGGGAGAGACCTGGAGGAATATCTTTTATTTTTGCTTCTGCTTCTTTCAAACAATTATTCAATTGTTTTTTTGCAGTGCTACCTCAAAACCACAGCATCAGTGCAGCTCATCTCCCTTCTGGTATTTTTTGTCTCTTCCTACAAAAAGAATTTTGAGGGACATGCTGTGCCGTTGGGCACTAAGGGCCCACTCTGTCCTACCCAGTACAGCGCTCACATTTAACACAGAACTATAATGCAATTCACAGAAAAATAAAGACAAGCAGCCGATCTCAAGACTGATGGACCAGACTCGAGGCAATGCAGTCTTCAGTGGCAGCAGTAGATAAAAAACAGCAAAATCAGAGGGAAGGTTCTGAGCAGGGAGAGCAGGGAGAGCAGGCAAAGCCTGCCTCCTGTGTCATCTAGCCCTAGCAGAGGATGGGCAAAGCTTCAACTAGAATGTTGAATGTTTGGGTACAATTCGTTTTACCTAACTTCACATGCACAGCCCATGTAGTCACACAAGCTAGTCACTGCCTTCATCCTCTGCAGCGTGTACGTGTGCACACACATGCACACATATATAGAGCCAATATCCAGTGGAGACGGCAGCATAATCCACCCGTCTAGAGCAGGTTCGCAGTGAGAAGCGTTGGCTCCCGCTTAACAATGCTGGGGATCACACCAAGCCAAGCACAGGCACCTGACCTCTTGACATCAGTACAAGTCACGCAAACTGTATTCACCAATCCCTAAAAATAAGAGGGGTATTTTCAGGGTATCAAAATCAAAGTAACACCCACAGAACTGTATCTTTCACACACACCCCATGCACATTTGGCACGCTTGTTGGTAAATTTTTTTTAAAGATTACAGTTTAAGACAACAGGAGATAATGAAGCCAGACTACATATGCTACAACAGTTGGAACTTAATCAAACTGTTGACTTTTGATGTAACAGAAGAGAGCTATAAAAACTGAAAACACTAGGATGAAAAAATAAAAATTATACAAATCAGACCTAAAACAGTGGCAAGTATCAACTGAATCGAGAAAAAACAGCAATAATCCAAACACCAGGGAAAAGGACAAATACTAGCAAAAAAGAAATCAAACAGGCAATAGCGTAGCAAGTGCTGCAACAAGCAACCACTACCAGAAAAGGAATTATTTTGCATAAAAATGCATAGAGAGAAGGACTCCTATTAAAAACAAGGACTTCTAACCAACAGTCCACAGGTTAAAGCAAACCCTCCAGGATGATTTTATCTTGTTAGAGCAGCCTCTATCCAGTCACCCTGTTTTTAAGAGCTTCTCAGACATAAGCAAAGAACAAAATCAGGGAACAACCCACATCCAGTCACCATCTCACCCAGAAGCATCCTGCCCTGGCCCCCTCCCTGCCACCTGTCCCCAGTGCAGAACTGGTACTGCAGCAACGGCACATGCAGTGACAGGAGGAGGGAAGGACTGGTCAGCTCTTTGGAAAGGAAGTAGCTACAAGAAGGCTCCAGCCACCAGAAGAATTCATCCCCACAAGAGCCTTGTTGCCTACTTCTGCAAAACACTTATGAAAGATGGTAGGAATAGACTGCATGAGTTGTTTTGGTGGTACCCATCTGCTTCCAAATGTTTTTACCTTCAGATGAGAAGAGAGCATGGATTTACCATACGGAAATGTGCACTTGCATGCTGTGCATGAGATACATGATAAACTCAGCATTCCTGGGAAGCAGATCTACAGTACACGTGCCACAGCACTCTGCCCAGGTGCAGGAAATCCATGCCTTTGGGATTCGCCAGATTCAATGCACGTGCACAGGGAAAAGGCTCCCCTGACAAGGTTATGAAGCACAATGAATGAGAAAGTGCACAAAAAATTATTTAGCTTCTCATCTTCATTACCAGACTGGAGTGAGGCAAGGAATACTGGAAGTAAATTTTAAGCTAAGTAAAAAATTATCTAGCTCAGTTACATAGATAAAATCTCAAGATGACTCCAGTAACATCCACATGACCCCCTTTCACTTCCTGCTGTCAGAAAACACCTAGACATAAACATACACACATGTAAATGTACATATATATATATGCACACACAGAGATGCACCACATCTGAGTCAGTCAGCATAACAAGTCCATACATGTTACAAAAACAAGACTCAAGCATTTTTTTTTTTTAAATCTGAAAATGCTTCTATTCTTAGAAGAACTGCGTGAAAAATCAAGGTCTTCTGCAAATGGCAGATGATGTATAGTACAAATGCATAGTCAGTACAGGAATTTTTAAAAGTCCCTAACAGCTTCCAAGAGAATCTCACAGAATTTAACTCTCCAGGGTTTATCTAAGAACCATCATGCAGCACAATTCGAAGAATATGCCAAATAGGCAACCCTTCAGAAATAAGAACCTTAAAGCAAGTAGCAGAATAGATCCATAGCCTGAGTAAACAACTTAAAATCAATCACGGAGACTTGCAGATGTATTGACCTTCACATCTCAAAGTCTGCTAATAGGTAAATAGGAACATTTTATAGTACTGAAGAGAACCAGCAGCTTGGATTGCCAGTAAAAGCAAAAGTCTGATGCAATGAATGAAATAATGAAGCTAGTTATCTTATTACCTCCTGGAGGCTTTACAGCCATGAATCCATTTCATATTCCTTCAGTGCGTGAACATGACTACATCCAGGAGCATTAAGTGCTGGAGGAACCAGAGGGAGGGACTAACTGCAGATGATACCTTGCCAGGTCATGCAAATTAGCAAAAAACCCCAAAAAAACCAGTCCCACTAAATATTAATGAAAGTTGATTTCCTAAAAGCTATTTCACAATTTAAGTAACAATCTGGCAGCAGTGCTACGAACACAAAGTGAAAACAAACGACACTATATACAAAGTGCACATTCAAGTGTAAGATCTGAGTCAACTATAAGCAAAGGCAAATCAAGTATAAAGAAAATTTAAGTAATCCGCCATTTCATACAGCTGATTGTGGACATACTTCACCTACAGTGAATATGGCAGAACAAAAAATTACACCAGAACAGATGTGCAGTGTGTTTACATTAAAGGTAGGGAAAAAAAAAACAAAATCAAAGCTTATACTAACATCTTCTGCCAAAAACCCAAAGTTACT
Organism: Falco naumanni; assembly: GCF_017639655.2. NCBI lineage: Eukaryota > Metazoa > Chordata > Aves > Falconiformes > Falconidae > Falco > Falco naumanni. Next base: position 3,541,343 of record NC_054066.1, read on the forward strand.
CAAATGAAATTCAAAGCTTATTAAAACAAAAAAGGAATGCACAGTGAAATTAATATGAATATCTGTATAAAGAACAGCCCAAAGAGAAGATGAAAAGCTAGAAGACATGCTTTTACAGAGAGTGAGAACTGAAGAGTACACTGACAATAAGAACACAGGGAAGGAAAGGCAAGTAGTGAAAGTCTTACAATGCTCTGCATAGAAGTTTTTAAGTGAATCTGTGCAGGTATTTTAAGGAATAATACAAGTCTTTTACGGTTAAATTTCATGAAAACTAAAGTAATTAGACACTTACTGGGGAGAAGGCAGTTCCTAACACAGGAAAGTATGTGTAATTTTAAGATTGTGCATTAGACTTCAGGATGACTGGTTGCATTCCAAATCAAAGACAGTAAGTCTAATATACACCCACTGAAAAGCCTAATGTAAGGTTAATAAAAAGGAACTGTGTATTGAGAAGCTGCAATTTATTCTTTTACTTCTAAACATGGTCAGGTCATTTTAAATTATTAAAGACTTCACACTTTGCTACCACCTAGCAAACACTTTCTGAAAAGCCAAAATGATTCTTTAAAAAAATATATATCTTCCTTTAATGTAAAAGTACCTGTTGGTTTTTGCACCATAAGCAAAAATATGAAAATCTGGTTTATGCAGTATATTCATACCTATGTAACTTCTTTTTTCCTTAAGAACAGAAAGGAATACAATCCTAGGAGTATTTATTCCCAATAAAACTAAGCGATTCATATTCTTCATACAAAGATATCAGAGTTTGGTATTTCATATAAATAAATATTTCTATGCAGCAAAATGGGCATTAAATATTATGTGGGAAAATCAGAGTAACACATTATATGGAACTATTTGGGAGAAAAATATACTACTGAAGGATAAAATTGATTGGCACAATTTAACTGGCATTACACACGTGCATAAAAGTTACTGGAAAAATTCTTCTCTCAAATGGATTAAAATCACAGGAACTGCCAAGGACAAGCACTCTTGTCACAGCAGATCCGCACTGCTCAGAGCTGCATTTCCTCACCTGCGCCCTCAGAAATGCTAGGTGGACCATGCAACGGCCTCACACCAAGCAGATTTTCTACTATGGTACAGAATTTTTGTAGGTGCTAATCTTTCACAATTGACCCATTATGCAACTTCCAAGAGGCTGCGTCTGTTGGAGCTGGGCCACTCATGGGCATAAATGGTTCCAAGGTGCTACAAAGCATCAAAAATACTCATGTACACTGAACATGAGAATACAAAAATCCTTAGAAGAGTGCAGAAACAAAGTCAGTCACTCCAATAAGAGAGAGCCATCAACTTATTAAAAAACATGATTCAAGTTTTTTGCTAGCACAATTTGTAAAGGGTTCACAGGTCACCCCAGACACTTAAAACAGCAAGAGACTTCTCCAGCTTTAAATATAATGGTATTTTCAGGTATAAATGCTTCTACACACTGCACCACTGGCACATGTGTTCACATTAACAGCAAAATCACTCTAGATCATCTTGCATCAAAAGAGAAAAGAAATCTTTTGTGGTAACTGCAGAAAAATTAATTTGGTATTAAGGGATATCCTTCTAATTATTTAATGCTTTGTTTGGTGGCTAAATTGTTCCTAGCATAACAAGCATGAAAACATGTACCTAGTTTTGATTTCAATTCAGTAGCATACAGCCAAAAGCAAAGCAAAACTAGGCTGCAGAAGAAATCCATCTAGTAATATGAAAACAAAATACTAGTTTAAATGTCAGTAATAGCTGCAGATATTTTACCCTTTAAACTTTAGAGAACACATACTTAAACTCCTAAGGAGTTTCTGAGACCGTTTGAGAAAACCCGAAGTTATTATCCATCCTTCAAGTTGAAGAATACAGAATTGTTAAAATAAAACAAAGGACAATTAAATTAAAACATGCCTTTAACACAAAAACCATGGATAACACTTAATATGTCTGTACATCATTAATCTTAAAAAACCCTAACTCCCTGAAGTGGCTGAGGCAGACACGAAGACACTAGCCAGCAACTACCCTACTTTAAGTAGGAAGAAGGGACGAGAAAGCCATTAAGGCTACTGAGAACATGGACACCATGTTCACCCTGAGCTACAAACAGTCAGGGGAGGGAGAATTCCCAAAACATTTTTCCCTTCTTATTCTCATTCTTAACTGCTGTTGTCAGAGACAGGATATTGGCCTTCTGGTATGATCCAGTTACAGCTGCTCCGATGTTTTTAAGCTCAAGTGTACATGTAAAAAAATGTATGTAATTCTTCCTAAATAAGGTAGATATGGTGACGGGTATAGTCATTCTAATCGAGAATAAGTCTGAGCTGCTGCCAGAGATGGGTTGAATCAGTGAGCTGATCCAGCTGAAAAAAATCCAAAGTGTCAGGTTCTAATTAAATCCGTTTCTTGGTGTAACTACAAAACACACAAGAAAGGTGCAAAAAACATCAGCTGTAGGTGTGGGAGAAGGTGGGACCAATCTGTTCTACAGCAGCCTCAGTTTACGCAGGATTAAAGCAGGCATGGAACAATCCTTTCCAACCAGAACCACTGGAAAGACTAAGGAAAATTGGGATTATCTATATTGCACAATGATTATGTGATTAAAATAACTGTGACATAAAATTCCAGGGAGTTGAAAGAAGTGAGCAAACCAAAGCTTAATCCATGCAGAATGCGTTAGGAACCAGCTGATAAAAGCTTAGCAGTCACTGGGGCTTGTTCTCCTACCAACCTCCTTCCCTGGGAAAAGCCAGCCTAAGGAGTGGCCCTGCTTTGCGGGGGGCAGCACCCGGTGTCTCCTCCAAGGCCAGTGCCACCTCCCATGCCATCTCGGCCAGCCCAGTTCTCCCCTGTGATAGCCAAGGCACCGGTGACCACCAGGACAGGGGAGCAGCCACTGCAGTGAGAGCCAGGGGGAACAACGATGTTCAAAACTTGGGGTCTTCCTCTACGGTTCCTGAGGTTGCCCTCCCCAACTGCTAACTAACTGTAACTAGTATTACTATTACTATAAAAAAATGAGGGTTGTAAAAGAAGCTGTTGGCTTAATGCAAGAATGGGTGTAATTCCATGGTGTGAGCTATGCAGGGAGGTAGTACGCAGACCACATGGTCTATTTCTGCCCTAAATGCCATGAAAGTATAAAAATTACTGAAATTATATAGGAAGTGCCATAATAACAAGATGCATAAAGACATATCAGCTCTTTGGAAGAGCTGACTGTCTTGCATTTCTGTATGTGAATAGCATCTCATCTGCAGCAAACTGCTGATGTCGATTAAGGGTAACTGGTAACGCACAGTATAACGAGTAATCACGGCACAGGTCTGCTCACGTTTTGCTATCGAACATCTCTTAAGGTTATTGATGACCACTTCTGATGTTCTGGGGGAGGCACAAATCCCCTTTGCACACGGGAAAGCAGAACACTTCTATGCTTGGTTTGACCAACACAGAAGCACCAACTGCATTGCAGCTAATTGGTTGTAATTTACTTACAAGAAATTTTCAGACGGAGGCCTAAATAAAATTTGAGATCATCACACGCTCTTTATTTCACTGCTGGCTTCATGCCAGGGTCAGAGACCAGTGTGGAAACGCCTATGAAGATTTAAGCTACAGATCAGCCTCCTGTTGTGGGGGAGCGGAGGTTCACCCACACCCCTCATTCCCGTCGGTAGGAACTCGGGCAGCTCAGCGCGCAAGAAGTGGGGATGTAGCCTGTGCTGCTACGGAGGTTTAGGGTGGGGAAATACAGTGGATATAGCTGTCTCTGTAAAGTCATTCAAGGGAAAAAATAAATAAACGAGACAAATGACAAAAAGCAGAAGTGTGTCATGTTTGCCTAAGAAAAAAAAAAGACCCACAGAGCCGAAAAAAGCTCTATGAACAGTCTAAATGGACTAACAAGATGTACCCACAGAAAACACGAACAGCAGGTCATATCACACTTCGTACACTGAGAGTTGCCGACAGAAAAACTTGTGAAGCAACTAACTGTACAAAAGGTTACAGAGCAGATTAAAAAACAGTGACAACAATCCGATACCAACTTCGTGTAGGTATCAAATCAATTCATAGAGTTCAAATGAGACTTAACACCAACACAACTAGCACTTCATAACAGAGGCAAAGACTTACATGCAAAGGGCAGCTCCGAAGTTACGTACACTTGAAATACAAAATATTAACCTAACTTTGTTTCACTGTAAGAACCAAACAGCAATAAGCCTGAAGAGAAGTAGTAAATGAACCCTGCTATGAGAAGCAAAATAGAGGACAAACTTAAAAGTGAGAACTGAATTCAGCTACAGACTTCCATGAGTTGGCAACACACAAAGCCAGAAAAATCTAACAACTACAATAAATCCTGAGAGCAAACAGCAGGGGCAGATAGATCAGAAATGAAAGCAGATGCTTCCCATGTAGTCTCAGAATATATTAATTGAATTTTTCTGGGTTTTCATTGTTGCAAGCACACATAAGAGTGCTATAGAAAAATGTAGGTTCACATTACGGGGAAAGAACTAAATATTGAGAAATAATAGGCTCTGACAAATACAAATATCTGGCACTTGTCTGAAAATTTGCAATACTGACAAAATTGCTAAAATTGGCCACAAAAAACCTGCACCAAAGCTATGAAGGACAAAAATGCCAAGCATTCCTAAATGTTACATCACAATCCCTAAGCTATTAAGGAAAAAGTATATGGATGCTATTAAGTTTGGTTTATAGAACCTTGATTTCACATGAGATTATTGTCCAGAAGTACAAGTTAAAAAATATTAAATCACAAATTAATTGCATCCTCTTTCCCCCTATAGGGTTTGTTTCTTTCTTGGTTTTGGGTTTGATGGGGTTTTTTGTAATATTTTTACCAATAGTAAAACTTTCAAAGGTGCACAAGTGACACGTACTCTTGAAATTATGGCTCAAATCATTTATGCCTGTTTGCAACCCAGGCCTTCAAATAAACTTGCCTATTCCTTTAGTATTTGCTATCATTTCTCCACTGCTTAAAATGTGCTGTCTACTTCTTTCTCATATATGCAGGCTGGGCACATTTTAAGCACATGCATGCACAGGTATGTATGTACTTGTATGTATACACAAATATAGACACACAGACCCACCTACCTATGCATATACAAATAGTAAATTTCTCAAAAAAAATCCTTTGTATTTGAATTCCAAACATTTCTTAATACAAACGTGCAGACAATTTCTTTTTAGAATTTCATCTGCAGAAGACTTCTGATGGCATCTCGTTTGAAATAGATGAAATGTATCAAAGTCAATTCCACACACACGGAGTCATCAAATATCAAAGCAATCACCCATTCCTTCTCATTTGGCTCCCGCAAATATCAATAACTCTAAGACAAACATGCTACATAAAGCATATTGTATGTTCTGTACCACAGTAAAACCAGAAAATAAACTCCAGATGTTTCCTCAAATCCTGCCAAAAGCGAAATTTGAAAAAGTGTTGAAAACCAAGCAAAGTTAGAAGCCCTGACTTACAACATGTAGGAAGAGAAGGCACAAGGAATCTGTAGCTTTATTAGGAGTAAATTTGTTCTGTCTTCACCTACTAGATAAGAAGGGTCAATCCTGAATAACTGTAAATAGAGCAACTACAAAGAAAAAAAACCTCATTTTCTTCCTGTTTATTACTTCTTTAAAATTATCTCTCAGACCTTCCACAGATTTGAGTCTGGGAGAAAATTTCCAACAGCTTTCACTCATTTGGAAGACAAGGTTCCTTTGGGGGTTAATTAGACTTGGCTTTTAGCTACACTAAAGGTAATATTGAAAATGGGACTTGGCTACTTGTTTTCCTCACTTATTATTTTCTCATGTTAGCACCACAAAGTCAAAACTAACTAACTGATATTGCACGAGTCCTGCTTTGTTGAAATGCACAGCAAAGGAGGTTCGCTTAAGGCAGTCCTTCAGCAGCAATGACTGTTGCCTTCGCACTGCACCGGACGAACAGTGTTTTAGGCCCATTGTTTCTCCTTTGAGTGCCAAAAACAATAGCTGGAGCACAGTAGCTTAGTGAAAGCATACACGCACTGCGAAAACAAATCATCTATAGAGGTTCTTGGGGTGGGACTCATCTGCCCAACAGATTCTGTAAGACCTCTGAAATTGGTCAAAACATGAAGGAGTAAGAAACACTTTCAGAGGCAACTCATTGCAACTATCTTAGATATTTATTTTACATTGAAAAATTCACCTTCAACACCTGTCCATCTTTGTCCCTCAGACACAGAGGAAGTCTGGGCAACTAGTTTAGCCTTCATCTGCTGCTCTGGTTGGGACAGCAAGGAGAATGCAAGCTACAGTGCAAAAGTACTCAAAACTGCTTGTGTCAGCAGGTATTTTTGAAAAAACAAGCAAACAAAAAAGCCTCAGATCAATCACTTACCATATACTTTTTCCTCATATAAAACTTATTACAGGATATTCTTTAATGGACTGCTTAACACAGACATGTATTTTCAATTTGGAAGTAATAAACACAATAATAGAGAATTTGAAATACATGACTTTCTGATCTGGTTTTAGTCTTTCAGAAGTATGTATGACAGTCCTCGATCAAAGCACATTCTGTCCCTATATCATACACAGACAGGCTATTGGACAGATACAGGTTATGAAAAAATACAATTGATCACAAAAGCGTAGCTTAGACTGAAGTCCTACAATCGGGCTATACTGAATTGTGAAGGGGTAACACAATTAGTTATTTTACCTGCATAGCACTCTTTCCCAGCTTAACCACCTCAAACAAAGTGACAGGGTCCCCTTCTCCATTCTGCTGAGGGTGGCCATTAGCTCTTCCACGACTTGCTCCTCTAGCTCCAGATTCAGAACGACCCTTGTCTGCTGGAGACTTCCGCGGTTTCTTAGTGGCAGACTGGGCAAAGAAAACCAGCAGAAGGAAAGTTTATTATAGCTATATCTGAAATCACTCAATGTATCTTTATCAATTACATGTAAATATTACACACACGTTGACACACTCACACACAAATATCAGAAAACAAGCCAGGCTGGAAGGAATCTCAGGAGGTCTCCAGCCTGACCTCCTCCTCAAAGCAGGACCAGCTACGAAATGGAATTCAACTAGGTTGTTTAGGGCTTTATTCAGACAGGTACATATATTTTTATTTATCGCCAGCTGTTGAGGAACAACTTAAAAGCCACTGTCATGTCAAGGTAAGCAGTGGTGAATTCCCAACTCTGGAGCAGCAGTTCACATCAATACCCATATTAGTCTTACTTAACAAAAAAAGATGCTTGACAACATGACAACTAGGTAAATAGTAGCAAATTACAGACATGACAGCAAAAGTGTTTTATATTGGCACACAAAATAAACTTTGAGAATAACTAATTAACTCTGGAAGACAATAACTTATTAAAAATACACTTGCCATGTTACCATTCATGTTCTGCATTTTCTCTTTTATACAATGTTTATAAGAAACTGTGTACATAAAGTCAGCTCTTCAACTCAAATTAAATCACTGAATTTATACAGCCAGATTTAATAGATCATAATAGCCTCTTAGTTTCAAAACTTTATGAGTTAAAACATTTTCCCAGTGAATCTAAATTATTTAATGCAAATTTTCCTCTAGATTCATCAAGCTTATAATCAGGGGGTACAGATCCCATTTGAAAAGTCACCTAGTGAATGGTTTGCTCTGAATTTAAGTCACCTTATGCAAACCAAAAAAAAAAAAGTTTCTGGGAAGATAACGTAAGATTCCTGCTATGACCTTACTTCCATATTCTATTCTTTCTCCCTACTGTGAAGCAGACAAAAGCAAAAGCTGCCATTTTCCACAGAACAATAAAGCTATTTTGAGAAATTATGTTAAACAAAACAATACACAAGCAACTTGAAGATTAAATTTAGGACAGTATCCTCATGGTACCGTTTACTCAAGTATACAGTCAGCCAGTTTGTATTAAGCATTTAGTAAAGAACATTAAGTCAACATTTTTGGTTGCATCTTCTAGTTGCAGACACATTAAGAATTTTCCTGTAGAGGAAAGTGATCTAATTTCTGGACAAGAGCTGGCAGAAGACAGACCTGCAGCCTAGCTTTCCTCTTACTTTAAAAGGGATCACTGCTGGTGGGGACAGAGAGCTAAAGAAAAGCACAAGGTAAGGTGCAACTGCAACTGCCTCTTGCAAATATTCAATTAAGGACTTGCATACAAATGCAAGCTGGAAAGCTTGAAATAATGGTAGTCTCTGCAAAAAGTTTTTTTGATAACATCTGCATTTATGATCAAAAGAATATGTGTTCCTCCTCAATGAGTTTTTAAACGTGCAAAGCTGCCTTTATCATCAAGAAAGCCATCAATACGTGAAATGTTTGAGGTCTGCTGAGCTCCAAAGAGACACACTATCACTATTTAATAAAATGGCAAAGAATTAGAAGTAAATTGACTCTTTTGAGACCTATAATCCATGTGCTTATTGAATCTGCGTGACAGTAAGCCATAAGCAGTTCAACTAGCTAAAAATACTACTAAATGAAAGCAGGAATGCAAGTTGATGCCCTCCACAGAAGCTAATGCAAGCCCCCTCTATACTCAGTTTTTCTCAACATGTCATTCAAAAGGAGGCATTAAATTCTGCAAGGATGAAGCAAAAGCAAGTAGGACATAGATGTGATATGCACATCCAAAAGGTACCTTGTTGGAAAGCAAGGAGAAAAACAACAAGAAAAGCAATGTACACATAGTACATAAGTACTACGGACCAGCATGCACACGTTCAAAATGAGTAACCACAAGACGTGTAAATGCTCAGTTTAAACTCCACTTTTGTCAGGTATCCTAGAGAAAGGGGGGTGCTTTGACCAAGACTCATAGTTTGAAATAGAAAGGTGAGAACACCAGTGAGCTCTCAGAAGTAGTACAGAAATAACAGACAGATGTACTTTTGACTGAATTACGCGACAAAACCAGATTCTTCAAGCCCGAGTAAATATCTCAATATCCTAGACCTGAATTAACACCAGATATAGTACTAAGTCTACTTGAATAACATTGCTCTCTGGTATAGATTTTCTTTTGACAATGAGAACATCTCTCTCACTGGAGAAACCAAGCCTTTCATTTAACAAAAGCCATTCTGCATCCAAGCTGCAGTAGCTAAATCCAGATGATCCAGATGCAGGATTTGTATTGGATCTTGCCTCAAGAGACAAAACAAGCAGGCAAAGGATCCTCCACTGAGAAACCGAAGAAAATCCAAACCTAGAACTTTCCGAGTTAGGCAGGGATTAATATCATCTTCAGGTGGAGAGGCACCAGAGCAAGGGTGTCCACTGAACTTCTTCTCCAGAGCACTTCCACAAAGTAGGCATCTGGCAGGAAGCCCAAGCTCAATGTCACTCTGGAGTGCAAACATGAAAGCAAGTGACACAGATCCCCCAGCCTCCACAAACTGCCAGGCACTCCAATTATGAAGTCTTGCAAGCGCAAGGCACAGAACTGAGGAATAGGCATTATCTTACTCATTAACATACAATATTACAATGCTGTTGACAGACATTACTTGCATGTAAAGTCCCTGAATTAACAGCAAGAAACTTTGCAGGCCATCTTGACAGATCTCAGCTTCATACAGGTTCCTACTCCTGAGAAAAGTTAAATAGGTAACCCTATTTCAAGAGGACAATTTTTCACAATGAGAATAAGCAGCCATTGGAATAATCTCCCCAGATAAGTGGTAGATCACCCAACACCGGACACTTATTAAGATTCAGGTGGACAGGGTGCTGGGCCATCTTGTCTAGACTGTGCTTTTTGCCAAGAAAGTTTGGACCAGACGGTCCTTTAGGTCCCCTCCAACGTGGTATTCTGTGATTCTATCCCAGGACGGAGACGTCCAACACCACTGATGCAAGTGAAGGAAAAGCATGGACTGGTACATCCATAGAAATGCAAATATCTTCATGATACAGAATATCTGCGGAATATCTGCAGAGGCAGGGTGCTCTTAGAAGTGGAGTTTCAAAGTCAAGCTACAAATCTAAAATACGTTTGGCACTGAGCATACCAAACAGAGGCAGCCTTGCACCCCTATAAGAGAGATACCTGCATGCACAGGAAAGGGTGGTCCTTCAGCTCAACACAAAACACCTATCCTCTAATGCCATGAAGAGCTCCCACACAGGAACAGCCCAAGGACGAATGTGGCTCTGGTAAACATGTCAGACTATCACTGACAGGTGTAAAAGTGTGATGTTTTGTAAGATCAGAGTGAATCTGTAGCAAGTCTACTCTTGTGAGGAACCACCAAAAGGTCATCAAGATACAGGAAAAAAATAGAACCTCGGCTTCTTAACAGGAAGAACTGTTTTTATTGCTTGCCCCTTTCAGCCATAAATTTCCTGCTTCTGCCTAAAGCCCCCTTAAACTGCCAATCTTGCATGGGGGTTTGGTTTTTCTTGTTTTTCTTTTTAAATCTGTCAGAATCCTGGGGTGGGTAAGAACTAATTGTTTTTCAGACTCAAAACTGACTTTTCTCCTGTTTATGTGAGGGATCTCTTAAAAGTCATGGAAAAGGCAAGGTGGTTAGCAATATTGTATCTAATGTATTCATAAATCCTTGTAAGAATTTCCATAATCCAGGCATCTGCTGCAATGGGAGAGCTGACACCGAGGTGAAACAGAACGACCAGAGGGAGGGGTAAAGAAGCACAAGGTAAGCAAGCTTGAGGCTTTTTAATCACACACCAAGAAAGGTGCTGCTTGGAGCTCTGAACCTGTAGCAGTTACATCTGTGCTCTCACTGAGACCCAGGACATACAGTCAGACTGGGGTGCTGTCAGAATGGACGGAGTCACCAAACGTAAACAGAACTTATGATTTTTCAGATCTATGCAGCAGATTCAACCAACAACTAAAGCGGAGGATTTATACACACCAGCATTAACAAATTCAGAAGCTCCATAATATGCCACAGAAGCATCTCTAAGATGGCTGTACTGACAACCATATAGTTTACCTGTTGCTTTAAGGCCTAAACTAACGCAAACAGGAAACAAAGTACCTTGACTGTAACTAACCTAAAACTATGACAATTCAGAATTTTGTGATAAATTAGCTAGATAATACTTTCCCTTTTGTGTGTTTACAATGATTGTGAGGAAAAAGTGACCCACATTTCTAAAATCAAGTAATATAGTGAAAGTTAATTTACACACTAACAAACAAAAAAAGTGAAAGCAGCTTGACATTTTCCATTAACATTTCCCAAGCTGATCCGATGCACTTCAAGAAGAAATAAAGACAGTATAAGTGTTACAGGTCAGTAACTCCACCTAACCTGCCACCTTCAATGATGGCCTCCACGTGCATTCATTCCATAAGTAATTTAGAACAATACCCCACTTCTTAAGATAGCTGGAAAAAGCTTCCACTTGAGTAAGACTGAAGAACTTGCCTCTCAAAGGCACCATCCTCTTGAGAGGCCTCTGCATTATAACCTCCTGTTAAGTGGAAGAGTGGTAATGTCTGAATTTTCTGAATTAATACTTATCAAAAAAAGAAGGCTACTGCACACTTCATATCATCACAGTTGAACTTCTTGGATTCAGTCAGTCCTTTGGACTTTTTGCTCCCCATGAAAAGCCTCATCCAACAAATAAAGACAGATGCAGGTCACCTAACGTCCAGTGCACACAGAGCTGCTTCGGCTGGAGCATATGCAGTTTAGAACAAAAAACAGCACAGGCAGTGTTGGGCGGTAGCGTTGCTTTTTTTTCATCCTTAATTTAAAACCTAGCAAGAGTTCTAAACGTCAAGTCTGCTTGAATCACTTCAGTTCTTCTAGCTGAGGCAATTGCTTCCAAGACTGTTTCCACAGAAAAATTAAGAATAGATTAGATTGCCAAAACTACAAAGGCCATCCCATCAAAAGCGTAAAAGGAAAAATTTTAATGCGGTTAAGATTTCTCCATTAGGAAGCTACAAGCGGCAGGATAGAGAAGTCTTCACATACTGGCTGTATGCACACTGCATTTCCACAGAACTACAGTAAGACATTCTCTTCAGTTTTAAGGGACAGACCTAAAGTATCAGGCAAGCAAGCTGAAACAGGACACTGATGTAAGTCACACCAAACCACAGACCTCAACTACTATGAAAAATTCTTCCAGGGAATTCCTTCCTACTATTAATCAGGACATGTACGATTTGGAACTAGAAGATAAACTCAATCCCCTGCAGTATTTAACATCCATGCTACAAGACTAAATAAGGCTAAGAGTCCGCTGCAAAGTTAGAATTTCACATAAGAATGCAAAGGTAAGGTATTGTGATCCATCTCCTCCATACGAAAAAATACAACAGGACTTGAAGGCAAAACTGTACAGTCTATAGTGGGGACAAAGGGATCAGAAGTGCCTTGATCCCTCTTGCCTTAATAGAGGAATCTGTGGAGAAGAAATGTGGAAAGGCATGCTGTGGCCCCGAGTACAGAAGGAGAGGGACACCAGCAGAGTTCCCAGAATTGCCACCTCTGGAACAGAAAAACTGATGTTTCTTCCTGTCCTCTAAGTCAAAGAGGCTACTAATCTGTCTACTCCCACTTCAAAGCTGAAACACAGATAGCCAGGGATTTCTCCCACTCCCTCAACCTCTAGCAACTGAGGTTTAAGCCAAGCTATTCTGAGCTCCTGGGAAGGTAAGGCCACACAGGTTAAAATAAAGCATGCCAACAACACTGAACAGAGAGCGTTGATCCAAGAGAGGAAACAAAAAAGAACAGATAAATAACTGATCTGAGCCTGAGCTCACTAATGTGAAAGCTGCGTTCTATTATATAGGTCCTTGGGCTTTCAAATCCCCTAGTTAGAACAGGAGAGCACATCCCTACCCATGTCATACCCAGGTATTTCAATGCAGCAGACAGAAAAGGCATTTTTGGCCAACGTTACTCCAACTTCAAGCAGAGGCCTGTTATAGGTCACTCCTATATGCTCCCACCCCACACAATCCACTAAACCTCTATCCAGATGGTATGCTCACATACAGTATTGCATAAACTGAGCCAAATATCCCACTGACTGGACAGATTCACCTCTTGGCCAGTTGTTCCAACAGGCATCTGGTCTACAAGAATCAGTGTTTAGAAGCAGATGTGGGCAAGGGGGAGGCCAGCCCCCACCACTGTCACTGCTATAACAGGACATGGTACAACTCCTGCTAAATTCACAGCAAAGGCTGGCAAATTCACGGCAACCAAGTTAGCTTCTGAGTTATTCTGAAGGACTTAATCTCTTGGCAAGTTGACTCTCTACCTGCTCATTAGAACAGTCTCTTGTAGAAGTGGAGGGGCAACTTGGAAAGCAGTGTTTCCAGGAAGGAAAGGTTCCCTGAAATATTAAGGTTCTCTACGAACTGAAGAGGTATTTGCTACAAATGGCAAATTTTCAAATGAGGATCATTTCCTTACAGAAGTCTCAAATCTGCAAAGAGGAATGTCTTTCTCTGGAAGAAAGTCTGAAAAATCCTCTAGAAGTAATTTATCTTTCCACTAAAATCACCGAATCATAGAATCATTTAGGTTGGAAAAGACCTTTGAGATCAACCTATTTAAAACAAATACATATATCTGATGGAGTACAATGTGTGCAGCTGTGTAACAGAACCATGCAGCTAGACAAAACAGCATAGAAGAGTAAACTCTTTCCAAAAGGGGTCAATATGTTTATGGCAGATGTGTCACTGTAGCTGTGATGGCCTAAGGACATAAGCAAATCAGCATTTGCAGGGAAAGATCAAATCTCATTAGACCATAATTTTTTACTTCGGGAAAAAAAAATACCACAAAAAAGTGGAAGAGCCTTTAGGCAGAAAAGCCTTTCTCTAGGTCTATAATAGAAATGAAAAACATCAAAGCTAAGTATCAGTTGAGAAAAACAGCTCTGAATTTAGCTAAATATTTTAATCTGTTTCACATCTGAGAGTAAAGGTAGGCAGTACCTGTGGAGAAAATAAAAATCACATTAGCAGATGGAAGAGCAGGGGGAAAACATCAGAGCTGCACCTCCTGTAAGAAAGGTAATTCACCTGAGGGAAGCGGATGGGTTAGCAGCATGGATAGGTGAGCAATGGGGAGGAGGAGGGAAAGTGAAATACAATGTTTGCAAAACCAATACCTCAATTACTAAGTCCATGACTTTTAATATCAATTAATGTTATAAATTGATTTGCCTAAATTTGACTTTCCAAGATGTTTGCATTTCTCCTCAAGAATATTACACATTGAGTGTTTTTTTCCTTTCTGGTCTTTTTTTTTTTTTTTTTGGAAAAACCTTATTTATTCCTTTCTGTTGCTGCAGTATCAATTATGAAAGCAGGATTTGATTGTATATTCAGACATATACATTTTGCCATCACCCAAAAAAATAGCAAAATTACTGAATTTTTGGATGAGGGGGGAGCAACGGATACCATTTATCTTGACTTTAGCAAGGTTTTCGACAGGCTTCCACAATATTCTTGTATCCAAATCAGGAAGCTGTGATCTGGACGGGTAGACCACTAGATGAGCGGGCAAGTGGTTGAACTGCCGGGCTCAGAGCACAGCGATTAATGGATCATCCTCCATCTGGAGGCTGGCCGTGAGGGAGTACAACACAAGTCTAACTAGAACATGTCCCGTTTCCTATCTTTATCAAATAGTCAGAGGGGGTGAGAGACTGTGCTCCTGGCAAGTGTGCACATGACACCAAATTGGCAGGGAGACCACTCAATGACATCAAGGGCAAGACTACTATTGACAGTCTGGAGAACTGGGCTAACAGTACACTTAAAATCCAACGTGGACAAACGCAAAGACCTGCCCCTGGCAGAGGAATAAATCCCTGCACCAACACAGGTTGGAGACAGGCTGATCAGGGAACAGTTCTGTGGAAAAGGACACCTCAGGGTCTTCGAAGACAACTAACTGGACGTGAGACAGCCATGTGCCTGAGCAGCAAAGGCCATCAGCACCCTGGGCTGTACAAACAGCAATATAGCACTAAGGAAAGTGATTATACCCTTCCACTCAGCACTTCTTAGCCCATATCTGGAATACCACGTCCAGGTTTGGCCCTCTCAATGCAAGAGAGGTACTGATAAGATAGAACAAGCTCAGCAGAGGGCTACCAACATGGTCAGGGGGCCAGGAACATTGCCCTGTGAGGCTTTTTTGCAACAGCATATAGTGGGAAAACAACTGACAGTAGTCATCAACTGCAGAACAAGGTGTTCTGATGGCCTACAAGGGAGAAATTTTTCACGAAATAAGATGAAACAGGTTGCTGAGAGAGGCTGTGCTGGCACCAGCCTTGGTGGTTTCCAAGACCAGACTGGAAAAGCCCCAAGTAGTCTAATCCCACAGCTGACCCTGCTCTGAGCAGAGGTTGCAATGAGGCCTCCTAAGGTCCTCCAGGCCAGATTCCATGACTAGCCCTGATTGTTTCTCTTCTTTGAACCTCTTCCCATCCTCATATACCCTTTCTTGAGATTTTGGAGTTGAGGTCAAAAAGGTAACAGAAACTAGAATTGTGCAAACTATTCCAAATTTTGGCAAACCACAGTTTTATAGTGGACACAGTATTTGTTTTACTCTCTGTTCTCTTTCTCAGATCTTTAAGACTGGATTTGTTGGGGGTTTTTTACCTGTATTGAGTATTAAGATGAGGCTTTTGTACAATCAACTGAGAACCCTAAGGTCTTGCTCCTCAGCAATAGTGAGCTCACACTTGTGAGCAGCAATAGTCAGCTCACAGTCCATCATTTTATGTATGAAGCAATGGCTGCTTCGTCTTTATGTTCATCACTTTACAATTGTGTACACTTAATGAGCCTGGAGTTATTCTAAGCATAATGAGCAATTCCTTCTGTAGAAACTTGATAGCAGGACCAGTAGAGTGCTTCAGTGAATACTCCCAAGGGAGCTAATGATAAGCTCAGAGGGATGAGAAACACCTTTTGTAACATTCATTTTTCTTTTCCAGTGAGTGTGTGGTGGTTACAAAATCATTAGTGTTGCTTTAACTTAAAATTCCTACACTCTAACAACCTTCTGGGTTAGCAATTGGACTGCACTGTGGGTTCGGGGGTTTTTTTTACATCTTCAAAACTCATAGGTTTACTAATGAGATATTCTTCAGATAATTTCTGATTTTGCCCTTTGCTTACAAGCTATATAAATAGATGACTTGTTCTCTTTACATGCTTCTTTAAAGCTTCCTGTAAAGAAGCCCCATGTGTCTGTCTGATGAAGAATATATGCCATCATAGGAAACACTGTTCAAAAGCTTTCAAAAAGGAAGACTGACGTGCCCAGAAAAGCCTAGGATTTAAAATGTCGGCTCTCAAAGCAAGCCCAGAAACTGTGACGCAAATTGAAAACCAATACTAAGGAGGAGTTTGCTCCAGCTTGGCCAGCACGTGTGAGGAACACACGGTACTCTCCGTTACAGCCCCACTGGCCCGTGCTTAAGGAGTTAGACTTAGGGTGGAAAGTCTTAAAGTAAAAAAAATTTAAAAATTAAAAAATCCCAAGCTACTAGTGCTATATATAGCACATTCATACTGAGGGTGTACTCACAGACAAACACTAAGAGAAGAATCAAAACAGTAACACACACAAACACCAAAAATCTTATTCCACAGTGTGTACTTCAAGCGATGTAATCAAGAGAACTGTATCTGATGACCCTGGAGAACTAAAGTGAAGGACATCATGACACACGGAATTTTTTCTATATTTTCCAATAAATTAGCTATTTTATAAAATTAATGAAAATAAAAGAGAAAGCCTCTTTAAATACTGTGTAACAGGGAATTTTTTCTGTACGTCCCCATTCATGGGCCAGCAATGGCCAAAGACTACTGAAGAACAGCAAACCTTACACAGCAGACAGCAGTATCACCTGCTGCACTATGCTAGAAGGGGCTGAAGCTCCCAGCCTATACACAGTACACAGCGTATGTCAATTACATGAATTTTTAAGATGTGTTAATAGATCTTCTGAGGCATTTAGTTAATACTGTGCTGCAACTCTTCCATTCGCATTAAGAGATTATCAGTTACTAGGATGGCTCAAATGTAATTTGTCACTTAAAATCCATTATAACTTTCAAAACAAAGTGGTTGTGCTTACTGAGATGATTCTCATGTCTGGAAGAATGTTGCAATACAACAATAATAATAAAATCATAGTGTTCATGAAAGTAGCTATCAAAAGAAAAAATAATAGCTATTATGAGATCATTTTTATGTCCCTTTTTAAATACTCCAAACATTGTTTGTATATCAATCTGATAAATATTTCATACTACAAGTCTTCATAAAGTTTGACATAGGACTCATTAAAAACCTATTTATGTGACCACAAGATGATAAGATGAAAAACAGTTTGCAGTCAATTTTAAATAGATGCATAACAAAACAAAACTAAATTACACATACTGGAGGCCTGCCAGGACGGCCCCTTTTTCTTTTTCCTTTGACTTCTGCTTCTTCAAGCTCACTGCCAGCATCTGAATGTGCAGTAGTTTCATTTGTAGAATCCCTAGGGGGGGGGAAAAACACTAGATAAATTAAAATGATTTGAAATCAACAAGTAATCTATACTGACTGATTAAATATTTAGTCCTAAGCCAGAAAAAAAAAAAAAAGTCAGCATTAAAAGGCTTGCCACATTTATTCTGCAAACTAAAGAACCAAGCATTGTTAGCCCTGGCAAAAAGCCTTACCTTTTTATGGGCTGGACTGTCATTTTACAGACTGGAAGTTATTTAAATTAACAGCTTCTTTTGAAACAATGTTACACTTCAAAAACTGGCTATATTAAACAGCACATTCTCAACATACCCATCCCACAATGTATTCACTAGTATCAACTTTCTTTTAGTAACTACCTCTGAGCTGCTTTCAAAGCCACAAGAAAGCCAACTGGAGCCCAATCCAGCCATTACATCATTAGAACAGTTACACAAATTCCCACTCAGGTTACATCGTGTTTTTTAGTCACCCTCGAAGACAATGGTATTGTGCAGCTGTTAATAAAGAGAGGATTAACACTGACCGTAAGGCACAAACCAGAAAGCTCACTTTGATCTGAAGACATTTATGATTCTTGCACTTAGAAAAACGCTTTCGCTTGCACAATGAAAAAACCTTGACATTGCTCAACAACTATTAGCAGAGCAGCCTGCAGTATTATTTTTCAATCATTCCTGTTTTAGACTTAAGACCATACTAAGTAGGGAAAAAACATTACCCCAACTCCCTCCTGCCCCCGCCAAAGCTGGTGAGCAGGTACTTCTCTGCATTGGTACTTCAAAACAGACTTGGCTGCTTGAAGAAACTCAGCTTGTAAATGTTCTTCTGAGGCATTAGATCTCTCCCAAGAAGAGCCCACAAGCAAAACCATACCTTGTTACTGATGTCCTGATTTTTAGTTTGCAAGACCACCAGTACATGAGTTCTCTGTCAACGAAAGAGTAACTGTAATGATGTCCTAGATTACTCAAAGGTGGGTCAAGTCTAGCTCTAATCAGAGATTTCTTTAAATCCAGTACCACTTCCTCAAAGTTAGAGTAGTTCAATTGCTGTAAAAACTTGTGCAAGGGGAAGGTGAAGATCAGACCAATTCTATAATTTTATACAGCCTCAAACATAAAAGGTGGCATTAGTGATCTGGTTTACAGAAACTGAGAAGCTTCAGCAAGCCAGGATCTATGCAGATCTTCACATTGTCTGGGGTTTTATTTTCTTCTTTTGTTTTATAATCAGGAACACTTCACAAATTTGCTGCATCTTCAAGAAAAGTATTTAGTAATGCAGAAAGATACAAACATCATTGTATCAGAATCAAAAATGTTCTCATGCTTCTCTTTACTGAAATTACTTTATTGTTCTAGGTCTGCTCTAACTCA
Source organism: Falco naumanni (assembly GCF_017639655.2). NCBI lineage: Eukaryota > Metazoa > Chordata > Aves > Falconiformes > Falconidae > Falco > Falco naumanni. The sequence goes on from NC_054066.1 coordinate 3,560,354, forward strand.
AATAATTCTACAGAACTAAGATGAATTTCTAATATTAAGACATTATTTTCCAAGCTTTTCTAATGTGTAAGCACAGAAGCACCAAGGAGTCCACAGAATTCTTTACAAAACCTTGAATGCTGTAAAACATCTATGAATCTTCTTTTCTGAAAGTAATTTCAATGGATTATCTCTAAATATCCTACATAACCCAGAAAACCAGGCACTCTAGATTAAAACCAGTATTCAAGTACATTTGAGTTCCCAAGTTATATATTTGTAAAATAGTATTTCCACAAAATACTGAAAATGCAGCTTTGTTGTGATAAAATTCAAGAGAAGGAGTTTTTCTGCTCCATAAAATATGACATTTGAAAAACTCAATATCAAGCTATGCATTTGGAGAAAAAAAATATGTAAAAAGCCTAAAACCAAATAAAAGATTCCACACACAGTTCAAAATGATTTGGTAAAATAGGGCCACACTAATGAAAAGCAATGCAGTGACTGCAGCTGACAATGTCTATGCAGATGGATATATATAGCCTTTACTCAAAGACTGCAACTCAATTTGACAAAAAATGTGTATTGCTACACAATGACAATTTTTTATTTTAAATAACTTTTGAATACAGATGTGAGGAAACCCCATAAAAGTATCTGCTACTTTCTATTGCTGTAGAGAAATCAAAGCCATTCTCTCTTGCTCTCTGTAGAAAAAAAAAAACCATCTTCTTTCTCATCTACACAGATCCCTACTGGAAAAATTTTAGGCATGGCGTGGTCTAAGGAATATCCCCCTTCCTGGGGAAATGCTGTAGCTTTGCTAGCTTACAAAACCACACCTCTAATATCATCAGGATAAAGATTTTTCTTATTAAAACCAGATTCAGCAGTCCTCCTAGGCAAATAGCTCAAACACTTCCCTGGAAACACTACAGCTATATAAACAAACTGTACTACTATTTTGCATGCCACAGTCCACAGAGAACTTGACTTTGCTACAGCCTCTGTCCAGGTCTAGCAAAACCTGCTGCAAATTGTGTATTTAGGTCTGGGAATTTCAATTGCTTTGGAACACTGCATACGGAAGGAACAGTTTAATTATTGACCACCTTCTCTTCTTTGTTTTAGACTGTTGTCTTAAACCTGATAACCACACTTCTCTAACATTTTTCTGGTAAAACTTCTCTGGTTCGCCAGAAACCTTTTGGGAAAGGCTCAATAAATCAGTACTAGGGGTGAGATTCATCTAATCTAAATTTGAGACAGATCCAATACAGAAAACAAAATCTTAAGGTGCAACATACCTCGTGCATGTCAGTGTCCAAAACTGGTCAGACAGTTTATGTCTTACAGATTCTCTTTCCTTTCCACTAACAGTAGGGTGATCTAGACAACCAGCTCAAATATAAATGTTTAAAATAAACCAAGATGAATCTCACCCTAACAATACGTGAGGCAGAGGGGAGATTCCTTTCCAGCAAAGGATCTAAGTATGTAAGGAGTAAGGGGAAAACATCAGAAAGGAAGTTCCCTTCAATCCTTACATTATCTGGAGTAAGGAGACAGGATCAAGTACAACCTACAGACCCTGGCTGATTTAACATTAAAATAAACATCATTTCAAGCATCAGGGAATTCTGTCTGAATCTTGTAACCCCTGCACAAAAAGGCCCTTCCACTGCAGCTTTGGGTCCCTTCAGTTTGGGAGGCAGTGCTTTTTGCTTCTGTCAAAGCCTTGCCCTTGCTCCGGGTACACACACACATGCCCCTTTTCTTATTTCTGAACTCGGAGGAGGAATAAGGCATCCCTTAACTGCCTGCAGTTCTGTCAGGTTTTAAAGCTTATTGAGAAGAGCATCTGGCCAGCATCCATCTCCCTCATTCCCTACACGTCTCGCAGAACTGCTAGGAAGTAATTTATCTAGTGGCAGTCATCCACATCTTAACAGGCCAGAATTATCCTATCCCTATTTTACGTCTGTGTGACTAGTCACCTGAGGGAAAAACTTAGGCTTAGTCACAATTCATCCTTTCTGAAACTGTCGGGAGGGAGAATAATCGGGGCCTAAGGAGACCTGCCTCACCTAAGAACAGGAGAGGTGGTGGTGCATAAGGCTAAACCCCTCCTCCATAAGACACCTCTGACACTGGAGAGACATAAGAGAATCTGGCAGTGTGGCAGACCTACAAGTCGGGGGGGGGGGGGGGGGGGGGGGGGGGGCAGGGCAGGATGAAGCAGACAAATGATAACCCCTTTCAGGGGCTCAAATTTACTCTGCTTTTCTTTCTGGTTTCTGTGGTAGCTAGAGTATCCCAGAAAACTGGCAGTAACTCCAGGATCCCTCCTAAAAACTCCGGATATTATTCTGAAATTGTAGTAACTAGTCATTGAAACTATCCACATGGAAACAAAGAATTAACAAATTACTGGGCAGCCCTTTACCATGCCATGCTTCAGAAGATTGCATTTCCACAGACATAGTACATTTCACATCTCTGCAAAATAAATAGAAAGAAATTTACCTTCCTTCTACTATTATGTAAAGCCCTACATATAGAGTTTATACCACCACCACTATCCTGAAAAACACATCACACCAAAAACTTAGGGTCATGTATCAGGTTTTGTAAATAAAAACACTTCTCTAAGCTTTTACCGGTGTTGCTGAGGTGGCTCAAGGTTTTGGCAGAGATAAATTCAGTAATTGCTACCACGAGGCTCAGCCCTGTGAAGAAAGGCATTCATGAAGAAAAACGGCTAAACGCACAGGCTCATGAATCATGGATGAATCAGCTCTCATGGTTGATCTTCACAATCTAAAGAGGAACATGCCTCACAGCAACTATGAGTCATCCCATTGAGAGAAGAGTCATAACAGTCAGTCACCCTGGTCAAATACACCAGAGGATTTTTTCCCTCCAACTGAAAGACCAGTAAGTGAAATCCTGCCTTCACTGCATCCTGAAGCCAGTTCTATGAATCCAGGAAGACTGAAGACTTCTCCCTTCATGTTCCCTCGACAGAGAAGAATTTGTGAGGGAATATTTGATATGGTCCTAGCAAAGTACATTAATATCTCAAATCAACTTCAGCACCCTTTGCTTAAAGTGGGTAGCCACAACGATTAGAAAATATTATGAAAAAGTAGGAATAAGGCACAGGAGTGGTGGCTTATAATATCTCTAAATTAAAGATTGCTTCATGTTTTCTCACCCTTCGCCAGACTCCTTTTTCTGATGAAAGTCTGGCTGGGACCTACTGAATCAGTGGTTATCGCTTTCTTTGATACTTTGTCCACACTAGACTTAAGAGTTCTGAGCTCTCAGGAGAGTCTCAAAACCTTTACATGCAAATCCTGCCTTTTTTTTTTTTTTGTAAAAAGAAAGATCTCATCTTGTTTATGAGCAACAAAAACTATATGTTACTGATGACAACATCTCACCAACACTTAGCACAGTGCCATTAAAAAACAACATAGGTGTTTTCTGTCATTTCTTAATGTTGCATAATATTGGTGGCTCACAGTTATCTTCTGATTAAAAAATATTCCAACATCTTTAATGTCCCTCAGTTTTTTCTGCTGGTGTGCAAATCATTAATTTAGATTAATAGACTGTTACCAGATCTGTTAATATGCACTTTTTAACCATAAACCCTATGATATTTTAATTGCTTCCTAAGGTCACATAGCTTCTTGGACTCGGAACGGGAATATCCCTTTCCTGCTGTTGCCATGACAGAACCTCCCAGCTTTTTGTACTTGGCACATTTTACAAGCACACCCTCACTTCCAAAATGTGGCACATCCAGGAAAATATGAACCAAGAAAAAAAATTTTTGACAACTACCCTCTGAGCTAACCAGAGCCCCCTGGGCTGGCACCCGCCAGGGCCACCCATCCAGGCCATCCCCACCCCGAGCCACGTGCTCACCCGCAGCAGAAGTTAACTTTTTTGAGAGAAGTTTTAAAAATATAAGGAAAAAATTGCTATGCAAAGCACGTTGTTTTTATTAAGGTCAGACAAATAACTTTACAATCATCCAAGCATTTGGTTTCTTAAACAAAGGGACTTGAAATCTTAAGTTTGGGAACATCACCCAACCTTGATGAACTGAGGCTCTGCTACCCTCCATGAAAATTCCTGTTTTCATCTGTTCATTCCAAGCAAAAAGAGTCATTACCGAGTGGGCTGGGGCAGCAGGGCCGGTGGGCACGGTGAGGGCAGGGGCAGGAGGCAGCCCAGGCTGGGCAGGCATGTGAGGAGAGTAACCAGGGGCCAAGGAGAACAAGGGTGGGGGGAGAGGGAACGTGGCTTAGTTTTTCTCTTTGTTTCTCTCCATCATCCAAATAGTTTTAATTGGCAATAAATTAATTCTCCCCAAATTGAGTCCGTTTTGCCCGTCAGGGCAGTCAGTAAGTCATTTTCTGGTCTTCGTCTCGCCCCACAAGCCTCTTGACCTTGTTCTCTCCCCCTCCCTGTCAGGAGGGGAGCAAGAGCGGCTGGGTGGGCACCTGGCAGCTGGCCGCAGTCAACCCACCCTTTCAAACAAAGCTCCATTCTGTTCCTGTTTCTAAAATTCCTCTCTCAGCCCTACCTGATTTACTGTCCAGCTCCCCTCACCACAGACTGCCCCTCTATTCTTTCCAATAGCTCACTTTCTCCAGGCACAGCACCGCTGCCATTTGTACAAGCCACTCCTGTTTCCTAGCAAGATCAAAACACACTAATGCCACTTGCTGTCTTCCATCGCGGAAGCCCAGGGCTTTCTGCACAGTAAATATAGCTCATTATAAGAAAGAGTACACGACAGGAATATACAAATATGGTCAATTATGACTAAAACCCATACACATTTCTGAAACCTCATAACATTCAGAAACACAAAATAGCAAAGAACTTGTTTTGCTTTTCACAGTAAAGTTAATCTCCATAGATATAAAGAAATACCTTTTAGATTGTGTTGGGGTTTTGTTTTTTTTTTTTTTCCCCTCACACAGTTTTTCAGCTTATGACAACACAGGAGGCCTGGAACAGCCACACTAATCTGCACTTCTCTCAAGCTTGTACTTTATCCTCACCATCACCTCTGTTTACTTCAACCTCTTTAAAACTGAAGATTTCAAATATATAGAGAAACATATACTCACTGTAGTACTGGCAAATCTGAAGTAATCATTTTTGTAGCACTCTTGAAAGTAAGAGCTACATAGAACTTCTCACAGTTATTATGACAGCTACTTTGAAGCCTCTTTCATGAAAAGAATGTAAAAGTCCAGCCTGTAAAAGAGATAAAAAGAAATTGTTAGACGTGATTTCAAAATAGTCATACATTGAATTAAAAGCACTGTAAACAAAAATAGTCAATTTTGAAGTCGCATTACTATTAAACCACATGAAATTTGGAATGGATGTCCTCAGGACAGCTTAATCACAATCTTGCATGCAGTTTTTACAATTCTGTCTAGGGAACATCACTTCACCCCACCGCCCCACCCACCCCCAAAAGGCACAAAGTATTTTATATTACCTCCCATATTTGTTTATGATAACTCTGATGTAAAAACACAAGTGGAACTCTGAGAAAATGTAAATAAACAAGATCAGTATATACTGAGCAATCAGAAAATGTGATGATCTAGACTTAAGGAATTTATTTTCTAGTTGTACAATAGACCAAACTTACAAGACAAAAGTTTGGTTTAATGAGAAACAGTCTTTCCTAGTTTTGAATCAAGACAAAAGATCTTCACCTAAAATCATACAGATTTTGATAAAACAGGTAAAAGATAATATTCCTGATAACATTCCCTTTAATGGAACTACACCTATTCAATCAGGCTCAGTGGCTCACCATTTTATGTGACAGAATTTCACAGAATAGTCAGAAGCTGTGCAAACTTCTAATGGCAGTAGAAAATATTTTAACCTGATGAAACCAGAGTCATAAGTTTAAACAATAAACTAGACTGCATCTGTGGTACCACTACACCCACTAGTAACATCTCTACCCAACAGACTAATCAAGCAGTTGACTAATGACAGCAGATGTGACTTTACCATTAAATAACAGCACAATGTGACAGATGCAATAACCTTTGCTGTAATAAAACATAGAGCTGCCACCCCATTCTTCCAGAAAATGCAAGTTCTGGAGAAACTAAAATGATTTGTTTCATTTCATTCTCCCTTTTTACAGATCCTGGGGTAATACAAATAGCTGCATGGAGCACTGCAGGTGATCAATGGCAATGAATACCAAAGACTTAACTGCATGGTTTTTAAAACATGGGATATTTTAAATCTCTTTTATTTAAATATCTAATTTCTTCTCAATGGGCAGTTTTTTCTGTGCTGTAGTAGATTTGCACAAGACAGCAGGAAAATCAAGCCAGGAAGAGGTAACATGACCTGACCTAAACACAGTATCTAAATAAAACTGCAGCAGTCTAAGCAAAACAGTATAACATGTAAAGTATTATTTTCCATCCAACTGTATGCCACATCAGTACTTATTTACCAAAACCATAACTGTACAGCAAGAACAGACTTTTTTGCCTCTGGTTATTACAGTTCCAATTAGACTCACAGATGCATGCAACTAATTCTCCCAGTACTTACTCTTTTGTGCTATCCAACAGTTTGACTTACAGTGTCTCATCAACAAATTTAAATTTTTCACTACGTACTGCCATCTCACTGGCCATTTTTTGTAGAGTATCATTAGCAAGCCACTTTGTTGCACAACAAATGTTAACAAAAGAAGTTTGGAATTAAAGGTACCACTCTGGCATTAATGGTTTAAAGGGGGTCATCTCCCACAGCCAGTACACCAGGCTAGTGCAGAAGTTCATCAGTGTCACCATAAGACACAAGTTAGTCGGAGTTCTTCATAAGGAAAAATGTTGTATGACATGCTATTTGTGCTGTTTCTGTAACAGCGTTTCTTCATTTGAGACACTGGTCATTACTATGTTTTAAAGGATGAAATTACTCTTAAGGGGGGAATGACATGCCCATTCAACCACATAAAGCAACCATTTCAGACACTTGGAAGAATTTACTATAAACAAAATTAGCATCAGACTCTTTTGAGCTTCGTACATGAAGAACAAAAAAGGGAACGTTCAGATCTCTGAAACTGAAAGGTTCACTATAACATGCACTCTGGTGGTCACAAAACACTAAAGTGTAGGTACAACGTAAGAAGAATATTTAATGAAATCCTGAAATAAAAGAAGAAAGCTTTTGATTAATTTACAACTACATTTTCCTCCTGCCATGACAATTAGAAGTACACATTTTTGTCATACCTTCCCTTTAACACAGATGAAAAAAAGTGTGTTTTTTGAACACATACAAGCACTCTTGCATGCACAAACACACAGACACTTGCATACACTAACTAGACCTCAAAAGGAAACCTATCCATCTTGGATCTTCAGATTATCTAATTCTAGCAGGATACTGGACATCAATCTTACTTTTCAGAAGAGCTTTCAAAGGAAGTTCAAGAAAATTTATGTGTGTTTCTTGTGAGACATTTTCCACAGATGTTTCAGACATCCTGCAGAATCTCTTACATGGAGTTTCTATTTTTAATATTCTTTTTAAACCCAGTTATCACCCTTTGCAACTGTTGTGCTGCATGCTTAGATATAGTAACCAGCAGCATACAAGTTCTAGGGAAGTGCTTTCACACACAAGGAAAAGTATACTTGCTCAGGGGTAACTTACTTGAAAAGCAAAGTCCTGGCCTAAAAGAAAGTATGGACTGAAGGGTATAAAGAGCCAGAAGGAGAAGAGAGGAGCTGCCTCATTCAGAAGCGACTGAGGAACCGAGGAAGCCTTGACACTGTGGTAACGGCAGACAACTTGACACCCAGGGAATGCAAGGTCCTGGGGTACTTTCTCATAGTCCCTATCCTACACAGGAAACTGCAAAACAGTGCTGGGAGAAACCTATCGCTGTGTGGTTGGGTCCAGGCTGGACCATCTAGGTGGTGACAAAATTGCCCTTCTACTGTCTTGTGTTAATAAAGGCACTTAACAAGGGTTAAGCCTTAAGTGCTAAAATACAAGCATCGTCAATGCTGACAAGCCAGAGAATGAAGAGCTCAGAGCCAGAAGCCCCAAAAGAAAAGGCACAATCCTGTGTATTTTGGGACTGACCAGAAGTGGAGTCTCGCACTATATGGAATAACGCTCCCCCATTACACAATCCAAGTCAGCCATACCCCTCACACACATCCCATACAGTCCTGCTGGCTACTATGTTCTGGATGCTAATTCACTCTTTCTTGCTCAGCCCAGATACTCAGCTGGAGGTAGGAAACCTTTAACAGTGCTGGGATAACTGCCTTGCAACTTCACTCAAGAGTAACATTGCTCTACACTCACAGAAACATCACCACTTGCTTCCAAAATTCAGTCTTGAATTATCACCCACGTTGCTTAGGCTTGCTTTGGAAACAAAATAAGGCACTATAGTGACTAATGAAAAGCTGTATGTGCTTGGAACAGGGTTCTCAATTTAGCCATGCAATTAAGTTTGACAACTCTGGGAAAATCATTGATCCTTATGGACTACACAAACGTGAACCTTCAAATTTTTTCTAGTTTTAATGGAAGAGAGACCTGTTTCTTAAAGATTATGTTCTTATAAATGGGAAAATCAAACTCTCCTCCTTTCTGCCTCATTCAGGCCCAGTACAAAGCCATTGATAAAAACCCCTGAAAGCTTGAGACAGATTCCCATTTTATCACCTTTATCCTGGAGAAGAGAAGAGCAGGGGGAGGAGCACTTCACATTTTTGCATTCTGGGTTCTTTAAACTATAATAAACACAATATAGTTGAAAAGTCCTTTAACTTTCAGTCAACTGCTTCTATTTCAGGAGTTTAAAAAAAATAATCTGATGTTTTCATTCAATCCTAATTTTAATGGCCTTAGCAGGTTTGTGGCCTTTTAAGCCTGCACATCTATAGTTTAAGATGACATAAATTTATTCTGGCATAGTTAAAAATTACTTATAGAAGAATATAAATCAGGCAGTAGAAGACGCCATGCAGTTGAAACATACAATGGGAAAACAAGTAAATGTTTCTCTTCTTTTGCTTCTGTTTTTTTTAACTATGCACAATAACCAGGGCAGACATAATGACCATTAAATAAAACTCCTGCTTAAAAAAATAATAATTTTAAAAAGTCTTTTCTAGTAAATTGTCAGTTTTATGACATTTTTTTCTTCAGGAAGTATCTCATAATGAGTTTGGCTTTAAGAAAGGCTCTACAATTTCAAAAAAAATAATCCGATACATGCATTCCATGAGTATTTTCTGTAATTTCTACTAACGTGAAAAGCCATGTATATTTTTGGTAGTGTTTAGATTGTTTATTTGCCTCTCTGGTGCTAAAGTAATCTACCCATTTTAGCCAAACAACAAAAAAACAAATTAAAAACTTGACACAAACCCTCAAACCTGACAGAGCTGATCCAAGCATCCACTGGGTAGCAACAGCCAAATCAAGTTCAACCAACCTTATAATAAAAAAAGTATCTATACATTATAAGCTGAAATCAAAACTTAAAACTAAACAAAAAAGCTAAATAAAAAAAACTATTATGAAATTTAGCAATAGCAGTTACATCACTATTAATTACATTGCCTAGAAGATAAAAAAAAAATAGAAGATAGCTGGTACTTGACTGACTCCCAACTCAAAATCCTTTCCATGTTGACCAAGTGACCTTGTCCCATCCAAGTGCAAACTATATTTAAACAACGGCTCACACCAGCAGAGCAGTATCTTCTACTGTACGCCACAACTTCATTTTCCATTTAAAATTACTTTGCTTTCTTCCTCAGTGCTCCCTGCTATGTCTTTTCTTGCAAGTTGAAAAACAGTAAAGCAGTGCACTTCTCCATCCCGCTAAGGCCCAAAGGAAACCCGAGAGCTCCAAACACACAGCTTGTATAGAAGAGAAGCTAGGATACACGATGGTGTGCCGTGCCATTGCACGGCCCCATGAAACAAGGTTTGATGTTCAGTTTAGAGACAAGATTTGTCCCCTCAACATTCCTGCCCAACAGCAGCGTTTGGCAGCTAGGAAAAGGCCTGCAGCAGGAGCAAACGACAATCCCATCAAAAGGCAGCACGTTGCACACTGAGCCAAAACTCTAAATGCTTGGATCAGCAAGGTGAGAGAGAAAAGAGGATCTTACACGCAGGCAGATAAATTCTAGCCCTTTACTGCTTCATCCAAACCCATGCATGGCCTTGGGCGCACTACTTGAATCCTTCCTGCCCAGCCATCCCAACTGCAAAGTGAAAATAATATTTAGAAATTCAAAGTGTAAATTCTAAGTCCTGCAGAACTAGAAAAACAGTCATCAGGAACTAACCCTTAATAACTTGACAAATGCTGTGATGAGTTCTTTATCACTCAGGAGTTTTTGTTTGCTTTGGATTATGTATTTCTTTAAGCGTAAGCTTCATTTCTGCTACAGGTTTAGAATGTGAAACAAATTAATTCATGTTGATCCTACAGCCACTTGATCTGAAAGCCAAATTAAATCACCTCCTTCAGCTCTGAATTTGAAAATACACAGCATCACTTAAGGCCAAACAAGACATAATGCTTATTTAGCATATCTTTAAGATAATTTCATTGACGTTCTACACAAAATTCTAAATTTCACATTATCACATTTTAGTACTTAAAGATTGAAAGCCCAAGTGACAGAAAAATAAACACTAAGCACTAATGAGCTCCTTCAATACGTAAAGTACATAGCAAGCCCTGCCAATACGTGGTCTGTGATATTACTAATCCAACCTAGCCGTGAAATAATGAGGTAATATTAGGAATACCTAGGCTAGCACAGCATGGTGATGCTTCATTTTCTACATCCTTCAAAATCATACTGGACATATTATTATTACTCTACCTTCGCTCTCACAAATGTGCGTCTTGGCTGTTGCTGTTACCCATTTAATACATAGTAAAACCTGCACTTCCCAACCTGCAATGGCACATCAAAAACAAAGGCAAAAAATCTGGCAAGAGCCAGTTGATACACCAGGAGCTTGTGCTGCCATTCAGAGGGACCTGGAGAGGCTGAAGCAACAGACAAACAGGAATTGCGTGAAGCCCTGCACCTGGGGAGGAACAACGCCATGCACAGGTTTGGGACCAACCACCTGGAAAACAGCTTTTCCAAAAAAGACCTGGTAGACAACAACCTGAACACAAGCCAGCAAGGTGCCCACGCTGCAAAGGCCAACAGTACCTCCTGGGCTGCCTTAGGCAGAGCACTGCCAGCACCTCGAGGGAGGTGACCCTGTCCCTCTGCTCAAGAGACATGTTTGGAGCACTGTGTCCAGTGCTGGGATCCCCAGTCCAAGAGAGATGGAAATAGGCTGTTTTGCAGTAAAGGGACAATTCTGAACACCGTGGCATATGGTTTGGCTAGGGATCTTTCAGAAGAATGGACATATCAGAACAGCAAGCTGAGGGTGGACAATTGTTCTTTCCTCAGAAAACGTCAATAAGAAATTATACATAAAACAATAAAAGAGAAGTGAGCTCACAAAGGTAACAGGAATAATACAAGAAAAATATAAGGCCGAGAACAACAAAGCAAGACTCTACACAAAATTAAAGCATTTAGTATATACCCATTAGCATTGACTAAAGTTTCTTTTCCCCCATTCTTTAAAGGTATTTCCAGATATATTACACATACATGTGGGAACAAGAACTATGTCATGCCAACCCCTAGCTGTCCATTTAACACTGCCTTCAACTTCAGTTGTCTCCTCAGTTGCACCAACACATAGAACTGACTCTACAGGCAAAACAGCTGTCGCTGCTTCCTCTCACCAACACTTTTAGCCTAAAAAGGTCTTGTCCAGTCAGCCAGAAAAACAATCTCAAGTCTCACTTTCTAGCGCACAGTATTATTCTGTGCTCTTCACAATTACGAATGCAAGACCTCACACCGAAAGGTTACACAAAGCACTTCTTGCAGAGCTGGGAATAAAATTCTTAAATGACAAAAACCTCCAAGTCATACTACCACATTTCTATACTTAGTTTCATGTCTCTAAAAAGAGTGCTGCCAAAACCAGCCAGTTTTTCTGTATCTTCTGCTACTATTTCCAGAAGGTAGCAGCTAATTCCTGTACTGTGCATGTGTGCCAAGGCACTGACACTAAGATTACACAGAAAAGCTGATACAATCTTTTAACCACGATTATAATAGCACAGCTGATTCAAATGTCACACATCACTCACTATTTTGTTTGATCATCTCCACTGTTAACTATATTATAATATAATGCTTTCTCATAACGCCTTGGATGGCTAATACTAAAGATGTTAACCAAATGCTCTGAGCAAACAATAGCCTGTAGATACGGCTTGCTCAAGAACAGAAATTTTATCCTTTTCAATTTGTAATTATTATTTAAAATCAATTTGATGGACTGAGCATACAAAAACAAGCTTGCTTTCCCTTTGTTATTCTTACAGACTCTTCAGGCATAACCGCCCCTCACTCCGTGGACACCCCAGTGAGACACTTGACCTGATTTTCTGCAGCACTGAGCATTCACAACTGGGACTGAGATCACTGGGGGCTACAGGCACTCCGTCACTCATAAGACAAGTAATTACGGTCTGATTACACAAGACGAAAAGTTAAGGCACTGAGTTCTAATGCTGGTTCAGTATCTGGATAATTAAGGTCTAAATTAACAACTTGCTCCTTGCCATCTGTCCATTAGGATAACATCAGCTATCTACCCACTTCCTAGAAAGCTAGGTTCTACTATCCTCAAATCATGAGCACGAACAGATAGATCCTTGAAGTCTTCTGCTTCTCTGCACTTGTATTTCCAACACTCAAAGAGTCTTGAGAAGACAAACTCACTCATCTTTTCAAGATGATGCAAGGGCATTGAGAATCACAAAAAAAGGCCATGGGACAAATTTAAATTCAAGAGAGATTTTGCCTATCATAGAAACTGTGGAGTCATCCTCCCAACAAAAGACTGAGCAATCAGTGAAAACTTTTGAAATTTGTCATGAAAATGAATAATGATAGGGATAGCGTAAGTGTTGACCATAACTTAGCATAAAGTTTTAAAAGATAGTTTTCGAGACAATGAAATGCTTCCCCCAAAAAAGGGACCATCCTGTTCAGCTGATTTCTTAGTAAGCCAATTCAGCTCACTAAAACGGCATAAAACTTTTCAGGTTTTTAATTTTAGCAAGCCATGCCAGGGTTCCAGGAGGCTCAGAAACATCTGTGTGCAGGAAAGCAACAGGAGAGTACCACTGGAACCAGACAAGACTCAAGGAGGATGACTACTTTTTCAGTACATAAAAACTGTTGCAAAGGCAATGCTGGGGGAGAATAAGCTCCCCTTCTCAGTGAGAACTGGACAAGCGATGGTTTGAAACCACATCAAGGAAAATCCAGGCAAGGACTAGTGAAGCACTCCAATAGTTTGCTCAAGCAAATGTGAATTATCCACCACTGAAGATTTCTTCTTTTCCCAGATAGATGGGGCACACTTGTCAGGTACAACAAACATTGTGAACTCTGTGGTTGAAACAGCTGGGAAAAAGCAGACAAGGCTTTGGGAACACAGCCTGCTTTTCGCCTGAAAACACAGCACAACTGTAACTGTGCCTGCTGGAAGGGAAAGGGTGAGAACCAGATGAACCCTTGACACCCCTTCTCCCCCCTCCTCCCCCATTTCTTCTAATGTTTCTGTGACTTTACCCTCAATCAAATCCATCTGTGACAATAATTAAAATTAAATCCAGTGATTAAATTCACACTCAAGCACTTCAGTTAGTAAACTGCTTATTCCTGCAAAATAATCCACATCTACAGGAAGGCAGGAATCCCTGGTGTAGTCAAACACATTTAGATCATCACACAGGCTTTGGATTTTCATCTCTGTACAGCACAATACACAATGGGCCAAGAGTGTACACGGTGTATGCACAGTAGAAGCAGTATTAATAGATTTTTATGCTACCTCAGAAAAGTGTTTACTCATCTGTAATTTTTCTCAGCAGTGGACATCTGGTGTTCTATTATTCATTGCATCTGGAAAATTGCCAACAATAAAACCAATTTTCACAAGAAGCAGCAAAGCCTCACATGCAGAACACTGGAATAAAGGAAAAAAAAAACATCAGAATGATTCAAGGGTTTTGTTCTCTTTGTTTTGCTTTTTCTTTTTTCCTCATATGGGACGCTGGATAAGAAAAACCAAGAGGAACTGCAGAACATTTTGTCCAGATTATCAAAGAAAACATGCATTTTGAAGTCGCTTATAAATCAAAAACTCTGGTAAATGACTAATTCTGGTACTCATATGAACTTCGGGAGACATACACAAAGGCTTAAGGAAAACAAGGTCACTAAAATAATAACTTTTCTAAGTTCATGCTGCTGCTAACAGAAGCAATATTTAATGGTTAATATAAAGAGACTCTTGCTGTAGCATGTAGAAGTAAATGCAGGACCACCCTGAAGTGTACTAGTCTTCCAGTTTCCTGATAGACACCGTTACCACCCTACCCTCAAAAGAATGCAAAGGCACAGTGGTTCTTCAGAAGGTGGCAGCATTGAAGGATTATGTTAAAGCATTCCCACCACTGAAAACTGCTCATTTAGAAAACCACACGCCTTGGACCACAAGCTTTGAGAAGCAGCTCTATCCATTTCCTAGTTGCTAGATCTATCAGGATCCTTGTCCTTAACGATGTAACAATCCAAGCCCCCTGAACAGCAGATTTCTGGGCATTATCCAGGTGTGACAGGTACTGAAAGCTTCTACTCAGTATTTATACTTACCCCAGAGATAACCCTTGAAGTTTTAGGCCAAGAGAGTCTCTCAATGCTATCAGTCCAGGAACTGGAAGATCCCAAAGTACCAGTTTTTCCCAGTCCAGGGACTTCAGCAGTGCTCATAGGACAAAAACCTATGGATTCCTATACTGCCGTCAGGCTGGAAATTCAGCTTAACCCTCAGCCCGATGTAGCTAACTAGCATCTGTTCTACTAAGGTTCCTTTTTCCCTCAAATACAATTTTTTTTGCACGCACAAGGGTACGTGGATTTTTTTAAAAATTGTTAAATCTCTCGTGTTTTGAGCTCCTTATAAGAGAAGTTGCATTTAATAAAGGGATTAGCAAATATCCAACAGGCATTTCTACAAGTAGCATAATGCTATCTTTCTGCAGTGAGACAGTCTAAATACCCTTGTTTTAGTAACCATTTTTAACTTGTAGAATCATTAAGTGGACAGGGGTTCCACTTATGCTTTTCATTTAAGCAGGAATAAACTTCAACAAGAGTCATAAGAAAGCTGTTTTCCTTCCATTGTTGATTATTTTTAGCCCAAATAACTCTGTAAATGATTAAAAAAAAATTTAAAATCAAATTTGCCTTAGCATAAAAGGGACTTCTCAAAAGAGCTCACAGTAGCACAGATTTTTTGACTGTTGATTCTTGACACTCTGCTAGAATACTGACAATATAGTGGTGTACCATGGAGAGGGAGTAATTTCCATGTCCTGCCTCTATCCATTGGCCAGAGTGCCTAAATTATAAATACCTGATACATTCCTAAAAAAGTTTGTGAAAACTGAACAAGAGCCAAAAAAAGTAGCTAAGGTAGACCAAAAAAGATTAAGTTAGCCCATAAATTCATTAAATAGGGAAAAAAAATGTATATATAGTAATTACAGAACCAAACCCTACCTCCCAATCTCAACAATTTCCTGAGAAAACCCACCTCCACATCAAACCAGACACCCTTCACCTATGTCTCGCACCACTACAATCCCTCTTCTGAAACAGCCCACAACTGCAGCCTTCCAGGGAAAAGCTACCTGATCCTTAAATCCCACAATGTCCTAGATACAAAAGAAAAAGCTGTTAAGTAATCCCAAACCTGGACAATCAGCCAAACAAGCTGGCAACTCTGGCTTGATTCCTCTTCACCTTAAAATTTGTTTCAAGTTCTCTTCCCCGTAAACTAAGCAACCCTACTCTCCTGCTCTAGGAACTTTTTTATATGCTCCCCGAGACTGGGAAGCCTGGCAGGTCTTTAATCCAAGTACAGATGGAACAAAAACCATCAGAACGCATGAAAGAATTTCTCCCTTTACTAGTCACTGAGCAAGTTATCTTGAAGACAAACTAAAACACATCTATAAACTACACAATTTCTATCATCCCTCTATCAAAGCCTTTGATGCTACTACAAACGTTTTAAGTCGGATCACCAATTTCTCGTTCTGTGATACCATGTTTTGCCTTAAGAATTTACAAGAACAGTAACTCCAGACCCCGTACACTGCCAAATACCTTCAATCCATCCTAACCTGACACCACCTCAGTCTCAAGGCATTGGAACAGGCGCATAAATATGCTGAAACCCTCACGGGCTCACTTAAGGAAAGAGATTATAAAGATATAACCAAGCCTATTTTTTTCCTAAAACATACAGATATCATCTATTTTTCAGTCTGAAAACTCATACTCTTTTGAAGTCATCTCCAATGTGTGATACCAAGCAAATGCTTTTCTATCAAACTGTTCTCAGAGTCTACACTGACACCAGTCTCCTGTCCACTGGACCAACACACCTACTGTCACAACACCACCAACAACGTGAAATTCAAACAAGCCATAACATCTAGGCAGCGTATCAAGAACCACAGCGTGCGCTGCGAGGGCGCTCATCATCGCACTCCTTTGCTGGTCTAAAGGGAACTTTCTCCAAAGACACAGCTACACAAAAACATATCAGTATTCTGAACAAGCTGAACAAATGTTGCTGAAAGGTACTACAGTAGTGGCTATTGGATGTCCTCAATTATTACAAATGGCACAGCTTATGACTTTCATCAGCTTTATGACATTCATCCCAATGTATAGTTAAAACCTCTACTGGAAAAGCATACCTCAAAACACTTCTCTCATCCTCCAATCTTAAAACAACGCAAACACCACAATAAACTTGAGGAGATGCACATTTTCCCAATGGACACGTGTGACCATGTTGAAGATAAAAATAAAAAGCATTGCAAACACATTTCCCCAGTGACCATAAATCCCTCACACTGCAATCAAAATTCAAACCCAAATCCACAGATCCCAGACTGAAGTAATTCACCAAATCCCAAGATGACTTCCCCAAAACTACGCAGGTGAAAAACAACAGCAGGACTAGCAGCAAACACTGAAATAATGATTTACCAGCACAACACAGAACAAAATGATTCCACTTCTAAGTTCTCATTCCTGATTCTAAGGACTTAGGAAAGCACACGGCTGGAAAATAAAAATTCACAATAATTTTAAATAATTGACTCAAAAGGGAAAGTGACTTTATTACACATTAGTTTCCTCCATTCCTATAACATATTTCTCTGCCCCACAGGCAATACAGATTTCAACATCCTCCCCCCACTGCAGCAGAGCTCACAGCAATTAATTGTTTTCTACCTGTACTGAGCTTGAGGACTGTTATTTTATTTCAGGCTGAAGATGTTTGATCCAGAAGCTTGTCTACTACAAACTGACTTAAGTCAACTGACCTAAAAATATATGTATTACCTATACCTACAAGATTTTCCTGATGGATTCTGACACAAGAGAAAAACAAGGAATCTAAGGACCCAAGAAATTAAAGAGAAGTTAAACAGGGTTGGCTATCCACCAGCATTCTTTAATAATTTCCCTGACACAGCAGTCACAAGAAATCAATTAAATTGTAAGAAGAAAGAGTAGAGAAGTTAATATCAAGCACTACGTAAAACTGAAAATAGTTCTGCAATAGTCCAAAATGCAAGTGTCACCAGGGAACAGACAAATTAGCACCTGGGAACAAGATGTATTTTAGCTCAGTAAATAACCCTTTTTATCATTCAGTGATAAAAAAAGCTTTTATAATTCAGTGCTGAAATTAATTTTGGTTAGTCAACAACCCTAGGAACAATCAGTAGGGGGTGAAACTGTCTATTCTTTGCTGTTTAAAAACATCCTGCATACCACAATAAATCCATTAAAATCAAAACTTTCTTGGGGAAAAAATGTTGGCGGGGGGTGGAGGGGGTGGAAATCTCTTTCATTGATCCAGATACAGGAATGATGACTGTACAGATGGAAGATAATCACACTGCGTGGAATCAGTTTGAAGTCCAGTTCCAAACTGGACAAACTGAAAAACCAGGCAAGTGTTATCTGAAATACAAGGAGGAAAGGCAAGCACAGAGAAGCCAACCCATGAGCTGAACAAGAAGCTGATTCAGCTTCATTTCCCAAGGCCCTCACATCGAAACAGGCTGTTTGCCCTCCATCTCTTGACAGTTTTTGAACATGTTGCCAAATACAAACGGATTTGACAGAACGACAGGTGTCTCAAAAGATTATTTTTGAAAATAAGCAGTGGCTGAGCCTGGTGCTCCTGTGAGGGTGGAGGCAGGGGCCAGAATCAGCAGTTTGTCCTGTTTCTCAGGCACACAGCTCAGCACTGGTTGCCCGTGAGCCCTGCTCTGCCCAGCCCAGGGAAGGCACCGAGGTGCACCCCACCGTGGTAAAGATGCCACACACAGGGTGGGCAGCCTGCGAGGACATGGGCAAACTTCTGGATTTACTTCAGTAAGGAACATGACAAGATTACTAAACCAGACTTCACTAGCTCCGCTGACTATACACCAACTTATTTCTCTCTTTCTTCCTCTTTGCCCTTTAAGATTGTTTTTCCTCTTGACTCAATAGAAACACATTTATTTGAAGACATGATGACAACTCGAACTGTAAAGCTATCACCAATTTACGTGGATACCCAGATTGTAAGTTAAAACACTGATGCTTTCTTCTTTTTTTTTTTTTTTTAACTGTATTTTGCACTGTTTACAGAAATACGGGAACACCTTTTTTATTTCTGAACAGTTACTTAGACAAGCAGATGACAAAAACTGGAAACAGTGTGACTGTGTCTGAGCAAGCATCACTTGTTTTTGTGTGACCATCCTGCTCGTGTTAAAGCCCAGTCAAAGTGCTTACTCCCAGTAACACTGACAGCAGTCCTTCCTCCAAGCAAAGAGGGACTTTTGATCTGGGAGTTATTTACCAAAACAGTTCATTGGACTAACATAGCTGCTGGGCTTCCTGAAATATCTTAGATAACGCTTAGCCAAAATGGACCACTTGGAGACAGAAAAAAGAAGAGATCTTGCCTTACTTGGAAAGGTTGCACCAGATGAAAGCTGCTCCATGACATTAGTAATGAAACTATCAGGTGTTCCAGCATGAACTGGCAGAGTGCTTTATTTTTCCAAAGATACCCAAACAGAGAGGAAACCTTGTGGCACTGGAAAGCTAGAACATGGGCTTTTCCAGTAACCCTTTCCCCTCCTATGGAGGAAAAAAAAAAAAAAAAAAAAAAAGGCAACCAAACCTCTTCCGCACTCTGATCCCTAAAGATAGCTAACCTCAACTGCAAACTGGGAAAGGAAATCAAGAATTAACTGCCAATAACCAGAAATACGGAGTAGCTGCAGTGAGATGCCTCACAGAAAACAGGCTAACAGATTAAATCAGGAATCTCTCTACAGGAGCTGTGCTGCACAAACTAGCACCTCTGAGGGACCCAACAGCAGAAACAACTTCAAATCCTGAGCCTATCCTGATACAACCAAAACTTGTTGAGGTTTTAGCGGTATCTGTCTTGTTTCAGAGCCTGCAGAAGTTAACAGCTCTGTTCAGGGAAAGAGAAGAGTGGCAAAATTAAGGTCAGTGTTCAAACTACATATCACACTATCCTCAACAACTGGAACAGAAAAACACTTGCTACTCACAGAATTTTCCACCTAGTTACAGTGATGGACTCCAACAGGCCTGCTAACATCAACCTTCTGCTTAGATAAACACAGCCTTACAAATCTCTTCCTGGTGAATAACAGACTAAGAAAAAAAAGAAAAATTAACAGATGAGAGAAGAAAAAAACTCTTGCCTAGAAGAGAAGAGAATCGTCTTCTCTCGGCCATCAAATACAAGACACTGAAAATAGAAAAAGCCCATTTCTCTAAGCACTGCTGGTAAAACTGAGTGAAACTTAACAGAAGCTCCGGAAGAGAGAAACTGCCATCCCCAGAAGCTGAGGCTCTCCAGTGAGAGGGAAAATTCCAGCAGCTGATCCACACAAGGGGCTATTTTCCCCTGTAAGACTCCTTGGCTTTTGTTTTTGCAGAGAAGGGATCAGACCACACAGTTTTAAATGTCACAATTTGCAGACATTTTCTTCTGCACTTTGGAAAGGTAAGAAGAGAATTTTCAGTACTTTTTACACAGTTACATAAAATGAAAATATATACGGTAACTGATACTTGAAACTGTCAGGCTGTAAAAGCAAGAGTGGGAATATTTTGAAGTATTTCCTTAAACATTGTCAACTCCCATGGGATAAGAACAAGTTCTAACTGAAAACTGTAACCCCAGGAGTTAAATAAGGGAACATTTCCTCTAGGAACAATCCTTACAGCAAGTACAAGGAAAAGAAAAGCTTTCATTTTTCTTATACCTGGTTCTACCTCCATCTCATTACAAATTATTCAAATAAATTTAAACATTAATCTATAAGCATTGCCTTTACCCTTGAGGCAGAGCTAGAGCAAGCTTTTCCAGAGTACACAGTATATACAAGTACATCTAATAAAGCATTCAACAATCATTGACATACTAAAAAAATGCTAATGGGTTTTTTTTTTCCCCCAGGGGTTAAATCAACACTTGGCACTTTCACAAATCAATTCTCAAAACACTGAGAACAGGACTACATATAAGAGAGAAAAAAAAAAAACAAAACCCACAACAAAACCACACAACACCAAAACCACAACATAGAACAGACATTTTCTTTTCCAGTAGAGTCTTGGGATGAGTTTTCGTACACTGGTTGAACCAATCCGATGCGTTGCTGTTGTCAAAAATGCAGTCCCTGCTCTTTCCTCTTACACGTAGGAGCAGGCCCTATGTTCCTGCTCCTTCCTTTACAGCGAGTTTGATCCTGGTCTCTCCCTCAGCAAACCAGTAAATGGAGAGACAGGAGACACTGGAGAAGAAGAGAAGGAAGCAAGCAGCTCAAGTCCTACTGCCCTCCCTCCAGTCTTTACCAGGATCTCTCACTGCTCCTGTCCGGACAGCAGAAAAAAAATCTACCATATTGATTCAACTGCAAATGCAGCATAGCTTGTTCATTTCTTCTGCAGAAGGAGACACTCAACACAAAACAAAGTTCATGTTGTTATACTTTTTTCAAAAAACAACACTGCTGTAATTTGAGAAAAAAAAATCTAGTGGATTGCAGTATCATAGAACACTTCCTACACTTGACATTATTTTCATTTATCACAACCTAGAATGTGCTACCTTAAATCATTAATTTTCTAATATCATAAGGCAGTGTTAATTCAAGACTGAAAATAATGGCCTGGCTATATGTTGATCACCAAGGGTTATATGAATGCTCTCTAATTAAAGCAGTAAAAAATAAAAACCAAACAGAAGAGACTATTAGAGTTTAATAAGATACAAATGCAAATAATTTCTCAAGACTCCTCTGCACCGTACTTTTAGTTAAGTTTCACAGCAAACTAAAACCAGAAGTCAGTGGGAAATACCATCTTCAGCCCCTCTGAAAATCCCAGTCCCTGCCATCCACGTACACTGACCTGAACCGCAGCTACCGTGGCTCCTCCCTCCTGCAGCTGTACTGGCATGTGTCTTTCTGTCCACTTATGCAATTCAAGAAGTCATCTAGCAATTTTTAAAATTGTTCTCAAGTTGTTTGCGTCTGGATCAGCTCCCTGAACTGGCTCACTCCTTGCTCACATGAGCACAGGACTAGTGCTAGGGAAGAGACAGGGAGAATGGGACCACAAGACTTCTACTGGCCTAAATTGCTTTGGCAATGGATTGTACTTTGCTGAAAGGTCTTACAAATGTGAAAAAAGAAGCAATTTCTCAAATTTTTCACTTCCAGCATACAATACAGATGTCCTTCCTCTTTAAAAACAGATCTTCATGCTCAATAAATGTAACACGTTGCTTTCCAATGAATTGAATATGCATGCCTTTCCTAACCAAATTCTAAAGATGTCAAAGAAAAAGCAGAATGATATTAAGGCATTTTGGGTTTGTTTTTATATATATATATGTAATCTTTGCACAAATAGAAAACATTTAATTATAGCAGATGACAGCCAGTTTCTTGCCAATACATACAACGTCCTAACTAAGCATTTTCTCCACAAAATTATCTTACCCTGGTTTTGATGGGAGAGGACAGGGAGGGGGGAAGGGCTACCTTCTTTCTGACTCTCACATTTCTCATTTTTCTATCAGTATTAGTCTGCATTAACAGCCAAATCATACACACACACTCACACAACACTGCCAGTGACCTACTAGAAAGTTGCTATAGCAACGACTGCTTTCAGAAATACATGTTGTGCATTTTAAGTGCCATCATAGTGTAACTCATCTGTCAATTAATAACCACAGCTCAGAGTAACACATCACATACACCAAAAAAATTAAAACATAAACATTGTGGCTTCATTTCTACAGAAGGAAATATCTGGAAACCCACTGCAGGCTTAGACTCACTACCAATTACAAAAAAAAAAAAAATAAAAGACCAACAAGATGTAACTCTTGTATTTCTATTTAAGTGCACAAAATTAATGAAGTATGAAAAAAATTGATATGTAAAATATTACACTGGTATGTATCATTAAACGTCTAATTTAAGCAAGTCAAGCTACTTGTAAACTCATCTATAGGAGCATACAGAAAACCATCAAATTTAGGTTTCTGTTATTTGTTTTGGGTAAAATCCCTGTAATAATAAATACCACCACTGTATTTTAAAATACATTGAGTAAACCAAAAATTTGAGTATACAGTTTCAACCTCACTAGACTTCAAGAAATCACCTGGTCAAGTTTTTTTTCTAATTAGGAATCAGATTAAGTGGATCACACTGTCTTTCTCTGGACCGAGATATCCACCAATTTTAGGTTAGTGTACTTGGTGATAACTATTATACACAAAGCATAACCACAGTACAGGAGTACACATCTAAAATGCCAACTAGTTAAATCTCAGAAAGAATACTTTAGGAAAATTTAACTATCACAACTTAAAAGCCTGACAATACTGCAGTACTACCAACAGTAGCTTATTTAAGATTGGTTTCCCTTAAAACCCTGCCTTATACTAGCAGGTTATTTTCATGAGTACTAAATGCCAATTTTTTGCCAATCTCTGCTACGACACAGATCCTGTCCATAGACTGCCCTGTCTGACCTTTGAAAGGTAAGCGCATTTTAAAGTGGAGAACATTCTCTCTCTCTAAAACACAAAGGGTAGTCAGTTTTGAAAAGACTCTAGATCATCAAGTGCCACCTGTGTCAATGATAAGGTAAGAAACACTGCAGTGGTTTCTCAGCTCCAATATGACCTTGAGAGGTGTTTCAATTTCCTTTCTCACATCCTCTAAATCCAGTGTTCAAACCATTTTCTCATATGACAAACGTAAAAAATGCTTTCCCGTTACATTTTCTGCTTTGGGATAAACACCAGGCTTTTACAGTACCCAGCCTTTGACTATCTACTGGTACTGATGCTGGCTGAAACCCTTCTGGAAGGCACTACGGAGATCAGAATACAGACACTGTCCGAGCGCCTGCCTGCGTCCCTTCAGCCAGAGCCTGGTCCAGGTGAGCTCCACCGAGTGTGCCAGGCTGCTTCCAGGGATGCCACCATTTCTAGGGGGACTTCCCACATGCCCTGGATTTAACAGGGACGATATTCTAAAAACTGAATCACAACCAATCCTTTTAGCTTAGATAAAAAGAACTTTGAAAGTCTGATCCTTATACATATGTGTGTGTGTATATATATATATATTTTATACATACCCCTCAGGCTCACCGAGGGAACAAGGCCCAGAGACAGGGTTTCTTTCTGACTCCCACCTTGCAGTCAGTTCATATCAGCAAAGCAGGCAAGAGCACAAGTAACCGATGTTTCATTTCTAGCTATAGTTAATCTGACACTGAGGAACAGCAAGAAAAGCACTGCCTTAAAAAGTCACTTTCCACATCAAGACAGGAGAAAATTTTTTCTTGATAACCTGTGGACAGCTGGCAGCAGTCACGAGGCACAGGACTAATTAAACAGTATTGTTTAAATATGACAATCAAGTTTCCCTTAACCTCTTCTGCAAGATACCAGTAAACACTGTATTAAAGTTTTTATTACAAGAATTCTAAACTGTAATGAACCTTTTTAAAATCCAGAAGTTAGCTGATCACAGTTTCATGAATCATACCTTTAAATAATTGAGAAAGAGGCAAGATGTCTTAAATTTGAAAGTCATTAAAACAAGTCATGCCTATTCCTGGTGAATTTATTTTTTTTTAAATCAGTATAACTACATCTACAATAATCAAAAGACCACACTGGGCAGATAGAGGACCTGTAAAGACCAGTACTTTGACTGAGGCCAAACTCCAGCACAGGGCACAAGACAAGTGCAGTGGGTATAGCTGTACTCCCCCAGAACACGCTCAAAATCCAGATCTTCCTGATTGCTTGCAACTACATACATTAGATTTTGCACCAATATTATCCTTTAACTCAATACTCTACACTTCCTAATATTTACCTTGCATGGTTGTTGTTTTTCTCTTTTTCAAAAACATAGTTGTATCCCACCTCAACAAACCTCTCTGAGAATAAACAAACCAACCCATCGTCCCTTACCACCTATGCTGAATACTACAGTTGCTCTTATTTGCTTTCCAAATCTACCTCTCCTCTCTGGATCTCTTCCTTTATTCAGTACAAAAATCTCCACTTGTCTTCTTGACATCCACCCTGTGATCTCCAGACACCAGGTGAAGTTCACAGAGCAAAGCAACCCCTTAGCAGTCTGAATGCCACAAGCATCCCCAGCTCTCCACCTGCACAGCCAGACCGTACCATATCCAGTTGTTCTGCTTCTTCGTCACACCTTCAGGAAGGCTAATTTCTCCCCGCAAAAACCAATGTGAGAACCCAGATCACGTAGATCTTGACCGATGTGGTTTCCTCTCTGTGCCTTTCAATGACCGTGCCTCAAGGACCACAGATTCAGCCAGAAGAATAACACCTCCCTGCCAGGAACCAACCTCCCTTCCTGTCCCTTTTCTTCCACTGACCCAAATGAAGGTCTCATCCTGCCCTGCCCCATCCCCTCCCTCATTTTTGCCCCCATTTACATTCCTGTCATCAAGTTCAGGTCTACCAGCAAAATCACCTTTGAATGCCTGCTTCTCTACTTCAGTTTCAAATACTTCATATGTTTTCCCTTCTAAGTAGGGAATATTTCCAGTTGAAAAATGATATATTCACTATTTCAGAATATATTCCTGCAAAAAAGTTAACGTTGCCATGATGCAGACTATGCTGGCAAGAGCACAAAGTTCAGAAAACGAGGGAAGAAGGATGGAGGAGAAACTGCATACATGTTTCAGCAGCAGCCTAGTCATTTTGAGCAAGTATACTGCTTAACTGTATTCTTACCTACCTTCCATAAAAACCTTCAGAATTAATTTTTTGACCCCAAATATTTACGTCCAAGCACTTCTTGGTTTCTTTTTACCCCAAAATGAGTCTCTACATTTTATCCTGTACTTTGCTACTGTCTTACCGTTTGGAGGAGATACAGTGCTAGTGTTCACATAAATAATATATATTTTACAAAATCCCACTGTTGCCTTTCTACAAAGATTTGCCTTTGTAATTAAACATTTCAATTGTGATGCTTATCACTGAGAATTCACGTGGTCTTTTGGCTCCATTCTTCAGATGGAAATCAAAAGGCTACATTAATACCAGCTTTGTTATCAGCATCCCACAAACACAACAGTTTCTTACTAGATTAATACATTAGCACTAAAATGAAAAACTGGTCGTTTAACCGAATCTTACACAGCTTTTTTCCAATAACCTATTTGTCATGCAGATAATTCTCACACACTAATTCTTAAAAGGTAATAAGGCTTTGGGATTCACCAGGCTTTCCTTTTATTTGAGGGTTGGCTTTTCTTCTGGGTTTTTAACATCAGGCTGTGTAAGTTTGTATTTATTAGCGATCTAGCAGTAATTCCCCACATGACATTGGCACTGTGTAAAACTCAAGACTGAACTGAAGAGGACAGGTGTCAAATTTGACCTGTAACCTCAAACCAGCTGAATTTTTCCCCAGTAAATGGATCACTGCTCCCAACAAGCTGCTACATTTCAAAAAGTAATTCTTAAAGCAAATACAGTGCTTCTTAAATTAAAAGTAAAAATCCGAATCTGGAAAATTTTACACAATATGCATAAAGTAGAATATAACCTTATTCCCCGTTGCACTGATCAACGTGCATTCCCATCCTGCAACCACTTGCTGACCAAGTGTGACAGGTTGAGTGCAGCAACCTCTTTTCTTCCCTAGGGAACTACAGAAACAACTAGTAAGACAAGAGTAAAGAGTGAAACCATCTCCTCACCCAGACAACAAGAAAATCTCACCTAACAGTATTTTGCTGTTGTACATGGATTTCTGTCAATGCAGTAACTGGATTATGTGGCTTCAGAAAAGTCAAGCACAATCCCACTTTAAAAAAAACGAATTTGCAAAAACACATCATGAGCCATCAAGTGAGATCCTAAATCTGATCAACTGCTTCATAGGGACTTCTGAGAAAGTGTTGATGCATTTTTCTGTTCCTTCTGCTGTCTTTCCTGAGAACATAATTGCTCTGTTTTAAACCGTATTGAAGATTTGCTTCTAGAGTAAAAACAATTGTTTCTGTTTTCGGGAATCACAAACTCAAAAAGTCTTTGCTGCCATCCTGATACACCGATAAAGGACAAACACTCCAAGGGAGTGCTCTGGCTGAGACTGCTATATACTTACACTTTCCTCATGTTTGTCTTCTCCAGCAGTTTCACGAGCTGTGGAAACAATGAACCTTGGTTCTCAATGGATTACTGCACTGTAACTCTGTGTGGATTCTCTAACATGCAACAACAATTTAAGTCCTGCTGTTGCTTTTATTTAGAAGAATAAGTGTATGTAGGAGAGGAATGGGAAAGGGAGGTATTAACAGAGTAACTTTACCCAGTTATCTACCTCCACAAAAACTAGAGAAATTGGGGTTTTGGACAGCCCCCACCCCCTCCAAATTTGATTTAAATTAGTCACTGTGCTCTAGAGAGACATGCAGCAACTCAGTAATCTAGCCCGTTCAAATAACATGGCATGTTGTACCATTAAAAAAAAACAAACAATAACCTAACTCTGCCCTATTTAAAAACAAGACCAAAAATTAACAGTTTTAAAGCACTGCAACCTGCTGCTCTTTGTCCCCTCCTAAATCAGGATTCCCAGCTCCTCCTCTGCCACTCACTGCACACCCCACTGTCCCGCAGGTCAGGAGCAACTGGAACACTTGCAAAGCTGTATTGCCTTAGAAAACCAAACTAAAAATCATGAATCTTCAAAAGGTGACATCAAACTGCCCATACGGATATAAATTACGTAGACCAAGAAAAGCAAGACATTCCCCAGAAAAGTTGTTAAAATTCTTGGGTTTCCATCCAAGCAGCATATATTTGCCAAAAATCTTTAGGCTCCTTTGCTACCTTAAACACATTTGGAATACACACAGGTAATTAAATACATACTGGAGAACTATCTTAAAGGATTGATTTCTCTGTTTCCAAACTAATACATGTTCCTTACCTCAAAGGCTTGTTTCAAAAATCTTCCACAATTCACCACAGTTAAAAAAAAAAAAAAAAAATCTATCAAATATTCCAGAGCTTTAGTAGCACAAGATTTAACGCTCATCATTTTACCCGAGTTGTTAGCCTTTTTATTTCTTTATTTTTAGTGGGAGGAAGAAGGGCTCAAAAATTCGGGAAAGGAGGTGGTACAAGCAATTGTTTCCAGTTGACAAGCATTTTTTGCTTGTAAGAACACCATTTTATACCCTCAAGAAAAGTTACATTATGCTATTAACTTATAGGTTATGAAACAGATTATATAACTCTTCAAAAGGTTTACATCGAAGAAACATTTCAGTATCTCAGTTGATAAAAATTCAAAGGAACACCTACCGAAAGCACAGCTAATACCCATTAAAATGTTTGGAGAGATTTTTTCCCCTCCCCTAAGTGCAATTTCCTAGGTAATATCTAGCCCCAGAAAACTGTACTCCCTGAACAGGAAACAATTAGCAAGCTACATAAAAACTCTCAATGATAAAACAGCGTATGAAACATCACCACCTGAAGGAGCGCCCTCTAATAAAGGAATAAATTACAGTCTGATAAGTGCGGTTGTTCCTCTCAAAGGCAGTGTTTAACACAACTATGTTCATTTTCCAATACCTGCAAGACCACCTCCTTTACACAGAAATGCTTGGACAGGAAAGGCACAGCTCAACACAACAGCTCTGAAGAGACCCACTGCCCAAACATCAAGAGAGCACCTGCATCTGTCATACTGCATCCACACTAACCACCAGATTTTGAGTTGAAGTCATCTTCCAAGCCAATCATCTGTGAGCAGGACATTTAGAATTATCTTGCTGCTTCATTCTGCATAATCTCAGAGAAGAGAAAGCTATGAATGATTTCTCTGATAATATAAACAGCAGTGGTATAAACAGACTACATCAATGAATGCAGACAGCTTAATAAGTGACTACTGGGGTTTAGGATGAGAGGCAGCTTCTTGGTCCAGGACAAGTTGGTTTTGTCTCCAGAATGACCTAACAGCACAATCACTTCCAGAAAATAATCTCTACACATTAATACTCACATTCTATCTAAATCTGAGTCTATCCTCAGAAACTATGAAGTACTGTATTGATCACAGTCCTGCTAAGAGAAATGCTGAAAAGCACATTAATGTAGTGCTAAAAAGGAGTAGTGCTCTAGCAACACTGGCATGATTTTATGGAGAATTTAGCTGAGTGATAAAAGTAATATCCATTCACTTGTACAGCTATATGTAACAAGAAAAAGCATACTCCCTTTAATTTCAGGAAAAGCCAACTAAATTAATAGCTTTATTTTTCAGAAATACTTCTCAAGGAAGATGCAATTAAGAGTAACAGAACAAATTAACACATTTCCAGTATTACTGGACACACAAGGTATGAATTCTCCTGCTCTGGGTTTCAAAAAGGGCGAATGAACATGTTTGGGCTCCATTTAGGGAGGGTACTTTAACAGGAGCTACAACAGCTCCATGCCATACAAATCTTCATGTACTTGTCATTTGGAAAAAGGTAATGGTGGTCATTAGCAATGCTGATGCTAATCCGCATCAAATGCTAATCAAAGAATATGCATCAATTAACACAGATATCAATGAACAAAGACAACTCATCAATAAACACAGTTCATAAGTGAGTCTGTGCACGTGCCCCTGCCTCAGTGGGCCTCAGCCTTCACCTTCAAACCTGCTCAGACTCACCCGCTCTGCTGCGGTGGCACAAACCATGAATGCCAAAAGCACGCGATAGGGGAAGAACACCGGTATTGTAGCAGAAAGGGGCACATCCTGGTAAGCAGAAAAAAGTCCTGATTATCACCAGTGGAAAGCGGTTAAGAATAGAAACTTGTAGCAAACTGAAAGACCCCATTCTATCTACTTGATCCAGCTCACTGTCACACAAAAGACAATTACTTTAATGGAAGGAGAGAGGGTGGATGGCTTAAAAACACAGCTATGTGAACCTTTTTGGAAAAGTACCTTTTCAAGTGACAAGATGTAGCTTGATACTCAGAATAACCTACAACATGTTCTGGTGAGCTTTTGAATAAATTTGTAAGACTAGGTAACTTCTTGCAAAAGCTTTCTGTTGTTTCCCAGTAGCTTCTTGGCTACTGTTTGAGCTTATTCAAAAATCTGCAGGTCGGTGGGTAGTTAGCTTGTCTTCTCTTACTGCTCCATCAGGCAGTTCCAGCACCAAAAGGGTCATCCAGAGCCAGCTGCTATAAACAGGGCTTCCCTTCATTTTCCTCAGGGAGCTGCCATTCTCCGAGCAGCAGTAGCCCAACTGCTGTAGCAAGGATCACTTGAGAACAGGGTGCCAAAAACCTTTCACCAGCTAAAAACGAGGAAGCTGCTTGATTAGGCAGAGTACCATAGCTTTCATTTCAATCATGATCTCAGAAGCTCTAAAATGGAAAGATCTCAGAAAATACAGAGCAGACAAAATTCACAAAGTAGTTTCTAATCCCCTATCAACCGAGGTATAAAATCAGATAAACATGCAAAGGACTATTTTCTCCAATTTTAGCAAGCACATGGGAATATCCCAAATCATACTACACATGAGAAGAGTATAGTCTAGCTGCCTGTTACTTAGTTATTCAACTAAATCCAATAGAGACACAGTAACAAGAATTTTAAAGCAGATTTTTTTCCTTTTACACTTTCCCTTGTGATCTGCAGCAGGATTTTTCTTTGCTCAACTTCAATGAATTTTATATATTAAAATAGCATCCTTAATTACTGCTTAGAGCTTTTATAAACTTTCAATGTTCAAATTTTATTGCAGCCATTTTAATACCCTTAATTAGTTCATTCAAATTTTTTATGCTAAATACTCTAAATTACCGAGTACTCTACCACTGCAGTTTTCTAATACTAAGACAGCTTTTTAATATTATAGATGTGACAGGTTCTCCCACCTAATGTAGTTAGGCTCACCTCCCTAGTTCATTACACAATTCACGTTCAATACAGTCCAAATTGCTAGTGGCTCTTTTCATCATTAATTACATATTTCAAGTCCAACACTAATCGATTCTCAGCCCATGACCGGCAGGAAAGATAATAGCAATCTCGCCTCTTATTCTTTAACTCATCCTGGCCTGTTCTACCGTTATTACCATATTCTCCTGTCTCTGTCATACCTTGCCTTCTAAATAATGTTTTTCAATAAGGATATGCTGCTTTAATGTGCACTTGTAAAGTCTCTAGCAAAACACGCTATCAATCTAACCCGAGCCCCCCGACAATTCCAGAGCAGAGCACATGTGCTAGGTCGCCACATGGTCTTCCCAGACCTGCTCAGAAGAGGCAACAAGAGAGAAATGCATGCTGCAAATGCTGCACAGCTCTAGAGCAATTTCCATCATTCATTTTTACATTTCTTTATCAAAAACATTCCTGAATCTGGTCTTAATACTGCCAAGGAGAGCAAATGGAACAGGCTACCTTTTTAAACTAACCCCTTTAGGCTTACTGCCTTTTTCCAGGAACACTGGGAATCACTTGTGCGTTTCCTATGGAAAGCACCTGTCCTACCAGCAGGCTGAGAACTTGGACTTCGTGTATGCCTAAAGCAGGTTTTCAATGTTTTAAAATATGCATGTCAAAACCCACATATCCTGCATAAGT
Organism: Falco naumanni; assembly: GCF_017639655.2. NCBI lineage: Eukaryota > Metazoa > Chordata > Aves > Falconiformes > Falconidae > Falco > Falco naumanni. The sequence continues at coordinate 3,591,903 of NC_054066.1, forward strand.
ACAAAACCTCCTGAATGTAAAGCTCCCACAGAATTTACAGGTTAATTCTCCATTTGATAAACTCAGCAAAACCCCCACCCTTGCCTGCATTTCAGCTTTTTATGCCTGGGGCAGGGTTTCTTCTATAAATCTTTTCAGAAAAAAAAACGCACAACATTTTCTGTCTAAAACTTCTATTTCTGCAGGTACCATTCAAAAACAGAACTGCAAGGAACTTCACCTTGTATAAAGGAGCATCAACAAGCAGATCTGACAACACACAACTGTAATACAACATCTGCCTTCTTCAGTGGTGTAACTGAAAAATTCATATGTGACTGCATTAGTTTCATTAATACACATAACTATGGTTTTCTTACAGACTTTATGCCAGGAGGTGATGACACACCTAGCGCACAGCACTGATATAAAATAGATTCAGTTTTCCCTCCCCTACAGGGCTGCCATTGAAGTCTCCTACCTGTGTTTGATCAGGGAAACAGCCAGACTCCTTCACAGTAACGCAACTCATACCATAAATCTAACAACTACTCAGTCAAGAAAAAGGCTCCTACAAGACCATATGCAGTACGTAGTGATCGCATTCACCAGTTCACATTAAACCAATGCAATTAAGTTGCCACTCTACTGTACTAAGACTGAAATCACTTCTTTGCCTGCAGAAGGTACAGGCAGACACCACAGAAGTTGCAAGGGATCAAAGATTACTATTTTCAAAGGCTTGTTTCTGTCTGACAGAACTTGTGGATACTGCAGCTTTTAAGGAAAAGCCTGTTTTAATGCCAGCCCTCTGAATGAACAATGCTAATGAAGCCTGACACTGAGCACCCCCAAAACTTAAACCTTCCTTCACAGTCAGAATTCAGGGAACTCTTCAATGCTTTTGTGCCCGTGTTTTATTCAGGTATTAATTGCAGTCAATACAGCCATCTTCCAGTTTCAGATATACTGGACAGATTAAAAGAATGCAAAATGAGCCAGTTATTAGTTTCGGCAAAATTTCCCACACTGAAGCTAAAAGCATCTCACCAGCATTCAGAGAGCAATGCTGAGAAAATCCTGTATCTTAAGCTGAAAGAAGTTTCATGAGTTCCTTGCCAATGGGTACAAAAGCCTCTTCCACGAGTTTTCAATTATTTCTCAAAGGAGGGAGCACTGAGTCATTAACACCAGTGAGCAGAAACGCAACGGTTAATGTTTCCATAACACAAGTGTCCACATATTCTTTGAAGACGGAAGATACTTCTCAAACATGAAAATGCAATTTGGCAGCCTTGAAAAAAAGGCTGTCGTCTTGAGTAGCTGTTGACCTTACTCAAACACCGGGAGAACAATCTGGGAGAGTAAGATACCAGATTAATTGCCAAAGGAGGAAAAAAGACAACAGAATGAGATTTTAATTCACTAGAAAAATGGGAACCTGAACATATTTTAAAGTATCATTTTAAATAGGAGGGGGGGTTTACAATTCTTTTTATTTAAATGTGAGCATTTAAACGGATGTTTATCAGTGACTGTTCTCTAATGTACAATTTAATTTCTAATTTGCTTGCAAACTCCCAAACTTATGATTAAGATTTGGATAAAATTAAACTGCATTACAGGGAAATGGAAGAGAAACCAATTAATACAGTAGTTAAATTTTGACCTGCAAATATAAAATGATTTCCTGAAATCAACAAACAGTTGTCATTACAAGCCCAAATAAGACCGAAATGAACATTTAAAGTCTGCAATCTCTTTTCTGAGCAGAGCCCCCAGGTTACCAGGGAAAATGAATCCCTAAGGTCATAAAGACAATTCCTAACCACAGTGGAAGATTTTAAGGACAAACCACTTTGTCAGCTAGCTGGTGAGGTTCTTGTTCCTAATACCGAACCACCTAGTTCTTTGCTGTCAGAAGCAAGAAAATCTGATTTGAGTTGTTACACCCCATACTTGGTCTTCTAGCTTCCCCTTCTAACTGGCTGTTGGTCTGATCTATTATAGTGTTTCTTTCTCTTAAATTTCTTTCTTGGATTTCAGATAAGAAAGAGCTACAAGTTTGTGACACAAAAGCACAAACTTTATTTTTCTTCTTTTTGCTTTAAAACTAAACTGAATCTTAGTAAGCCTATTAATCAAGAACTCACACACAGCCACCGTAGCAAACCTCTCTAGACCACTACAGAGTGGCAGGAAAAGTCTTTTGGAACCTGAACAAAGAAAGAATTCTCCAAAACATTGCAAAGTCTAAACAGAATGGAGCAGAAGAGGAACTGGCAGTGCAATTGCGCGCTATATTCATGACACCAGAGTGAAAGATGCTGTCAGACTGAATGGATCTTGATGTAAACACATAAAGCTCAAACACCTTACATACCTTATACATATAGTGCCAAACTCCCAGGAGATCTGGGAGCAATTGACCATTTTTTTTTCTTCATCTCAGATATTTGAGAGCTCTTAGAAGGGAAAGGAAGAGATTGATGATTAAGTTCTTCCCAGCCTATTATAAAGGACAATATTTTTGTAAGGTAAGCGATACAATCACAGAGGGATATGAGTTTCCCTGGGTGGTACATCTGAAGAATAAAGTTCCCATGATCTCCCAATTGCAATGTTAGGGAAGAACCCCATATCCTCAGAGAACTAGCCAGGTTACTTCAGAAATCATTTACTCCTGCACTATACGCAGTTACACCTAGTAAAATGCTCAATTACAGAACAAAGCATGCTCTATTAGGTTGAGAGCCACAGTAAGAAATGTGGTTGCCACAGAAGTATAGAATCAAAACATCAACTGCTTCTCCACCCCCGAACAAGCCTCAGTATCACAATTATTATACATTAGACCACAAACTACTCTCTAACCTGCAGAGATACCAGTCTTCCAACATGCTTTTACTAACAACCACCACAAAAGAAACAGCACAGCAAAATACAGCTAACACTGCTGGGGAACTGTAGCTTAGCAAAGAGAGGAGACACAGGAGCAAAGGAGGTTGTTCAATCACTGACCTCTTAGGATTTTTCACTACTGAAAGTCTTGTTCATCTGCTGACAAACCAACTGCTAGCAAATTTAAAACTCATTCAATGTGATTCCAAAAAAAACCCCAGTACAAACTTAGTAGCTACTGATGATTTAGCAGACAGCATTGTAATTTCTAAGCGAAACGTACAATATCCCCTATTTTATTCTGAGAGCTGTATAGAGCACTTGTTCCCTACCGGAGGCATGGCCTGGAACAATCCCCTAAGCCCTGCCAGGCAGATGACCTTGTGCTCCAAGCAGGAGCCAAACTGCTGGTAGAGGAAGCAGCGACAAGGGTGGAGGGAACAGAGGCTAATCAGTCAACAGCAGACGCTTGAGGGTGACAGGAGGGCAGCAAAGGTGATAGCAGTGATTGTCACATTAAAAAAAAAAAGTGGGAAAACACTAATTGACAACGAAAATGCAATAAAAAAATATATATGCAAGCTCATGAATATAAAGCTATTAAATGAACAAAATTCAGTAAAGCCTAGAAAACACAAGCTAGTTCCACTGCAATTCTAAATCTTCATCCTGCCTCTACCAATAGTCCCAAGTAAAATTAGCTTGTAAAACACAGTAAGAGAGTTTCAAAATAAGCAAACAAGGAATGAAATCCAAGTTTCAAATCATCATGCCCTTAAAATAATGCACTACCAATTCAGACCTATGTCAAGTTATTCACTAAAGATTACACATCAATAGGAAACAAATAGTGTCATTTGAAGAAGCCAGGATCCAAATAGTTAATGAATAAATGTTGCTAATTACATCATAACTGGAAGATTGGTTTCAAGGCTCAAAACATCCCTACTAGGTACAAAAATATACCTACAGTCTGAAAGAAACATGCTGCAAATACTGTCCATGCTGGAAGACAATTTTTTCTTAGGAAGACAATTTCTAGGCAAATTTTACAAGAGGACTGTAAAAGCCAGAGACTAGATTCACATTAAATATATCTCTTTTTCATTTTTTTTAGCATAATTTTTAAATTTTCTTTCCCAGCTTTTTTCTTTTCTCTTAAAGCTGCTACTATACTTTTACCATGAAAAAGCAAATCCTTTCTGTATTGTCAGTAGTCGTGAAGATTTGTACAATTTTATAGTAACAAAAAACCAGCATTTGAAATCAAAGGATGTGGAGAAACCGATGTTCCACGTATGCTCTCAACAGCTTGACACTGAACAAACAAGGCAGCCTCTTTCTTCACTACTCTTCATGAATATTGAAGACTGCAGCTAATCAAATGACAACACAGACAACTGCATCAGGCAACAACATCAAAAAGGAAAACCCTGATTCTCCTAGACAAGAGCAATAGGAAAGCCACGGCTCCTGTTTGCTCAAATCGCATCATCGCATCAGCCAAGAAACTAATAAAATGTTTATATTGTACATCTTGCTAACCACATAGGGGAAGCTGTTTTTACCACGGGCAAACATGATTTGTTTCACCAGTGACAACTGTTTTCCATGCTGGTTCCCATTCCGCTTTTCACTCCTTGTTTGTGAGAAGGATGAACATGCCTCTCGGGGACAGAAACCAAGAGTAAATCCAGATATGCATCCAAGTACAGGCTAATGCAGGATCTCAAACACTGGGATTGCTTGCAAAGCCTTACAAGAACTACAAACAAAAGGGTAACAGTAGAGCAAAGGAGTCTTGTGAAGAGCTCTTCAAAATAAAAAGAGAACAATCGACCTAGCACTACTAAATCTTCAGCATTAAAGCAGGGTGCCCAGTTCAGGATTCCAGGCTTCAAGACATGAACTGATAGGACAAAGTCTACAAAGCAGCGGAGCTGCATCAGAAGACAAGAAAACAGGATTTATGAGGAAACACTGGGACACTCAAATACTCAGACACAGCTTGTGTTAGATAAGAGATCAAGGGGAAAAAAATGATAGTTCAAATGCACCCTGGTACATCAAAAATAGCTGGACATGACCAAACAAAAATCAAAGTTTACTGCAAAATGTGTAGGTTAAACATTAAGGGAAAAAAAAAACCAACCAAACAAAACAAGTAGCAAGAATATAAAGCACAGGAATAAGCTCCTTAAGAAACACAGTGGAATTTCCAGCAATTAAGAGATTACACAGGCATCTGTCTAGAATATTGTAAATGATCTTCCCTCAAAACAGAGAAAGGGATTAACTCAAGGTGTCTCTCCGTTCTTTTTTGTTCAGTATTCTTCCAAGACAAAGTAACCAGGCAGAACCACAAAAGTAAAAGTAAATAAATAACCATTCTAGTACAAGTCCATTGTTACAACAAAACATGAGATTGGATAGAGATCTCCGAACACTACAGTTTTAATACCTCTTAGTGGCTGTAAAAGCAGCATGAATTTGGATTTAGAGTTATGTCGCTAGGGATTCCAGCAATGCACACACACAAAAAAAAAAAAAAAAAATCAGTGAAATTTTTCAAATAAACCAATTGGATATAAACACACTTTAATAGTCTCCCCAGTAGCAGTTCTTTCATTAAATAAAGCTTCAACGGTAAAAATCTTTATAGCAACTAATCTCACAATATGGCACATCCCAGTTAGAGGATGAAGACATCTAAGCACTAGACTTCACAATTTTTCAGAAATAAGCTACTGTCTCTAAAGGAGAAGAATTATAGGACAAAATAATAGCATGTTTCTGCTTGAAAGCCAGGCATAGAAGACTGCAAAGCAAATGCTACATGACACTACTAACCACTTGAATATTTTGGATAGCGGTCTTCAAGAAAACACACTTCAAGGTTAAGTCTGTGTTGGTAATACGAGAAAATTCTTATGAGCTGGAGTACAAGGAAAAAAAAGATTGTAAGGAACAGAATATGGAAGGGGCAGGCAGTCTATTCTTCTCACCACATATGATCAGGATATTTAGAATTAAGGAGAAAAAAAATGGTATTAGAGCCACTGGGTTTCACTAGTGAAAGCACTGATAAGCATGCAACAAACAAAGTCACCAACTGGCCCCCCAACAAAGTAACCTTCCACTTGGGTACCGCAGAAAAATTGAGGTGTTCTGTACATGGACACTTTTGCTCACCTTCATAATGCACTCTGAAGCACTAACGATTCTAACCTCGACATCGGTGTTAGCTTTTGGCAAGGTTAAAAGCAGTTTACATTGTTCTTTTACTTCATATTCCATGATGACATTTTAAACTGCCCAAGCACAAAAATGTTGTTACATCTTGCTAGTTTTACTAATTTCCCCATGCTGGTGTCTGTTTGAGTTGCTCTGGAAGATATCAGCCAAAACAAATGTTCTCTCCTAAACAAAGTCAGGGAAACATTTGTTCATTATTTGAATTCTCAGTAACTTGCATGCTTTGGGTGAATATAGCACAAAAGATACCAGTTGGTAAGATCTGCCTTTTAGCAACTTAATGAAAACAGAGAAAGGATTTGAATCCTAGTTTTCAAACCTCGGAAATAATGCTTAAGATAGTCTGGTGTTCAGGGAATGACTTGGGTTTACAGGTAACAGACTGACGTCTATCACCTGCCCTTCCCAACAAAGTTGGAAGGATACAGCATAGGTTACTCTCAGTGCGCCAGATGCAATCTGTTCCTTACGCAACATCTGCACAATAATGAAATCTGCTAAGTGCAGATCCACATCAGAAAAACATATCTTGTAGCCCCTACCAAGCTACTATTTACTACTTTGCAGACACTTACAAACTGGACAAGCTCCATGGATTTTTTAATTTTATTTTATTTTTCAGTACCAACTTAGAAGTATCTCATTAAAGCCACAGAACAGGTCAACTGCAGGTCTTCACCCTAGAAAACTCCTGCTGACTTTACCCACTTCAAAGATTTCAGTGGGAAAAACACCCCTGCATTTACTACAGAAAAAAAAAATCCTTAATTTCATATTCAATAATTGATTTGAATAATTTTTGTTGGAACAAAAAAAATTATCTGCACCTAAAAATCAAATACGAGAATTTCCAGTCTGAATGGTTTGTTTGTCAGAGGCATGCATTATTTGAAGCAAGATGTCAATAACTGCCTAAGAATACCCATCTCAACCACAGGCATCCTCATCTGAGCCATCTATAACAATGCAATAACCAAAGTTCCCCCTTAGGATTAAAAAAATCCCCAGCAACTAAGTCCCTAATTGCCTAAACTTACAGCTAAGGAAAAAATACAAGCAACACTCTTCTGTGTCTTAAAGTTTTGGTCTTTGTTGCTGTTAAAAAGGGAAGTCTGGTGAACGTAAGACAACATTCAGATAATTTCTAACCTATCAACATGCCCTTCCCTTTCTTCACCACAGCTTTTTGTCTTCTCAACTTAGGCCTCCATTTCAGGGAACTCTGACGGTAATATCAGATGCAGGAGCTCACAGGATGAACATGACAGTTCTTAAACTAACCCGAGAGATCCATTCTTTTGAATCATCTCTGAAAAGAGTCTGACATCCAGTGAATATTAGCAATAGCTTGACCAGAGATTAAAAAGCTAGGGGGGGTTATTATTTTTTTTTTTAATAAAACATGCTACTTCAAAGAAGAGCAGGGAGCTGCAGGAGCTGTAGTTACTTTGGATGATACTGTCTCTGCTAGCTCCCACCCGCACATGATGGGAAGTCTCATTCACACACCCCTATCACCTCATTTGGTCCAAAGGGAGCTCACCCTGCAATTATTTCTTCTAGCAAGCTGCAAGCCAATGTTTTTGTACATTCCCATGTACTTCAATTAGCATTCGTTCCATCATAGCTTAGTTCCATAACTTTTCCCTGTGCCACATTTGTCTCTGCCAGTAATAGTGAACCTGCACGTATGCTCAGGATTCAAACAGTATAAATAAATCTAATAGCATTTATGATGGTGCTTTGTCTTGTAGGCAAAGAGATCAGGATTGGGGAACTACAAATCAGCACCAGTTGCCCCGCATGCTGAAGGCCTTTTGTGACTACTGTCACAGACACGCATTATCTTTTGACATAAGCCTGAATGCAAACATGAGTTACAAAGGATCAACACATTGCCTTCAGGATAGAGGCAGATACAACAGTTAAACTCCAGATGTGGGTGTTATCAAAGCATGACTTTAGGTCAAGGAAGTTGTTTGAGGGAGAGACAACAAAGGAGCTAACTGCCAAAAATGTATGGCCAAGTAAGACATGGAAGGGATATTCTTAGCTGTGTATTTCACAATAAAATGAACTGCATCAGTGACATATCCTAGTAATACCTCAGAATTTACTACCAAAAACATTGGTTGTATATCCTGGCACTCCATGGAGAGAGACTCCCAAGGTCTGCGCAAATGCTATGGATGACACCGGTGAAGGACAACGCTCTTGCAAAAGGCCTGGTGCTCCTCACAGATGAAGTCCTGGCAGAAAACTCTAAGAAAATATTCTGAAGGATTTGAAAAGTTTTAAGTTTCAGCAGTCTCACAACAATGCATTTGCCTAGGAAAACAAAACTTCCAAAAACGATGGCAACTACAACTGACGGCAGCTACAACTGACGATTCCTCCCCCTGCCCCCCAAACTTCGCTTCCCTTGACTCTTACTCCTCACTAAGGCCCTCGTCTTTTCCCTCCCCACTTTCTACCTGGACACCAACAAGCTCTAAATCAACAAACAGTAATGAGAAATCAGAAGAGTAAGGCATACCAATGGAAAAAAGTTTGGTTTAGCAGCTTTTAATGGCAATGCCATTAACAAGCATTTCAACTCAAAGACAAGAAATTCACATTTCAATAGCCACCTCAGGCAGTGAGAATTCACACACAAACCCATGCACCAGTGCTTCCAGTCTCTAACACTGGTGCTCCATAGTTACATCAACAGAAACATCTAACAACTTCCCTTTGCAAAGCAAAGCAGCTCCTCTGTTTCTTTTGAGGAGAAACCTACTTGTAACAGTTAGATATTGAAGCACACCAAGAAAAAAAAAATGCAAGAAGTGGAGCATTTAATTTCCATTCCTTTTCTGACAGTGCCAGTAGCATAGGTTATACCTGAAATTTCACTGACCCCATTGCCAGTGTTCTCCTGCTTGCTTTAACAGTGCGGCAGAGTGCGGAGACCTTCAGGCCGCAGGACAGGCTGTACAGAACAGTCTCCCTCCTTTGCTTCACTCCAACGGCTCCGCTCGTTACACTCCAGCTTTGGGGATATTTGATAGGACCCAACTGCAAGTTCTCACTGTCATCCCACCTACCGTCCTCTCTTCCACCTCAGCAAATGGACAGCACTGCCGTAATTTAGATCGGCTATTTTTAATGAAATAATACAATATTCCACATGCCTCTTCCTCTTCGGGTTCTGAACGCATCCAGTGTCTTGCACAATAGCATAATAATTTGTATTCAAAGATTCTCTAATTTTGAAATGTGAATTACATTTCATCTCTGTCTTATCGCGTTGGCAGAGAAAACTGTTCCAAACTGAGCTCACAGAAATAAAATATATTAGAGGGGAAAAAAAAAATCACACATGTCACTAGGGAAAGACAAGAGACACGTACAAACCCACAAAAATTATGCCACTTCTGACCCACCATGCTGACCCTTTTTAGAGAGATAAGAAAGGACACATTATAGGTGAATTTTATTTGATTTATGTAAATACAAGTAGAATAATCAGCTAGGGCTAAAATAAAGAGAGCCTCAAAGAGCTGAAGAAAAACACCGGAACTGTGGAATAGAATGAGATGAAGAATAAACAAACCACGATCTGTAACTAAAAGGGCAGAGTACCTGAAATGTCACAGTCTTTCAGCAAAGTCCTTCAAAAGGCTTGGTAGCTATCCTTACCGTTTTAATTCTCTATCTTCACTCACACTTTCATTCTCACGAGCATTATGTATGGCAGAACACAAATGTTACAGATAGCTGAGCGCAGCTGGGATGCAGTCAAAGGAAGGCAGACCCTTGAACTTCAGTTCTGTAAGCAAAGGTGATCTCTGCAGTGGTGACTTGCACTCCCCGTACTGTATCATTTGTTGTATGGTATCACTGCAACCGTGTTGTTTTGTCTGGGGCTTTTTTAAGCTCAGTACCCAACAGAAGCAGGCATACACAACTGTATTCTGCATGCATATCCTTCTCCTCTCCTTTTCTCCAGTTCCCACTACCAATAACTGTCTGGCCCTGGACAGTTTCCACTGAGCTCAGGAAAACTGAGATCCCAAAATATTTAAGTTCCTCTACATTTTTAAAAAAATATTAATTTCTTAGAAGAGTCTTAATTCCTTTCCACCAACCAGCGTCCTAATAAAGCAAAGCTATAGGAAAAACAAAATTGTTAGATGCCAAATCTAGCATACGAGTGAATCAAAAGAAAACAGCCTTCAAAAAAATTCTACTGCTTGAAGCAGTGCTTACTCTTGAGCACAACTTCTAATCGTGTTTACTCTCACCTAACACTTTGTGATACTACAGTCTAGCAAGCCTAACTTCGTAGAAACTATTCTAGAAGACAGATCCATAAATAGGTAGCTAAATAGATGACAGCATTTAGACAAGGCAATCAACCCCACTCTTGTACGGGGAAGTCAAGTTCCACAAACCTACAGGAGCTCTCTAGAAGACCTCCCTTACCCACCCACTGATGGGCTCTTACTTAATAAAGCCTGCTTTAATTTCCAAGAGACATTTAATGAGATTGCTTACAAAAGGCTCTTAAAGAAATTGAGCTGCCTTGGCAATAAAAGGCCTTGCATGGATAGGTTATCTGGTTAAAAGAGAGGAAACAAAGAGCAAAACAAATGGTCATTTCTGACAACAGAGTAAGGCCACCAGCGAAGTCCCACAGGAGTATGAGCTGGAGCCCTAATTGTTTGAGATGTTCCTACATCTGGAAAAGGAGGCGAATGCTAACAACCTGCTGATGATACCAAGTTATTTGTGGTAAGGCAGACAGGACCAGCCACAAAGAACGGAAGAACACACATGGGCTATGGACAGGAAAGCTGGCAGGGGGAATTCAGTAAAGGTAAGAGTGTTACCAGCAGGAATCCCAACTTTACACACCCAGTGATGGGCTCTGCCGCTGAACATGGCCACTCAAGGCGAGCATACACAGCTGAGTCAGTCAGAATCTCCCACCTGAAGAAGCAAGTGTCTCAATCTCCAGAACCATTTTCCCCAAAAAATATTCTTGCCACTGACCTTGCATCACCTTACTCTGATAGCCTGATTCAATTCATTCACCTGGCAGAAAAACACCCCTCCCAAGCAGGTGGTTTTTGCCAGGTAGGGAATTCAGCTAGCTCAAGGAAAGGTCAAGCCCACAGCAGCACTAGCACAAAGGAAAAGGAAGAACTGTGCAGCTGTGGAGAAAGAGATTGCGCTCTCAGCTGTGGCAGGCTGGCAGATCAGCTCAACCATCTTGTGCAATTCCACTGGCAGGAAAAAGCTCTTATGGTCCTAGTGAACAGAGCTGAAAAAATAACAATGCAAAACTGGCATATTTATCACCCTTCTAAGATGGCATTTGTTACCCATTCACAAATGAAGTTTTATTTTCTGCTTACAAACACCAACACATTGGTATCTTCCTGGCCCTTGGGGATTCTAACCCTAAAATGGAGAGAGAAACCCTCATGTGGGGGAGAGCAAACAGATTCTCAGCTTGTCATTTGATTTTTGTTTCAATAAACACCAACGCTAGTATACATATAAAAAATGCATCCAAAATGAATTGGTTTGATTTTTCTTATTTTATTGTAGAAAAATATTTGACATTTAGAAACATTTCTGACACACAGGTCTATTCCTATGTAACTCTACAAAGAAATACTATTCTCCTCTGAACTGAACAATCTGCCAACATTGTTCTCACTCAGCTAAGCTGCTGATACAAGTCTGCTATACAGAGAGTTACAGAATATAGACTCCTTAGATTTATTTGTAGAATAAATAGCACATATTCTGCTGTAACCCCGCACAGCAAGGAACACAGTTGGCTGGATGTTGCCCCTTGCTGCTTTCTAGTAAAACATTACTTTCAGGAACCACCTGAAAAAACTTGCCTTTCAGTTGAGGGAGGACAGGCTTAAGAATTTAACCTCTTGCTCTTAATTCTGCAATAAATGATTAAGGACTGTGTGACTGGAACTCAGAATACTCTCCCACATCAAGCTCTCGTGTCTAATAACACTGGGAACTGTGGCCATGAGGCCTGTCCCACCAAATGATGTTGTGCAACCAATGCCTATTTGCATGTGTTAAGACTGAGACTACAAATCCACCCTGGGCAGAACTAGCATCATAATCTGGGAAGAAGCATATGTTAGCCTGTGGCTAGCCAGCCACGCTCTCCATCTTTAGGTACACAGAGAGCAGCACGTATCAAAGTCGGATGCCTGAAAGGATGAAAAAACTTGTATTTGCACCATTTGTACAAAATACAGAATTACTAGTATTATAAATGGGCATTTTCTTCCAAAATAAGGTGGTCTTGAGATTGCATAAGCAGAATTACCAAATTTATCAAGTTTCTATCTAACCTACAGTTCAAAACAAGATTTACTGAACCCAAACGGTATCAGTGTAGGTACCCTGAAGAATCTGTTGTCCAAGACACCCTGCTTTCTCAAGCATACTGTTATGGTTAAACAAATGGTTAAAAACCATTTTCCAAAATACTCAAATGCCTGCAGAGATGCAAATGAGGAAACGCTGCAAAACTATCAAACCCAGAAGCATAATTCTTTCTAACATTAGTGAAGGGACCAGAGTTACTGGGTATTCTCTCACAAATGATACACAGAAATTGCCAAGTGGTGAAATCATTACCTACATTCAGATGTTCAACAGGACACGTCAGAAATCAGCAAGTAGCTACAAGATCAGAACTAAAGAGAAGATTCCCTCTTCAGCTCTTTCAGCCAGCTGAAAGTGGTGTCTACCTTAAAAAAAAAAAATTAACATGGACCTTCCCAAAACAACACTTGTTTTTGGAAGCATACTTTCAGACTGAAAAGTTACAACAGAAGGTCGCAATAACATTCTCTCAACGCCTTATTTTCTAGAGGAACAAAGAAATAAGTCTTTTGTATTCTGATCACATATTCCACACCCAAACCCAACAAAGTTAAAGCAGTTTGGAAAAGCAAAATGCTGCTGCTAAGAATAAAGCATATCCCCAGATGTCCTGGATAGAAACAACAAAGCAATTATCTCCTGGTGAACACAAACTTTGTAGGATTTCTCTTTTCCAAGAAAGAAAACCAACTCTACTCCTTTCTATTTTTAGCCAAATGAGCAAACACACTTGTGGCACTGCAAGCAAGAGGAGACGGAAATCAGCAATATTAGAGTTTCAGAGCTCCACGTGATGAGATTTGAGTGACTGCAATAAACTCCCAAAACTTAAAAAAAAAAATAAAAATTAAGTATCTAACAGATTTTGGTTAGCATTTTAAGTCCTGAGGCCAGTACATCAGACTTAGATAAGGCACTTCCTTATCCTGGCACCGGGCTTCAGCATCAGCTTCTGGTTTTGACTCCAAGCATCAGAAGCCAGAGCCTCACCCAAAGACTTGGGCACTTCAAGGTGCAGAATGGGGAGAGCCAGATCTCTGAGAGGCAGACCACCCATTCAATAGTGCTGCATCCAAACTTAGCCTCTCACATTCCTGCATAACTTAAGCAGACAAGATGACAAGTTTGCTGCTTTCATTGTGTCTTGTTAACTACAGAACTAGCACTTCCAAACTTTCAGCAGGATGTTTGAGTCTTTTGTGCACCTGACCAGAAAGCAATTTACGTTGTAACAAATGTTACAGTAAAGATATGTTCTTATCCCAGTAAAACGATTTTCTTAGAAAGTCATCACAATTAAGCATCTCTCTACCACTGCCATCCTTACACTTCTATGGGCTCACTTGCCTAGTTAAATGATATTTAAAATACCAATATTTGGCCACATAAGGGCCAGTCGCAACAATGGGAAAGAACAGAGAGAATCCAAAGTCACCAGTGCAAACCTGAAGTACACGTTCTTCTTTAGGAAAGGGTTCTTTCAAACAAAAAATGTTCACTTGTTGCGTTTCTAAACATCCTGAACAACTCATTTTGTCAGTGCACCCAGACATTTGATGTTCATAAAACTTCTCAACCACCAAAAGATGCACGGCAGTTTCAGCAGATGTCACACAAAACTCCGCACGACAGGAAGGGCAGGCTATGGACAGGGACAGTAGCCGAACAACTTGGAGACCCCACTCACAGAGCTCTAACACCAGGGTTTCAGCTGCCCTCCCAGCTTCTGTCCATGGCATACTGTGTGTGAATGTTCGGCCATAAGTGCTGCCTTTCACAGTGAACTCACCAACTTCAGCACGTTTGTAAAACCTTAGGAAGCAGGAGAGGCAGTGAGCTGCCAACTGCCACGTGCTCCAGTCGTTACACACAGGGGCTGCGGAAGAGCTGCTTGGAACCTCCAGAACCAGCACTAACTGTTTGTTCAGCTTCAGACAAGTACCATTTTCCACTACGCACTCCAACTGCTATAAACCCCCAAGCGTGTCCGTCAGCAGTAGCAAGCAAGAATTCCAACTGAACACTCTGTGTTGAGCAGCCAGCAAAAATTACATCCTCTCGGATTAATCATAACCCTGGAGGAGTCAGCCCCTCTGCTCCCGCTCAGCAGGAAATCCTGCTGCATCATGGCTTGGCTAGCCATTTCAAACACCTCTGCACCCCACTACATGGACTTTCCTCAGGCTGGCCACCAAAAATTCATCTCAGTGGAGTCACAAAGAAACAAACAAACAGACTGGCCTCTAGTTGGATAAAAGAAAGAACTTCTTCCCATGGTTTTGACAGACAGCCTACATACTGCCTTGGGGCCCAGTGATTTCTTCACAAGTTATACCATAGAGACACTCATCAAATGACCTTGCTATCTACAGATGAACAAAAAAAACCCTCACTAGGCAAAGTAAAACTGCTTTGGATCCAGAAAATATGGACGACTACTTCTCCCATACCACCCCTATCTCCAGGGTAATAATGTGGAAAAGTTAAACGAGTCTTAAGGTGTCTAAATGCAGGCATTAATGTCATCCACCACACCAGACACATGACACAATTTAAGAAGAGTTGCGTTACCGGTGCAATCTGGAGAAGGCTTTCTGCTCCTCAACGACTTAATAAACCCTGTTACTAGCCTTAACACTACAGAGCGACAAGAACCTCAAAATCGTGCGGAACACAACCAAAATAATCAATATTTATAAAGCCGCTCAATTTAGTTTAATTAAACTCACACTGTCTCACCGGAAACTAAGTTTTTTGACGCCGATATGGGCAGCCACATGCCCGCAGGTTGCCCCACAGATGCCAGCGCTGCTCCTATGGCCGGGCCAGGGCTCGCCCGGTGCCCACCGCTCGCCACCGAGCTGCCAGCACCCACGGCACAAGCCTTCCTCCTGCCACCAGAATCCTCGCCATTTTTTTGGTGGGGTTTTTTTTTATTTGGTTGGGTTCTGCTGTCCAACAGCTCAGGACCCCGGCCCGGTGTCCCTCCTCCCAGTACGGCCGGAGGGCACCACCGACGCTCGGCTTCTCCCCGCCCGGAACCACCAAGCAGCCCGCCCCGCCGGCCCCCCGGGCTAGGGCACGGGCACGCTGCTTTGCCCACCCCGGGGGCGGGGGAACCCCACGGCGACACGGCACGGGGCTGTCCCCCCGTCGCCAGCCCAGGGGCGGCCGGTCGCCCCCAGGCCCGGCAGCCCGCCCGCCCCGCCGCGACCCCCACGCCAACAACCGGGGAAGCAGCGGCGGGGCGGGGGCCCCAGCTCCCCCCCCCCACCCCGCCAGTGTGTGACCCCCCCGGGCCCGCCTGTCCCCTCCCTGGACGCCAGCCAGGCGCCGGCGGGGCGCTGGGGCGGCCCGGGCCCTCCCGCCGCCCTCCCCCGGGCCGGGCCCAGGCGGCGAGGCGGGCCGCGCCGAGCCGAACCGGCTCCCGCAACTTTCCCTCCCCGCGGCCACGGCACCAACTCCGCCGCCGCCGCCCAGCCCGGCCGGGGCCGCCGCCACCCCCGTGCCCCGCGCGGCGGAAGCGCCACCCCCGCTCCGCCCGAGCATCCCCCGCCGCCGCCGCCCGGGCCGCCCCCGCCCCCGCGGCACTGGGCCGCGCAGCGGGAGCGTCGCCGCCGCCCGGAGCGGGGCGCAGGCCCGGCAGCGGGAGAGGCCGCCGAGCTCGGCCCGGCGCCCCCGGCAGCCCCGGCGGGGACAATGAGATGGCGGCGAAGAGCGCCGCGCCCGGGGGACCCGTTGCTCCGGCAGGAGCCGCCCCGCCCCGCGCCGCCTCCTCTTCCCTCCCCTCCCCTTCTCCTCTCTCCTCGCACGGGCAGCGCCCGCTCCCGGCCCGGCCGCCGCGGAGACCGAGCGAGCGAGCGGCCCCGGCCCGCTGCCCCCGCCCCTCGCGCCTCCATCTTGGATCGGCGCCTCAGCGCCCCTCCCTCCCCCGCGCCCCGCTCACCTCGGGCCGCGCCGCGCCGGGCCGGGCGGCACCCCGGGAGCCTGCGGAGCGGCTGGCGCGCGGGGTCCGGGCGGGTGCGGGCCGGGGCCGGGGCGGCGGCGCTGGCGGGGGCCGCGCTCACCGGAGCCGCAATCCTAAACCGCCATCTGGCGGCATTTCCGACCCGCCAATGGCGCAGCCGCCGCCGCGCGCCGGACCCCCAGCGCCCCCTGGCGCCCGCGCGCCGCCACTGCCCGCCCGCCGCCGCCGCCGCGCGGGGAGGGGGGGGGAGCGGGGGCGCCGTGGGTCGGGGCGGCACGCGGGCGCCGCAAACGTCTTTCGCGCGAAAACGCCGCGCATGCGCCCCGCCGCCGGTGCCCGCGCGCGGCGGCGGGGCGGAAGGCGGCCGGGAGCGGCGCCGCTGAGGGGGCGGGGCGCGGCCGGGGTGACAGGAAACCGGGGGAGCCCAGGCGGGCGGCTGTCGCGACAGAGCGGGGGCGGGGCGGGGCCGGGGAGGTGGCGCCGGTCTCCGTGAGGCGGCGGGGGCGCGGCCCCGGGGCGGGCCCGGGTGCCGGAGGGGCGGCCTGTCCCCGGCGGCCCGCGGCGATGAGGCCCCTGGGCTGAGGGGGGCGGCGGCCCCCAGCAGGGGAGAGGCGGGAGCGGCCGCCGAGGGCGCGGCGGGCTGAGGCGGCGGCGCCGGGCGGGCGTTCGGTACCGGTAAGTGCTCGGGAGCGGGAGCGGGCGGGCGTCGCGCCGTGGGGGCCGCAGAGCTGGCGGCCGGGAAGGGCCCGGTGGGGCCGGGGCCGCCGCTCGCTGTTGGGCGCACTGGAACCCCGGTGAGCCCGCGCCCGCCGCTCCAGGGGCGCCGCCGCCTGCCCGCGCTCCCGGTGCAGCCCCCGCGGCGCCCCCAGCCCTGCTGCCCGCCGGCCTTCCTGCGGCTTGCCGGAGGAAGAGGCACGGTAGTCAGCAAAACGTCTCCGGTCTCAGCCTGCCGTCTGGCCCGGTAAACCCGCAGGTGCCACCTTGTGCTCTCGTTTCAGCCGGTTGTCACGTACCGTTTAAGACCTCGCTTAAATCTAGCCAAGCTCTGTTCGTGGGCTGTAGGAGACTGTACATAAAGTGTGAACGTGTTCTCCGTGCGTGCTTTCCCCCGTGCCTGGATGTGCGGGGTTTGTCCACGCCAGGGGGGTCGGGGTGGAAGTTTGCAGACGAGGTGGCTCCTGTTCCAGATTCACTCAATGCCAGCGTTGCAGCTGCAGAGGTCGTAGTTGCAACAGGCAACGGCCACGAATGCAGAAATCGGGGCAGAGTGTTTTCTCATGGAACCGAACACGCTTGGAGCCCTTATATAGCAAGAGAATAGGCTATTGAGAGCAAGAGAAATTGAAGGTGTCACATATAACCCCACTGAAGTCACATGTGGCAGCTTCAGCGAGCTAGCACGAATACAGATTGGGTTTGGGCAGCAAAATATTATCAGAAGTGTACTGATAATTCCTGGGGCTTAAGGGTAGGGTTTATATTTTAACTCTGTGAAGGGTGTACTGGCTCTTCCCCGAGGCAGTGCTGTTGGAGATGGCTCGTTTGAAGACACGAGATACTGGTTTGTTGGTTTGTGTGTAACATTCGCTCTTGTGCTTAAGTACTAAAAACTTTCGTATAATTGCTCTTTCATTTTCTTAAATACCTTCTGTTATTCATTGCATTTTAATAAAGACTTGAGTTTCTTTGCATATATTTTCAATAAAATTGATTTATATGCTTAGACCATCTGCCTAAAAAAGATAAAGGTATTCTGATTTTCCAGCGAGCACCTTATCAAACAGTTTAAAAGTGTAGCAGCAATGTACTGTTTCAGTGATACCCACATTAACTGCCTGTGCACCTTATGTTGCCTTTTCTTCCTTCTCATTACGTTCACGTTGTGTTACCCTAGTCAAGTCATCACATGAGTGTAGATCCCTTGGCATGTGCCTTTGCCTGGACTATCAAGCACCAAAGAATCTCCGGCGAGGTAAAGGTGGTCTTAATGGAGAGGGTGCTGAAACAGGAATTCAGGAGTTTTTTCCTGCACCTGATAATCAAAATCAAAATTTGCATTGTGGGAAGTCGGTGCATGCAAGTGCTTGGTGGAGGTGGCACAAGTTCAGTCAGTTACATGGGTTTGTAGGGATGGAGTGGATCTTTCATACATAACAGTATTCAAGGGAAACTGTTAGTCTGTAGTTATCCTATAGAGGTTGCTTACAGCCCTCTGGAAATCTCAATTGTGGAGATTCAGGTTTTTTCCCACAGAAGAGGCAAAGGAACGTCCCTGCGAGGACTGCCTTTCAAGAGCGCAGGGATAGCCATTTTCTTGTTTTCGACTTTGTAAGGACTGCAGTTGCCATGTCTGCAAATCTTTTGTAATGATATTTCAGGTTTTGACCGATCTGGCAGAACATGAGGCTGTCGTTCTGTGGGTTTATTGGAAATTTGCGGTTCGAATCTCCAGTCAGGCTTCAAAGCCTTAATTCCTTCAGGCACGGCAAGGAGGGGAGCTCAGCCTCCCACCCCCAGGAGCTGAGTGGCACCTCTACCTGGCCAATCAGCAGCTGTGTAGTGATTGGGGGCGGGGAGGGGGGGCGGCAGTGTTTGCGGGTTTTTCTTTTAAAAGAAGTCACAGTGTGTAGTTACTAATGATTTGTGACGTTTATTGAATCCATTGTGATTATTTGTTCACCCATGGGAAAACCGGGTTCACACTTTGGCAGTCAGTGAGTTCCATGAGCCAGTAATTTAAATGGGTGTCCCAGGCTGTCGTTTGAATTGGGAATGTTTTTGTGATATAACATGAGAATTTTGCATAGTGCTTAACCTTGTCTTAAACTCGATGCAAAATCAAATTTTGCGTTTCATAGAAAACTCAAAGCATTTTATGTTTCCAGATATGAAGAAAAATAAAAACTTCATGTGAACCCCACAAAAGGCTCTAGCAGAAAGAGAAGCAGTTTTTCTGCACAGGCTGTGCTGGTTTCCATTTATTTTAAATTTGCATCTGGGCAAACAATGGATTTGGGATATGCGCTAATCTCAGTCTCCACTGAAATTCTCACTGGTTAAGAAAAGCAAGGTCATCAAAGAGTACAAATAAATCTACTATGTGAGAGTTGGAGTAACATTTGTCAATATACTCAATGTTTAGTAGAGAAAATTAGATTTTGGCTTAAGCAACTCCCGTTATTTTTTGTTCTTTATTACTTCTCGTCTCCTGCCTTTCTCATGTCTGATGTGTTTGACCTTCTTTCCAGACCTTCCAACTGTGAGCATTCTTAGTGCTGAAGAATACTGGAGGGAATACAGCATCTGTACAGGACAGCCATTTTGAGCTACATGCTCATGAGCTGTTGTTTTCTTCCAGAGGGATCTCTGAATGCATTACACAGGTCCAGCACTACATTTACAACTGCCTTTTGTCTCTTTTCTATACCCTTTTCAATACTTGTTGGAAGAAAATGTAATCTAAACTCAGGAACCAACAAAGTTACCATCATATGCTAATAGTAAAAAAAATTAGTTGATTTGTTTTCATGAACTCGGCTGCTTCTTAACGAAATGACTGAGTTTATACAGGCTAGATCCACTGTCACGGTAGTAACAATGCCTCGTGCACCTTTTGTCTTCTTTTTCTCCCACTTATTTTACTTCTGTTCCATATATTGTGCCTTAAATCAAGATGATCTTAGATGTTTTTTAAGATGTGGGGACAGCAAGGCAGGATTGTGAATTTGTACCACAAGGAAAATGCTAGGTGAGAAAAGCTGTGCTTGTGAAAATCACTGCCTTCCTGGAGCCATTCAGTGCATTTTGTATTTGCATATTAAAAGAATCTGAAATTAACAATTTATCTGAAGAAAAAGTGCAAGTAGCAGGTGGGACTGGGGTAGGTTTCTGGTAGGGTGTTTTTAAATGTTTGATGGTTTGTTTGGGCTGCCTGCTAGCACTGCTGATACCCAGCTCTTACCCTCTTTATTTGCTGTCTTTGGCATTTCAGCTGTTTCTTCTCAAGTTTCTTGGAGTATTTAAGCGACATTAATGGGCACTCTGGAATACTCCTCCACCATTTAGCTGTGCACTGGCGTCGTTTTGGTTTTTTTCAGCTGAACTCTGCTGAAAATGGGCTGGTGGCAGAAACGGGAACAGGAGTGCTACCCAAGGTCTCCTGCACAGACAAGGTTGTTTCTTGTCCTCAGACCCTCTAACGTCTACCGATCTCAGCTTCAGTGAGGGATCTGGGGGCCGGGCGCGTTAGCCTGCCAAAGCAAGAGCAAGGTGGTGCCCCCGGTACCAAGATGGGCAGCATCCTAACCTCCGTGCTTTCTAACTTCATCAAAGTGGGAAGCTAAGTGCGGCTGGGTAATGAGTCGGATGTAATAAAACTCTCCCAGCAGACTGTTACTAAGCGGTAACTTACTTTCTTTGTTGCAGCACTGGGGATAGCTCCACCGTAAGTGCTCCAACAATCTGGCAAACTTGCAAGAGGCTAGATACCGTAAAGTTATACATATACATGAGATTTCCTGGAACTCATTAACATATGCAAGTGTCTGGTCCACACTCACAGTTGCCTCTCCTGGTGTCTCTCCTGGTGGTCTCTAAGCGGGCATAGGGATCTTCTATTGCTGCCATTCTTTTGTAACTTTCTTATCTTTATGGTCCTGCGCATCTCTGTAAAGTAAGATTATCCAGGCACCTCCCTATCTCACAACCATCTGGAGCTTCTCGATCAGCTAACTATCTAGTGCTTATGACAGTTTCCTTGTTCTGGAGGCCTTCTTATAACCCCCCCACAACCATCCTGGAGCCTCTTTTGTTCAGGTAAATATCTGTGGTGCTTACAACATCTTCCTTGTTCTTGGGCCTTAACCCTTTCACCCCAGGATCCCTCGCTTACTTGTGCAGGACTGAGCTGGGACTCGGTGCCTGCCCCTCTCCCCACCTCCCATTCACTGTGATCCCTGCCAGGATTCACTCTGCCTGCAAGAAGTAGGCTACAGCTTAGCTTGGGTGTAGGGAGGGTGTTCAATAAATACAATAAACTGTGAGGAAAAAGGAAGAATGTCCCATTCTTATGTAAATTATTTTTGTCAGGAGACGCAGGGGATGCAGATTATGGATGGACAAAATGCAAAGGCTAAACCTGGCCACTGTATTTTTAAAGTGTTTCTGTGAAGAGCTATTGCACCTACTTTGACATCGCCTTTTGATCTGTGGTCTCCCTGACAAACCGCTGCCGTGCTGTTTGGCCCGACTGTCCACTCAGCTGTGGTCTTGCATGTTCAGGACCCGCCTGCTCCCGTGCTGCGGCACTCCTGCAGACAAGGACTGCAGGGCTGTCCCTGCCTGTCCCCTGCTGACACCGCAGAGGCCAAGCTGCTGCTCCTGGGGATGGATGACTGGATGGCAGGTCCCCCTGGGCATCCTCTCCTCCATGGCGCTGGTGAGCACAGCAGGCACAGGGTGGTGAACTTTATCGTTACAAAGCTGTAGGAACCTTATGCTCACCAAACAATTGCTTGTTCTTTGGATTAGTTCCATCAATAATTCTGAGATGGCTGAGGAGTGGTTTTAGCAAGATGGCCCTGATTGCTTTCTCTCCTTCTGAAGTTTCTTGGGTTTTGTGGTGGTGTCTTTTCGTAAGCACGGTGGTTGCCAGTTCCCAAGGAGCGTGGCCTCAAGGGCATGCTGTTGCTTCTGAAATTGTCAGCTTTGAAAAACCAGCAGAATGTTTCATGCCTCCCTTGGGTATTACTTTCTATGCTGGGATGTCTGTAACCTTTCCTGTTTGCTACCTGAGAGCATCTACTGTTTCTGTTTAGGCACCCTGTAAAGATGTAGATGACCAAGAGGTGTCTCCCCTTCTGGCCTGGGATTAAATCTCTGTCGCAGGTAAGATCTGCATGGGTTTATTTGCTGGGGTGAGTAGAAGACAGGGAAGGTCGCATTTCTCCTGCTGCCAGCTCTTTTTGAAAGGGCTGTTTGTGCAGATGGTTGAGGGCGCTGTGAAAACAAAGTAATCTTAATGACATCCCTGTGCCTGAATTAAATAGACCCTCTGCTGTCATGCTGGGCCTGGGGACAGCGATGGCATGCTCAGCGGAGAGCTGGAGGAATTACGGCTGCAGGTGGGCTGCACGTGCTGGGGCCAGCAACGGCCGAGTGGCGTTTGTGCCGGCTAAGGCCGGGTGTGCAGAGGGCTTGCTTGCTTGCTTGTTTGGAGGGTGATGCTGCCGTTGTGACATGCAGCACCACATGTGTTGCTGCACTTGTCACAGCGGTGCACACAGATCACGGGCGCTGCTTTGGTAGCATGAAATGGACCTTCAATCGGAGACAGAAGGGTGGTAGGTTTGTAGCTGTGTTTGTTAAATGCCTGCCACAGGAAGGGCTGGTTAGTGGTCCGGATTGTCTAGCTTTTCCCCATTGAAAATAAATTATCTAAAAAATCAGATTTGAAGAACAAATCTGTGGCAAAACCAATCACTGGAAATAACAGGATGTAAAAAGAAGATGGAATTTTTAACATTGTCAAAATACTGTTCAAAAATATGTTGATTACTCATAAGCTGACTACGCTGACTGGCTCGGGGATACTCCTTGTTTCCCTGTGTTGCTGTCAGTCTAGAAACAAGGCGGTCATCTCCTCCAGCCAGATTTCTTCCATAATCTTGCAACATTAGCAAGCAATTAGCAATAAGTATAATTCATAATTACAGGGTATATACTGTCCAAAAAGCTTAGCAAGAGAACTTTCTCATTAGAGTAAGAATATATGAGAATGCATTATACGTACTATACATAATGAGAATATACATAATTTTCAAAAATTAGTGACTTAAGGTGAAGTGCCATGGTTGACTTTTAAGGAGATCCAAATGGCCTGACTATCAAAGGTATTTAGTAGTAACTCTGCAGAAAATTAAAGCAAAACCAAGAACAATCTACTAGTACTTGTACTTGGTTGATAAAAGTAGCTTGTAAACAGTAACAGCATTTACATAGTAATGTAAATTCTTGCTATTCATTAAATAAAAATAACAGTGCATCTTCATTTTTTTTCTTAAGACCGGGACATTTCACTGAGGAAATGGATACATCTTCCCAAAAATACCCAATCAAAAAGCGAGTGAAAATTCATCCTAACACAGTAACCGTGAAATATACTTCTCATTACCCCCAGCCAGGAGAAGAGGGATATGAGGATGTTAATGAAGATACCGGAGGATTTTTGGAGGATAATCCTAAGAAAAGACTACTGAATGATGGGAAGAAGAGAGAAAGGACCTTTTTTGGTACAATAGAGACGAAGCTTCACCCAGCACAACTGCCAAAACCCGATGAGATCAGGCAGTCCCAGCATTTTCCTGAAGGAAACGTACTGCAGTCAAGGAAAACATGGGTAGTCCTTTTTGGATCTGCCGTGGCTCACGGATGTGTGGCTCTAATTACAAGACTAATTTCTGATCGTTCCAAAGTGCCATCCCTAGAGTTAATTTTCATCCGTTCAGTCTTACAGGTGCTGTCCATTACTGTTGTGTGTTACTACCATGAGCCTCCCTTTGGCCCCAAAGGCTACAGACTCCGGCTCTTCTTCTATGGAGTCTGCAACGTTATCTCTATTACCTGTGCTTATACCTCCTTCTCTATAGTTCCCCCCAGCAATGGGACCATTATGTGGAGGGCTACCACTACAGTGTTCAGTGCCATTTTGGCTTTTTTAATCATAGATGAAGGAATGGCTTACGTAGACATAATTACTGTAGTTGGCAGTGTGTTTGGTGTTTGTCTGGTCATGATCCCCAACATTGCTAAGGAGGAAAACTCTTTGCTGAGCACCTGGAAGGAAGCTTTTGGCTATACCATGACCGTTATGGCAGGTTTGACCACTGCTCTCTCCATGATAGTCTATAGATCAATCAAAGATAACATCAGCATGTGGACGGCACTGTTCACCTTTAGTTGGACAGGAACGGTGTGGGGAGCGTCCACTATGTTCTTACTTCAAGAGCCAATTGTCCCACTGGATGGAGAGACCTGGAGCTATCTCCTTGCCATCTGCCTGTGCTCCACAGCAGCCTTCCTGGGAGTCTACTATGCCCTGAGCAAGTTCCACCCCGCTTTGGTCAGCACCATACAGCACCTGGAGATAGTCATTGCCATGGTCCTGCAGCTTGTTGTGCTGCGGATCTTCCCAGGTGCTTACGATCTTGTTGGGGGAGCCGTTATTTTGGTTAGTGTTTTTTTCCTTGCATGTTATAAACTGTCCTGGAAGAATATAGGAAGGCAAGATTATCAGGAGATTGTGGATTCTTCCATTAAATGAATTGTGGTTTTTCCGTCCAGTTCTGGCTCCGTGACCATGTGAAAGTAACTCCTTTTAACTCTGTTGTGTTCTAGTGTAGTGGCCAGGTCCTCCCTCTACTGTTTAAATTCACAGCTGATGTAGCAGTGTTGGTATTTCCAGACTTCCATGACAGGTGAATTGGTTCTAGTGCATACAACCATGGACATTTTGTCATGTGAGAAAACAGTTTGTCTCCAGCACGTGGGGTGCAGAAGCAGAAGCACAGACTGGCCCACAGAAGCGCAGCCTGAGCCATAGGCATGTTCTTCCTCACCTTCCCCGGATAAGGCAATACAGGGACAGAGGGATTCACTAGTGACTCCCATTCCCATGCGGTGTGGCAGCAGGAAAATGAACAGTAAAACCATTGAAATGGTCAACCAGAGTATTCATATCCTCTGTAACACTTCTTATGCTTTGGCTGTAATATTCTAAATGAAGTAACGCTTGTATTTCTGTGGTTAAAACGTGCATTTCCTGTGCGTATAAAGAATAAGTCAGTAAAGCTTTTTGTGCTTTGTGGTTAAATTTCTGTCTGAATTGATGCAGGAAGCCCAAGCCTCCTATGAGGGCAAGAGAGCCCCCAAAACTGGACCTCTTAGTTGTGCCACAGCTGTGAAAGAATGGTCCCCAAGAACTGTAAGGTCCGTGACAGATAAAAGATCTACCCCTAAAGCAAAGCAGTGTTCTTTCTATGGGACCACTTTCTCTTAAAAGAGTTTTCAACTATTATGTAAGGGAGAGAAAAAAAGAAACAGGCAAGACTGCATTTGAGATTGAGGTGTGAGCAGTAGCAGTAGCACTGAACAGCCTGACAGGCACCCAGTGGCTTCAAGGCAGCATGCTTGGGTCCTAACACTTGTTAGAAATTAGATTCACAAAAGGCCTGAGGGCTTTATGGTTCCCAACAGTATTCCTGGCAGTGCTTAATGTGTGGCTACTACAGAGAAAGACCAGCATCTAAGAATCTGTGTCCATGGGCTCCATGCCAGCCAGGACCAGCAGGCACCTCTCCACCCCAGCAGACTGTGCCTCTGTTCTGGAAAACAGGTGTTTTCTGAGGGAAAAGACATTGCTTAGATGACCCCAACCAGTTCAGCTTCCCCCATGGAAAACACCATGAAAAATACATTTTTACTTTGGAAAAAGCCATAGCAGCAGCAATTGCTTTATTTCTATGAATACGCAGGGAGACCGGGTTTCCTGACATCAGTCAGCCCAGCCGGCAACGCTCCTAATCTGCGTGACACTCGTGTCCTCCCGTGTCCGCGATGAGAGCGACCGCCTGGGCCAAGCAGGGGAGACGTGTTTCCTCGGGTGCTGGCACAGTTCTGGCTGCCTCGACAAAACCCTTCCTTTCAGAGCAAGCGGAGCCAGCAACAGGAGCTCTGCCCACTGTAGGAAGGACAGGAGGAAGGGGAGCAGGGAATGCAACGCAGCGCCAGGAAAGCCGTGCCCAGCACCTTCCCAGCCGAAAAATCCTTTGGTAGCTTAGGGCCCTGGCAGGGGCAGGGCAGTTCCCAGCCCAGAATCCTGCTGTGTTTCTCTCAACCCTCATTTTCCTCTAGGGCAGATGGTCTTTCCTCCTCAACGACAAGACAGCAGGAAAGCTTCCTTTGTGGAAGCAACCAGGGCAAAAGGCTCCATCTCCTATGGCTTCCACGCCTGTTACGCTCTGGATGGAGCCGAGCTTTGAGACTATCACGTGCGGCCAGCTGGGTAGGTGCTGGCAAGCAATCAGCATCTGACAGCGGGACTCCTTGAATGCTGGCACCGTGCAGTGGGGCTGACAGAGTCTTGAACAAGCTCTTGATGAGCTCCCCCAGCCCCAAAGCAGCAAAGCCCCCTTCTCAGCACTGCTCCCTGCTGCCTCCCGTGCCTGTGCTAGCTTCTCTGCTCCTGCCGCATGTGCTGCAGAGCTGTGCTGGCCCCGCCGTGATCGCTGTGAGTGCAAGCTGAGATGCAGCTAAGCAGACCTAAGAGCACACTGCTGCTGAAATGGATGACCCTGCTTCCCCCTCCTGCCACCACCAGCCACCACCTCCCCAGCGTCTGGGTCCACGATCCCAAACTGCAGGCTGAGTCAGCTCAACTTAGGGATGAGGTGCAAAACCTGAGCCAAATCTGACACAGACAGCCAGCAACCAGGGGCTGAGCAAGGCACAATCCCGTCCTGAGAACCTGGGTGATGACCGGAGAGCGATTCCCAGGGTCTATGGGGCTTGGTCCTGGTCCAGCTGTGCCACAGCCAGCACGAGGTCCTGCACAACCAGGTCCACATCTGCCCGGGTGGTGTCTCGCCCCACACTCAGCCGCAAGGCATTCTGCGCCACGTCGTAGGGGATCCCACAGCTCAGCAGAACCGAGGAGGGCCTGAAACATAGACCCGGGGGTGAGCAGGTTTAACTCAAAGGCTGAGGAGGAAGCACATGCATCACCAGAAAGTTTCACCAAGCCATTAAGAAGTGAAATCTGCAGATACACTCCAGGCAAACCTGTCTCCTGCACAGTGCCCTGCTCACTTTCCAGAGGCAGTTGCTTCCACTGGGCTTGTTGCCCTATGGTGGATCTGGCTTTTCCCTTCTAAGAACATCTCCTGTGTCCCCATCGTTGGCAGCTCTGCTGCGTCTACAGGGCATTGCTCTAGGCCAGGCCAAACACACCTGCCGTCCCCCCACACCCCTAAAGGAGCCCACTGGAGACCCCAACTGGGCTTGAGCAGGTGAGCCAGGCAGATGTGGACCTAAGGCAGACTCTCTTCTGGCAGTGCCAGGCGCTGAAGGGTACTTCCAAGCTCTGCTGGATCACCACAGCCAGGAGGGATGAAGTCAAGCATTCCAGCTGTGTCTGCATAATCTTTGCAGCCCTTCAGCCCCTCTGGAAAGCTCTGCACCCTCTTTGCTCCAGCTGATGCTGCTCACAGCAATCCACAGTCCCTTACCCTGTCCTCTTCCCCTCCCTCCCACCTGTGCTCCTGTGGGAAGATGCCCTGGCAAAGCCAGCTGCTTACCGATCCCCTTTCTCAGAGTGGCAAGCAGCCCCAACACTGGCAAGAAGTGTTTTGCAGCGAGACAGCACCCTTCGCCCTGCAGCACACACAAACACAGGTCTCCCAGCACCCAGGCTCTCTCCGAGGGCCATTGCCTGCCTCATCACCCTGCTCACGCCAAGACCCGCTGGTCTCTAGCTGCAGGGTGCTGTGCAGAGCAGGTGCTTGGCTCCGTGGGTACCGTCATGGGACAGTGGTGGGCTAAGAGCTACCTTGAAGGCCTGGGCCCAGGATGGAGAAGTTAGAGGTGTTGCAGAGTCGCTTGGAGCCTGTGAAGTGGCTGTTGAAGTGGATCCTCTGCTTCCCAAAGGAGGCCTGGAGAAATCAGAGGGCTGTGAGCCACTCTGGGCTGGCGAGCAGCTCTGTCCCGATGAGGAGATAGCAGGGCCAGAGGTACATACCCACCCTGGCTCCAGGCCCCACACTCTGCAGGCTGAGCCCCCGGGAGGGGAGAGACAAACAGGAACCAGGTCTGCTCACCTCCAGCCTGGCTTCCAGGTAATCCCGAACATCCCGCATATGAGCCTCGTAGGCCTCCCAGCTCTTGCTCACTAGCTCTGCAGCCTGAGGAGAGCAAACCCAGACAGGCACCTCCCTCTGTGCGCAGCCCCCTGCTACATGGGCCCAGCCCAGGAACAGCTTCTGCAGTCGCCAGGTCCCCCGCGTCCCCCAAAAGCCTCTTGGTGCCTTGCACCATGTGAACTGCATGACCACCCGCTGCCAGGGACGCGAAGCCTGTGGCAGGTGCTCCAGAGCTGGCTGGCACCAGAAAGCCCCATCTCCTTTGCCACTAGTTCACCCACCCTACAGAACCCCGAGCATGTCACTTCTAATAAGCAGTGGCTGTCTCCATGCTGGCTGCATGGGGCAGCACCCCCAGGGAACCACGCACCCGTCACCGCCACTGACTCACCTGGCCAAGGCCAGCGATCATTGGGGTGTTCTCAGTGCTGGAAGGGAAGGGGAAGCAGTGGGTTATTTCTCCAGACCAGAAACCCAACCTCAGGGACATGGACATTCCCTGCGGGAAACACCTCACCACTGGCAGGGGTTCCCAGACACCTCTCTGAGGTGGTGGGGAAGGGGGCACTGTGGTTCCTCCTGCAGCAAAGCCTGCACACAGGCTCCTGCAGTTCCCACACACGCATCCATCTCCCTGCGCTGGGCTACCTGCCCCAGGGCTGCCAGGTGACACAGCTGCCAGCTCAGCTCAGACTAAGTAGCCACGAGTGGTCTGGCCACCACCCCAAGACTCAGCTCTCCGGGCCACCACCAGCCACCTTACCCTGGCCGGAAACTCCTCTCTTGTCCCCCTCCAAAGAGCATGGGGTGCAGCGGGGTGGCAGTGCCTGGGCCACGCACGTACAGCGCACCAATCCGTGGGCCATAGAACTGTGGGAAGAAACAGCCATGGTGACCCTGGGGACACCTGCCAGGTGTCCCTTTCCTATGCTGCTGCCCAAATCCAAGTGCCCTCCTGTCTCACAGGCACAGGCTGCTGCAGAGCTGTGTCCTGCCCTCAGCCTCCTCCTGCTCCCCCTCACCAAAAGGTCCCCCTGCCTTGCAGGAGCCTTGTCACCCAGCTGAAGACCCTCTTCAGAGCACCATCCAGCAGAAAAACTCTGGCCACTGATGAGATATCAAGCTGGGGGGGGCTCCCAAAGTCTCCCTGGAACCCCAACAGATACATCTTTGAGGGCGAAGAGCATCTGGGCCATGTGAACAGGGCCATACCTTGTGTCCCACGATGGTCAGGTAGTCCACCCCCAGCTCCTGCACATCCACGCGTCCCTTGCCAATCATCTGCGCTGCATCAGTGTGCACCAGGATCCGGGGCAGCCCCTCCGCCGCTCTCCGCTGGTTGAGGGCACGGATGCGTTGGCTTAGCTCTGCGACAGGCTAGTAGGAGGGCAGAGGATCTGCATCCCAGGGGTCACCTGCTGCCCCTCACCCAGCACCTTTTTGCAAGGCTGTCCCCACCCCACACCGCTTGCTGCTCTCAGACTCACCATGATAACCCCGGTCTCATTATTGGCCAACATGATGGAAACCAGGCAGGTGGTCGTCCGGATGGCGGCAAGGACGTCATCCACCTCCACCCGCCCGCTTTGTGAGGACACAGGCACAAAGGTGGCTTCTGTGAGCCAAGAAACAAGCCCTGAGGTTTGCTGGGAGAGCCAACAGCACCCAGGGCTGCCCACACCCCATGCAGCAGGCGGGAGCACCTGGCCTCGGGTGCCAGCAGGGCACTGCACCCAGCTCGAGGGAACAGGGACATATGGGGGGTCAGTGCCCTTTGAGGGGCAGAAGGGGGAACCTGGCAGAGCAAGAAGGTTCCCCGCCCTCTGCCACAGAAACGCCAGCAGAGCAAAGCCCTCCCCAGCAAACCCCAGTGTGCAGCCAGGTGTCCCCAGCGCGTCCCCCGCAGTCCCTCTGCCGCTCACCCGCCAGGCTCTCTGTCACCAGCTGCTCCAGAGGCAGGCGGACCGAGTCGTGCTCCACGCTTGACGTCACGAAGTGGGGCATCCCCCCGCCGTCCCCCAGCCCGGCCTGGCTGTCACAAAAGTGCCTGCGGGCGGTGTGGATCACCATGTTGTTTGCCTGAAAAGAGGAAGGCAGAGGGGAAAGTGAAGGCCCAGAGGGAGCGCAGCACCCTTTGTCCCCACCCTCCTCATCGTGGCAGTGGGAAGGGGGGTCACCGCCTTGCACAGACATGGCGGCCACTCCCACCTCTGTGCCCCCCGACATGAAGACGATGTCCTCTGGCCGGGCCCCCACCATCCTCGCCAGGCTCTCCCGTGCACCGCTGATGAGCTCCTTTGCCTTCCTGCCTGCGGGGTGAGAGCAAGCAGCTCCGCCATGGGCCCCCGCAGCCAGGCCCTGCCGCAGCACAAGCCAAGTTGGCGGCTCCCTGGTCCCCACCTGCCGGGTGGCAGCTGCTGGGGTTGCCCCAGGCCTGGCGCATGGCGTCCCCCAAGGCCTGGGCCACCTCGGGGGCCAGCGGGGTGGTGGCATTGTGGTCCAGGTAGATCCTCCTGCAGGGACAGGTGGTGGGTGAGGTGGTGTGGGGGTGGGCAGGGGTGCAGTGGGGTGAGGTGAGCACTCACCCCTGCCATGCGTCGACACGTCCCTCTGCCGGCTCCGTCCCGGCACCCATCGCTGCCGTCACTGTCCCGCTGCTGCCACCTCCCTGGGACCACAGTCGGTGCTGGCGGAGGGAACAAGGCAGATCCCTCCTGCCTGCCCCACTGCCGCGGCACCCACCAATCAGCTCCCTCCTGCCTGCCCCACCACGGCATCCACCAATCAGCAGCCTCCTGACTGCCCCACTGCCATGGCACCCACCAATCAGCTCCCTCCTGCCTGCCCCACCGCCACGGCACCCACCAATCAGCAGCCTCCTGCCTGCCCTACTGCCGTCGTGTCCACCAATGAGGTCCATCCCTCGTTCCCCCCCATCACGGCCCTAACCAATCAGCTCCCTCTCCCCTGCCCCACAATAACAGCACCCGACAATCCACTCAGTCCCTCCTACCTTCCCCGCCGCTATGACGCCCGCCCGCCCGCCAATCCGCACCCCGCCGCCTGTGCAGCGGCCAATCAGCTGCCGTCACAGTCGCAACGGCACTGCGCTCGCCCATTGGCCGGGAGACGCCGAGCCCGCGGGGCTCCCATTGGCTCCCGGAAGGCGGCGCCCGCGGCACGACCAATCGGCTCCTCCTGGGGTCCGCGAGGGGCAACCCCCCTCCCCCCACCAGGGGATGCCGGGGGTGGGGCCCGCAGCGCGCGGGGCCGCCCGCGCACTCACTGTCCTGCGCCGTTCCCTCTCCCCGCGCAACCAATCCCGCGGCCGCTGCCGCCGCGTCCGGCCGGAAGAGGCAGACGCGAGGCGGGGCGCACTTCCGGCGTGCGCCGTCGAGCCGGGAGCGGCGGGGGCGGGCTCTTCCGGGAGGGGCGGGCGGTAGCTGCCGCGGCGCTGCCCCTCTCCAAGATGGCGGCAGCAACCTCGGCCTGTTCCCCCCAATCCATCCTGCGCAGGCTCCGCAGACCCCCCTCCAAGATGGCGGTGAGCCCCGGGGAGGGGAGGGGCCGGGCCGGGCCGGGGGCAGGGCGCGTCAGGCTCCGCCGACCCCCGCCCGGGGCCCGTGGCCCGTGGCTCGCAGGAAGCCTTAGGCGGGGCGGGCGGGCGACGCCCGGGGCCTTCTCGGCCCCGCGCCGTGACTCAGCGCGGCAGGGGGCCCTGGGCCGCAGGGGGGTGGGGGGCGCCCCCGGCCCCGCTCCCCCGGTGCCGATACCGCGGCCCCGCGGCGCGCCGCTGCCTCCGGGAGCTGCCGGCCGAGAGCGGCCGAGATGGTGGGGGGTCCGTAGGCCTGCCCGGGGCCTGTAGCCGGCCCATTTCCTCGGCGAGTCTGGGCCTCGTGGCTCCGCGGGCCCCGCCGGCCGGGGCGGAGGGGCCGGGTCGCAGCTGACAGGCTGCGGTGCCGCTCGGCCCGGGCCACCGCGCCGCCGGGAAAAGTGCGAGTCATGCTGCGGGGCAGGCCGGGCCTGGGCAGGGACGCGGCGGGCTGCCGCGAGTAATCGCAGCCCAGGCCTCGGTGCTGCGGGGGGCACCGGCGGGGCCAGCTGTCACTGTTTCGGGGCCGCTGTCGCCGGGAGGAGCCGCAGGGGAACGAGCTCCCCTGCTCCGAGCCGCCCGCGCAAGGGAACTTGTGCGGCGCTGCGGCTTGCCTGTCAGTCCTTCGTGCCGGCCTGGAAGCCCGATGCCCCAGGCGGTCTTGATTTACTGTAATTTACAACTTGAAGTCCAAAACTCAATTAAAAACTAATTAACGTAAACAAACGCACTGTATTGGGCTTTAAGAACAGCACGGAGGAGCCGAGATGGTCTCGGCGTGCAGCTGTTTAATGGGCTGGGCTAACGCAGCAGCTGTCCAACAGCAATGGAGTGCACCATAAAATCCCAGATCTTATTGGCTTGAGCACATTTTCTCATCTGTTTATTTTTGCTGCAGGAAAAAAAGAAAAACTTCATTTGACATACCCTTTGGTTTTTTTTCTCGTCTTTCAGATTATGTCATAACTACACAATAAACGAGCAGTGATGGAATCACTGGATACCGAGGTGAGGGCACGGAAGACTCTGGGGACTGTTGAATATGTAGAGGCTTCAGGCTTCACGCGGGGAATACTGCCAACCAAGAAGGATGTAGTTCAGAATATGCTGTATCTATTGCAGCCCAAAAGAGCTGGCCAGGCCCAGCGGTCCAAAGAGGGTGCGGCCCAGTTGCTCGCTGAGCACCTGCAAGAGCACTGGTTGGTTTGCAACTTGCACACCATTGCGACACAAAACATAAAGAAACTTATCCTCAAAATGTACGAGGAATTTACAAGATTGTATCAGACCAGAAAGCAGAGACAGAACCAGGCTTTTACCGAGCGAGCAGACAAATTCAACGAGAGTTCGGAGAAGCTCTTTGATGTATTTTGTACAGACACACAGACAAGAAATAAATTGGAGGAATACAGTGGAATAAAAATGACTAGTATTGAGTGGAAATTTCTTGAAGATCAAAGAAGCGAAAGAAAAATGTACTATGAAGATTTCACAGACAAGCCAGAATTGAAGATGATGGAAAGAAGACAAAAGATACAATGTCTGGAGCACTTCAGGAAACTCGCCAAGGAGGAGAAGGAAGGAAACAAAACAAAGGAAGTGAAATATAAAAGTGATGAGCAATCAGATGAAGGCACAAGTGTGGATGAATCCTACCCTGCAGAGGAGAACGGCGGGGCTCCAGCGTTTTCACTGCGGGGCAGAAGGAAGCGTCGGTGCACCACGACTCCTGCGAGCGCCACCATGCCCCTGGAGTGCCAGCATATACGGATGAGCATCAGGAGAGTTAGGCCTGGGTTCTACGAGACTGTGCAGAAGGTCAAAAACTGCTAGCGCACACCGCAGTCAGCAGGCAGAGCTGCTGGAGTACGAGGTGGCAATGCACACGTTAGGCAAGTTTGAAATCCCACCGTCAATTGGAAGTGATTGTTGTAGATCTCCAAGCCAGAGCTCAGGAGCATCTTGCCTCTGGGGAAGAGTGCTGGAATGACAACAGCGGCAAGGACTAAAACACATAAATTTGGAAGAATAAGTAGTCAGTGGCTAACGATGTGAAGGCTCAAACATAGCAGATGATCTAAAGTTACGTAGCACTTAAACCTCTTCTTCCAAGGTCCTGTCTACATCCGTGGGTTTTTGGAAGTCTCTCACCATTTCTGAGCCAGTGGTGGCCTAACAAACAGTACGAAACAGGACTCTCATTTACTGCAGGGAAATAACTTGGACTTCTTGCTCATAGAAAATTCGTATGCTGAAAAGCCCTAACTCCTCCTGCTGGTTTTGATGGGAGTGAAAGGTGCTTGGCCCCTTTCAGCAGAAATTGGCATTGCTGTGAGGAAGGAAGCTGGTTTTCAGCTTGTGTTACCCAGGCCTGGAGAGGCACCCTGTGGTTTTGTGAAGGGATTGCTCCCTTGCTCGAGGAGGGGGAGAGAGAGAGATCAGGAGACTTTTGAGTGCTTTGGCTGTAAAAGCATTGGTGATTTTGAATGTTTTGTTCTAGATTCTATTTTAACAATGTTTCCTTGATCAGGATAATTACCTTCCCACAATTGGATGAGTTTTAACAAGAAGTCCCTAATCTAGGATTTGAGGTGTGAATCCTAAATGAAGTGATAATATTTTATTTTCTGCGGGGGGGGGGGGGGGGGGGGGGGAGAGGAAGGGGGAAGGATGCAAATTGCATTATTTAATTTTAAGATTGGAAGAATTTTATAAACTGTTATCCTGTCTTCTTAGGTTATAGGGAAGAAAAAGCCTTTCCAGGTGTGGGTAGCTGTGGTACTTACAGCAATAAGCACCTGAGTCTGGGCTTGCTTTTCCACCCCCTGAGGTCCCTGCAGACCAGCAGGGTGGAAATGGTAGTTTTCCACCCAGAGTTTGTTTGAACAAAATGTAACCCTCTTGCCCACATACATCCTGAGCAGTGACGTGTCTGTGATTTTTAGGTATCCGCAGTGTGAGGGTATCTGCCATTTTTAGTTAGAGTTGCTTTACTGGTTTTTAAAGATGAGAGACTTGAACTTTCAGTGAAACCCAGTGCTGGAGATCTCTCTGGTGAGATTCCCAAACCTTGCCAGACTACACTGAAGATTAAAACCCCCAAGTCTCTATTTGTTCACGAAAGTTCTCTGGTAGAAAGAGTGCAAACTTGCCTGGTTTTCAAATTTACCTTTCAGTGTGAATGTTGGTTTCCCCACTCCAGTATCTCAGCTTTCCCTCATTTCTTTCTTCTCCGTCCTGCACATCATTTTACTGACATTAACTCGTGCTGTTTCATTCTTTGGCTTTTGCTCCCTTAACAATAAATGCATGTACGAATAATTTTGACAGCTCCTTTACTTTTGATGAATCAGTTCTTGGACTGCTTTGAAGTCCTATGCCAAAGGAGGAATGAAACACAAATTAGCTGCTGGTCTGACTGGGACGCAGCAGAGCTAGCGATGAGCGCAAGAGGTGGCAGCTGCCGTGGCCTTGCTGCTCGGGCAGGCTCCGGCGTACCTTCGTTCCCTCCCTCCGCCTAAGGATGGGTCCATCCGGCTCAGAGCGCTGCATCAGCTTCGCAGTGACCTTGCTCGTTAGTAGTGGCCAGGATCCTTACTCTGTCTCTAAGAAGTTCTTCATGGTAAGTTGCTCCAAAATGTTTAGCAAACTCAGTGTATTCCACATCACCAGTAGTGTCGTTACAGGTTTAATAGCACACACCCGCGTTCTGCAACACTTTTCAGCTTCCGCTGCTTGAGGGTTTGCAGCCCTCTCTCTCCTCCTCTCTCTGACGTGCTTCACTGACTTCCCCGTGCAAATTATGTCACGTTTAAACTATTTGCCTTCCAGCCCTGAGGTGCTGGACTCGAGCCTCTCACTGGGCTTTTACACCAGCAGCTCTGTTTCAGCAGGGAATATAGCCAAGCTCGGACCTCGCCGAACTAGAATTTTTTTAATAACTGCTGTAAAACCCCCTTTGTATTACAAATATAGCTGACAGTATAAATGCTCATGTGTAAAGCAAATCCACCAGGGTTGACTCAAATACAGAACACAGCTGTATAGTGTTTTATGATTTTCAGGGATTCAGGGAATTTAAGGTTGTCGAATCTGACTTCCTGTATACCACAGGGAGTTACGTTTCATTCAAAGCCCCACACTCAGCCTACTAGTTTTGGTTTAACTGACATGTCTTACAGAAAGTCGAGCTGAAGACGTCAGGAGTCTGCTGTCTTCCTGTTATATATTCGGTGATTTGTCACTTTTGCTGTTTGGAAAAAAGAAAAAAAAAAAAAATACTCCGACCATCTTCTAGGCTGTGATTCTTTTCATGACATCTTGTACAGGCTGAGCAGTGTTTATCGCATTTAAATCATACTTGTGTTGGTTTTATTTTTAACTGGGTTTGACTGTGGATAGAGCCAAAGCCTGGCTCTGTTTCTGCTGCAACAGGGGGAAAATTTCTAAATGATGTATTCTGATTACTCTCCTTTGGGACCATGGTGCCTTTTTAATTAGGACAGTAAATCTTGTCCCAGGATTCTGTACTTTTGTACGTTAACAGTTGTTGACTTTCCTTTTTTGGTGTGTCCCAAATAAATTAATATAACATACCTCTGGGCTTTTGTTTCTTCTTTCTAAAGGGGGAGGAAAGAGGAAACTGAAGCTAAAATAAATCTTTTTTACTCCAGCTCTCCCTCCCAGGCTCTTGCAGGAGCAGCTGTGAAGCACATGGGTGGACCCACTCCCATCCGGACGGCGCCTGGGGCAGCGGTAGGTGAGCTGCTGGAAACGGGAGTCTAGGATCAGGGCCTCACCTGCAGCCCTTTTTGGTTTTTGTTTTTACCAAAAATGCTGGAGCCTGGAGCAGCTGAAGGTAAGGGGAGAGGGATGAAACCTCTGTGCACGGTGACAGGGTTTCACTTGGGCTGGGCTCAGTGTGCTTCAGGCCTGGGGAAATGGGTATCGGAGGCAAGGTGGGGGCACCCTGCCTTCCTGGCGTGAGCCCGTGGGTGGGCGCCCCGCCTGCTTGTTCTCCCCTGACTGATTCAGGGACGTGTTGTGCAAGAGGAGCCACGGGGCAGGCGATGTCTGAGACATGCAGGGCGATGGTTCGCATCACAGAACCCCCGTGTGGAAGGGAAAGAGGAAAGGAAGCAACGCTGGAAAGGGCGTGTTTGCTTCAACAGCTTTTCACAGGAGGGCGGCATCGGGGCATCCCAGGGGCTGCAGATGCTTCTGAAGGATTCTGAGTTGCTGATTTAACTGGGTGTTGGTGGAGAAACATCTTGAGCCTTTGCAGTCAGATTTGAGCTCGAATTGAGCTCACCTGCCTTAAATCTTTGGCTCAGTTTTCTGCAAGGGGGGGCAATAGAAAAGAGAGGGATCCTGAAACCTGAGTGTGGCCAGGCTCCTCTGTGCACCAGCGCCAGGCCCTCGCAGCCAGGCAGGGCTCATGCCAGCCCCAGGGAGGGTTTTATGCCCCTCTGCAAGCAAAAGCTGACTTTTGTGGCCCTTACAAGTGCCTTACTGCTGCCAAGGTCTGCTTGAAGTGAGGTCATACAGAAACACTCAACCGACCTCCTGGATGTGCCTCTCCACATGGCACCTGCCAGCTGCTGCTCTGCCTCCTGTGTAGCATCTGAGAAAGGGAAAGAAACCAGGAGAAAACAACCCAAAATGCAAATTATTGCACTACTGAGCAGGCTGGATGTGGAAAACAATCTGTGATTCAGAGCACAGAAACAGTCACAAAGTTGGAATTTCAAACAAGTCTGAGCCCAGCTCTGTGGGCACACAGCTTGTGGCTGTGTTGGGCAGCACCTGCCTGCAAAGGGGCTCCCATAACCGAGGGGAAGGTGGGCAGGGGGGGCACAGGGAGGATGCCCCCACCACAAGCACTGGAGCCTTGTTCTAGAGGTGCAGGAGCTCCTCTAGAGTGACAAACTGTGGCACTACAGGCGGGTCACCAGGGAAAATGGCTTTTCTGGGAAGGGTGGAGCAGACCTGTGAGACTGTCATGAGTGTGCTTGTGCTCAGCACCTGTGGCTGGGCCACGGGGGAGCTCCAGGAGGGGAGATGGACCTCCCACTTTGCCTGACACCCATGTTTTGTCCCCTGGGGTGGGGGCACATCAGGCAGGTGGTGGCAAAGCCATCCCTGCAGTGACGGAGCTGGGCACTGAAACCCTGGAGTGGGGCACAGGAACCCAGCACAGCTCCTCCCTGACCCCCATCCCACAGCTCCCAGTGCCTCTGTGGGACAGGTCCCCCCAAATGCTGAAAGGAGCCTCAGGCCAAGCATTTCCACGGGTACACACATTAATTTATTAACCAGACATGTATCAGGGTATTTCCTGCTCTCACAGAGGGTGTTGCCTTGTTATTCTTCCTGAGTTTCTGGACAGCAGCTGCTTCTTCCTGGCACAGCTTTGGAGCCAGCAGATACCGCCCCAGTCTTTTAGCACTTACTAATGAATGTTCTGAGCCGCATCGCCTTGCTCAGTGCAGTCTCGGGGGGGAGAGGGGCTGGAAATAAATCCTGGGGAAATCCCAAACATTTGGGATTTGGGATAGGAGCTTTAGCGGTCTCTCCTTCCCGGCCATCTGGTATGGAGTGCCAGAACCCCAGACTTTCCTATGCCAGATGCTCCCAAGGGCTCTGTTTCCCCCAGCTTCAAGTTTTTTACAGCTGCATGCATCCAGTGAAACCACTTTATTGCCCTTTTCCCAGAGCGGGTGATGGCAGAGCTGCAGGCAGCGCCCACCCAGGTAATCCCCGGGCGTGCCGGTGGCCCTGCCGTTGCTCTGGCAGGCTGGAGAGCAGCAGAGTGATTCTTTACGTGGGCTGTTTGCTTGTTCAGTGTCCCTAATCATACCTGGACACGTGTGTTTGGAGTTTCTTTTGTGTCAGTGCTTTCCCACCAGCCTGCAGAAGGTGGTTTGCAGGTCACCAGGGCAAACGCTCCATTTCCCCCCACTGTCGGGGGGTTACTGCCCACGCGCTCGGATGGCTGAGTTTCTGGATGAGAGAAGCAGGTGCTGCGGAAAGTCTAGGACTTTTGGGGTGATGCCTGGCTGACCGCAGGGAGGAGAGAGGTGGGGGGCCCTCAGCCCAGCTGGCCCCCTCTCCCCAGGATGGTCGCGGTGGGTTTGGGTGTCCTTGCACAGCAGCGGCTAATGCCGCACTGGCTAATGGTGCCCCGAGCTGGGGGGCAGCCTGACCCTAGCCCCCGGGGCTGGGGGTTGCAGAGGTGCGAGGGGGCAGCCGGCAGCAGCAAGGATGCTCTCAAGTTACACAGCCTTGTACAGAAATGAGTGGGGCCCGATGAGGTGTCCGCTGTCGGTGGCCAAGGCGTATTAAAGGGGAGCGCCAGGGTGGGCCGCGCAGCCCTGGCAGTGTCCCCACAGCATGGCGGGGCTGGGGGGCGAAGGGGACCTGCGGCACCTGCTGAAGCTGCACCGCACCGAGATCGCCATGGCGGTGGACGATGTCTTCCCGCTGCTGCATGGTCTGGCTGACCACGATGTTGTCCCCGAGCACATCTTCAAGGTGAGGCCACGGGGCAGGAGAGGATGGCCACGCCATGGCGGGGCTGGGGCCGGCTGGTGGCATGGGGACACGTGTTGATGGGCCACAGTGGCACTGGCAGGAGACACTGAGCCGGACGGAGCGGGAAGGCTCCCACCGCGCTTTCCACGCGCTGCTCACCTGGCTGCTGGGCCGCGATGCTGCTGCTGTCCATGACTTCTGGGCTGTCCTCTTCAAGGACTACAACCTGGAGTGCTACAGCCGGCTCCGGCCCCTCCGCGGCGCCTTCCCCAGAGGTAGCAGGGGGCCGGGCAGGAGGGGCTGGCACCCCCGGCGGCTGCTGGTGGGCAGGGGTGGCACGCAGGGCCGGCTGTGCCTGTCCTTCTCCATGTTCCCCTTGCAGAGGTGGAGCTGGGGCGGCAGCGCCGTGGCAGGCGTCTATCCCCCAGCCCCATGGCGCCGGCCCCACACAGACCCCAATGCAAGAGGAAAGCCCTCGAGGAGCAGGATGGGGCCCGGCCAACGCAGCCCTCCCCACGGCACACTGCCAGCCCCGGTACGGAGACCTGGAGAGGGATGGAGATGGGGTGGGGCACGGGGGGGTCCTTGAGGCAGCAGGGTGCTGTGCTCCCCGACGCCCACCCTCACAACCTCACAGGGCCCCTGGTGAAGGTGAGGACCGTGAGGAAGCCGGAGGGCACGGATGCCCCCCGCACCGCTCGTGCTGGTGGTGAGTGCCAGGCCCCCTGGGCAGCATCTGGCTGTGCACCCCGTTTGTCTGCAGAGGAGGGTGGGGGGCTGCTTGCCCTGCTGAGCTGCCCCCCTGCCTGCAGCCCTGCAGGCAGTGGCTGCCTCGGTGCAGAGAGCGGTGGCTGTGGCGGGCACTGAGGTACCCGTCACTCGTGGGGCCGTCGAGGGCATCCTCATCAAACATGTGCTGGAGCCAGGTAGGTGCCCCCCAGCCCTGCCCAACCAGCCCCCTGCCCAGTTTAGCCCCCCAGATTCAGGAGCCACCCCGGGCAGGGGGTGGGGGGGTGGGGGTCCTGCTGGAGCTGCTCTCGGCCTCTCTCACAGGCAGCTCCAAGGCTGGCAGCAAAGCCAGGGACGAGCCATCCACCCCCGCTGCTGGCGAGGAGCCGGGGGCCAGGAGCAGGAGCCGCAGCCTGAAGCCCCCTGCGCGGCCCAAGGCACCCCAAAGCGTACGGACCTCACCATCACGCGTTGTCACCCCACTTTTGCAGCTGCCTGAGGCTGTGGCGGAGGGTTGTCCCTGCCGGGCAGCACAGCCATGCCCTGGGGGTGCCCCCCAAACTGGGCTGTCCTGGCAGCTCCCCCCAGCACTTCTCTCTTCCCTCCCACAGAGCAGGGAGCCCCAGCTGCACCCCCAGGGCCGGCTGCCAGTGCCCACCGCGCCCCTCCCCAACCCTGTGCCCCACCAGGTGAGCCCCGGGCCTGGCATCTGCTGCACCCCGAGAGGCACCCACTGAGCCAGGGGCATCAGGGTGTCCCTGGCGTGTCCCTTTGGCCTGGCTGAGCAACAGGGGCTCAGCTGCCAAGGTCACCACGCTACAGCCCCCTGGAAACAGGCAATTCCTACCCTGAAAGCAGGTGGTGGGCTGGGTGCAGAGTTTGGGGGGGGAAGGGGGGGTGCCAGGCTACGGGGTCCCCTGCCAGCCTAAGCCCTGCTATAGCCAGGGTTGCAGCCTGCTGGGGGGATCGGTGATCCCCTGGAACAGGAGAACGAGGATGAGTGTGCGGCCTGTGGCGATGGCGGTGAGCTCATCTGCTGTGACGGCTGCCCCAGGGCCTTCCACCTCACCTGCCTGGTGCCCCCGCTGCCCTGTGTCCCCAGGTGAGCCCCGGGGCACCATGGGGACCCCAGTGTCCCCTGGCTGTCCCTCACTGCCACGCTCTGGCTGTGCAGTGGGACATGGCGGTGCGGCTTCTGCATGACGAGTGCAGCTGAGCCAGGACAGCTGCGGGGAGCAGACGCGGCTGTAGAGCGACCCCCTGAGACCCCGGGGGAGGAGACGTGCGGCACCCGGCGGGGTGCAAGCGATGAGACCGTCTGTGGGCGATGCTTCGCCTGGATCCCTCCACCCCAAAACTACTCTGTGCCCAGTGGAGACCCCCGGTGAGCTCCTGTCATCCCCCCCATGCTGACCCTAAAGCCCCCTGCAGGGGGGCTGCCTTGACAGTCCGGTCTGTGTCACCCCCGGCGGTTGTAGGGGGCCGCTGCTCTGCATATGCTGTGCGGGCACCACAGCCACAGGCAGCACAGAGAGCACCACTGGTGACCCACTACAGGCAGCAAAGGTTGGTACATGCAGTGCCTGGCCCTGCCAGGGACATGGGCGGGTGAGGTGGTGTGAGGAGCAGCGCTTCAGCTGGGTGAGGGTCAGGCCGGCTGTAGCTGGAGGTGAGTAAGTGACGCTGTGCTGGAGAGGACGGGGGATAAGCTAGGGCAGCAGCAGGTGAGGGATTGAATCCCGGCACCAAGGCCGAGCCAGAAGGCAGCGGGCAGGCCACAGAGCTGGCAGGACACATCTCCTCCCGCAGGCAGAGAATGGTTCCCTTGGCAGCGACCCAGTGCTGAGCCGCGATGAGCTCGACACACTCCTGGGTGAGGTATGGCACTTGGGGGGACACCAACGGGCAGAGTCCATCACAGCGTGATGCCGGACCCCGGTGTGACAAAGAGGGTGACGCTGGGCTGGGGGCAAGGCAGAGGGAGTGGGGACAGAGGCAGAGAGGGAAATGGAAAGGGAGTGTGACCGCTGGGAGTTCTTCTGCAGGGCACCTGGGATGGGATCCTGCAGTGGGCGTTCCAGAGCATGGCACGGCCCCTCGCAGACACCCATGGGCTCTTCACCTAGTGTCTGCTGCCAGCGGAGCCCTCACCATGCAGGCAGCATAGTAACAGGCACAGAGGCCGCTGTATCGAGGGACTCATCAGCATTACAGCACCACGACAGTACGTGACATCATCAAACACTGCAATGTCACATCATGCAGGCAAACAACAGAGTCCTGCAAAAAGCATGTCACAGCTGAAGAATATTGAAAAAGCGTTCACACAGCATAAATACAAAAGATCAGAAAAAGGAAAAATATGAAGAATCTACAAGAGGGAAACAAAAAATAAAACCCACTAAACACAAATAGAAATAAAAACCCTACAGTACACAGCACATGGAGGATGAGCAAAACCAGCAGAAAAGCTACAGCACTTCAACGGGACAACATAAAAACACACCACAGACAGAAAAGCTACACCAACAAACTAAAGAAAATATCACAGAGCTCCAAACTTTAATAAAAACCAAATATTTCCAACAGGACATCAGTGGTGAAAAGAGACGCAAGCCCACCCAACATACACCCAGAACCAACAACAGCTCACGCGCAGGGCCCCCAAGCCCCCGCAACGCCCCTGCCGCAAAAGGGGGGGGCTTCCCGCAGGCGCGCGGCGATAAAAAGCCTACAGCACCCGGTATTCCCAGGCGGTCTCCCATCCAAGTACTAACCGGGCCCGACCCTGCTTAGCTTCCGAGATCAGACGAGATCGGGCGTTCTCAGGGTGGTATGGCCGTAGGCACCCTCTCTCCCGCCAGCAGCCCTCTCCACAAGCCCGCCACACGCTCACGCGCAACCCTACAGCCACCCCCAAGCCCGACGCAGGGCGCCCGCAACGGACCCCACACACCCGACGCACAACCAACGCCCAACGCAACGCACGCAACTACCCCCATCACGCACCTGCCCCGCACAGCGCCCATGCAGACCGCGCCACAAACACCTACCCTGCTGGCACACCGCCCTACAGCCCTCCTCGCTGACCGGGCAGGGCAGCACCAGGCAATCCCCGCGCACACCTGAACCACCAGCACCACGCACGCAACAACGCCTGCACCTACCGGCCGCAACGCAACGGCCCCCCCGCTACCTAACGGCAGCCCTCGCAACAGGCAGCTGCCACGCTCGCTCCCACACCACGCTTCGGCCCTCCGCAACGAGGCCGCGGGGCAGCAGGCCGCCACCACGCCCGCCCGCCCGCCCCGCCAGCCTGACCCGCGCAACCAGCACCAGCTCACGCGCAGGGCCCCCAAGCCCCCGCAACGCCCCTGCCGCAAAAGGGGGGGGCTTCCCGCAGGCGCGCGGCGATAAAAAGCCTACAGCACCCGGTATTCCCAGGCGGTCTCCCATCCAAGTACTAACCGGGCCCGACCCTGCTTAGCTTCCGAGATCAGACGAGATCGGGCGTTCTCAGGGTGGTATGGCCGTAGGCACCCTCTCTCCCGCCAGCAGCCCTCTCCACAAGCCCGCCACACGCTCACGCGCAACCCTACAGCCACCCCCAAGCCCGACGCAGGGCGCCCGCAACGGACCCCGCACACCCGACGCACAACCAACGCCCAACGCAACGCACGCAACTACCCCCATCACGCACCTGCCCCGCACAGCGCCCATGCAGACCGCGCCACAAACACCTACCCTGCTGGCACACCGCCCTACAGCCCTCCTCGCTGACCGGGCAGGGCAGCACCAGGCAATCCCCGCGCACACCTGAACCACCAGCACCACGCACGCAACAACGCCTGCACCTACCGGCCGCAACGCAACGGCCCCCCGCTACCTAACGGCAGCCCTCGCAACAGGCAGCTGCCACGCTCGCTCCCACACCACGCTTCGGCCCTCCGCAACGAG
Organism: Falco naumanni; assembly: GCF_017639655.2. Taxonomy (NCBI): domain Eukaryota; kingdom Metazoa; phylum Chordata; class Aves; order Falconiformes; family Falconidae; genus Falco; species Falco naumanni. The sequence continues at coordinate 3,636,142 of NC_054066.1, forward strand.
GCCGCGGGGCAGCAGGCCGCCACCACGCCCGCCCGCCCGCCCCGCCAGCCTGACCCGCGCAACCAGCACCAGCTCACGCGCAGGGCCCCCAAGCCCCCGCAACGCCCCTGCCGCAAAAGGGGGGGGCTTCCCGCAGGCGCGCGGCGATAAAAAGCCTACAGCACCCGGTATTCCCAGGCGGTCTCCCATCCAAGTACTAACCGGGCCCGACCCTGCTTAGCTTCCGAGATCAGACGAGATCGGGCGTTCTCAGGGTGGTATGGCCGTAGGCACCCTCTCTCCCGCCAGCAGCCCTCTCCACAAGCCCGCCACACGCTCACGCGCAACCCTACAGCCACCCCCAAGCCCGACGCAGGGCGCCCGCAACGGACCCCGCACACCCGACGCACAACCAACGCCCAACGCAACGCACGCAACTACCCCCATCACGCACCTGCCCCGCACAGCGCCCATGCAGACCGCGCCACAAACACCTACCCTGCTGGCACACCGCCCTACAGCCCTCCTCGCTGACCGGGCAGGGCAGCACCAGGCAATCCCCGCGCACACCTGAACCACCAGCACCACGCACGCAACAACGCCTGCACCTACCGGCCGCAACGCAACGGCCCCCCGCTACCTAACGGCAGCCCTCGCAACAGGCAGCTGCCACGCTCGCTCCCACACCACGCTTCGGCCCTCCGCAACGAGGCCGCGGGGCAGCAGGCCGCCACCACGCCCGCCCGCCCGCCCCGCCAGCCTGACCCGCGCAACCAGCACCAGCTCACGCGCAGGGCCCCCAAGCCCCCGCAACGCCCCTGCCGCAAAAGGGGGGGGCTTCCCGCAGGCGCGCGGCGATAAAAAGCCTACAGCACCCGGTATTCCCAGGCGGTCTCCCATCCAAGTACTAACCGGGCCCGACCCTGCTTAGCTTCCGAGATCAGACGAGATCGGGCGTTCTCAGGGTGGTATGGCCGTAGGCACCCTCTCTCCCGCCAGCAGCCCTCTCCACAAGCCCGCCACACGCTCACGCGCAACCCTACAGCCACCCCCAAGCCCGACGCAGGGCGCCCGCAACGGACCCCGCACACCCGACGCACAACCAACGCCCAACGCAACGCACGCAACTACCCCCATCACGCACCTGCCCCGCACAGCGCCCATGCAGACCGCGCCACAAACACCTACCCTGCTGGCACACCGCCCTACAGCCCTCCTCGCTGACCGGGCAGGGCAGCACCAGGCAATCCCCGCGCACACCTGAACCACCAGCACCACGCACGCAACAACGCCTGCACCTACCGGCCGCAACGCAACGGCCCCCCGCTACCTAACGGCAGCCCTCGCAACAGGCAGCTGCCACGCTCGCTCCCACACCACGCTTCGGCCCTCCGCAACGAGGCCGCGGGGCAGCAGGCCGCCACCACGCCCGCCCGCCCGCCCCGCCAGCCTGACCCGCGCAACCAGCACCAGCTCACGCGCAGGGCCCCCAAGCCCCCGCAACGCCCCTGCCGCAAAAGGGGGGGGCTTCCCGCAGGCGCGCGGCGATAAAAAGCCTACAGCACCCGGTATTCCCAGGCGGTCTCCCATCCAAGTACTAACCGGGCCCGACCCTGCTTAGCTTCCGAGATCAGACGAGATCGGGCGTTCTCAGGGTGGTATGGCCGTAGGCACCCTCTCTCCCGCCAGCAGCCCTCTCCACAAGCCCGCCACACGCTCACGCGCAACCCTACAGCCACCCCCAAGCCCGACGCAGGGCGCCCGCAACGGACCCCGCACACCCGACGCACAACCAACGCCCAACGCAACGCACGCAACTACCCCCATCACGCACCTGCCCCGCACAGCGCCCATGCAGACCGCGCCACAAACACCTACCCTGCTGGCACACCGCCCTACAGCCCTCCTCGCTGACCGGGCAGGGCAGCACCAGGCAATCCCCGCGCACACCTGAACCACCAGCACCACGCACGCAACAACGCCTGCACCTACCGGCCGCAACGCAACGGCCCCCCGCTACCTAACGGCAGCCCTCGCAACAGGCAGCTGCCACGCTCGCTCCCACACCACGCTTCGGCCCTCCGCAACGAGGCCGCGGGGCAGCAGGCCGCCACCACGCCCGCCCGCCCGCCCCGCCAGCCTGACCCGCGCAACCAGCACCAGCTCACGCGCAGGGCCCCCAAGCCCCTGCAACGCCCCTGCCGCAAAAGGGGGGGGCTTCCCGCAGGCGCGCGGCGATAAAAAGCCTACAGCACCCGGTATTCCCAGGCGGTCTCCCATCCAAGTACTAACCGGGCCCGACCCTGCTTAGCTTCCGAGATCAGACGAGATCGGGCGTTCTCAGGGTGGTATGGCCGTAGGCACCCTCTCTCCCGCCAGCAGCCCTCTCCACAAGCCCGCCACACGCTCACGCGCAACCCTACAGCCACCCCCAAGCCCGACGCAGGGCGCCCGCAACGGACCCCGCACACCCGACGCACAACCAACGCCCAACGCAACGCACGCAACTACCCCCATCACGCACCTGCCCCGCACAGCGCCCATGCAGACCGCGCCACAAACACCTACCCTGCTGGCACACCGCCCTACAGCCCTCCTCGCTGACCGGGCAGGGCAGCACCAGGCAATCCCCGCGCACACCTGAACCACCAGCACCACGCACGCAACAACGCCTGCACCTACCGGCCGCAACGCAACGGCCCCCCGCTACCTAACGGCAGCCCTCGCAACAGGCAGCTGCCACGCTCGCTCCCACACCACGCTTCGGCCCTCCGCAACGAGGCCGCGGGGCAGCAGGCCGCCACCACGCCCGCCCGCCCGCCCCGCCAGCCTGACCCGCGCAACCAGCACCAGCTCACGCGCAGGGCCCCCAAGCCCCCGCAACGCCCCTGCCGCAAAAGGGGGGGGCTTCCCGCAGGCGCGCGGCGATAAAAAGCCTACAGCACCCGGTATTCCCAGGCGGTCTCCCATCCAAGTACTAACCGGGCCCGACCCTGCTTAGCTTCCGAGATCAGACGAGATCGGGCGTTCTCAGGGTGGTATGGCCGTAGGCACCCTCTCTCCCGCCAGCAGCCCTCTCCACAAGCCCGCCACACGCTCACGCGCAACCCTACAGCCACCCCCAAGCCCGACGCAGGGCGCCCGCAACGGACCCCGCACACCCGACGCACAACCAACGCCCAACGCAACGCACGCAACTACCCCCATCACGCACCTGCCCCGCACAGCGCCCATGCAGACCGCGCCACAAACACCTACCCTGCTGGCACACCGCCCTACAGCCCTCCTCGCTGACCGGGCAGGGCAGCACCAGGCAATCCCCGCGCACACCTGAACCACCAGCACCACGCACGCAACAACGCCTGCACCTACTGGCCGCAACGCAACGGCCCCCCGCTACCTAACGGCAGCCCTCGCAACAGGCAGCTGCCACGCTCGCTCCCACACCACGCTTCGGCCCTCCGCAACGAGGCCGCGGGGCAGCAGGCCGCCACCACGCCCGCCCGCCCGCCCCGCCAGCCTGACCCGCGCAACCAGCACCAGCTCACGCGCAGGGCCCCCAAGCCCCCGCAACGCCCCTGCCGCAAAAGGGGGGGGCTTCCCGCAGGCGCGCGGCGATAAAAAGCCTACAGCACCCGGTATTCCCAGGCGGTCTCCCATCCAAGTACTAACCGGGCCCGACCCTGCTTAGCTTCCGAGATCAGACGAGATCGGGCGTTCTCAGGGTGGTATGGCCGTAGGCACCCTCTCTCCCGCCAGCAGCCCTCTCCACAAGCCCGCCACACGCTCACGCGCAACCCTACAGCCACCCCCAAGCCCGACGCAGGGCGCCCGCAACGGACCCCGCACACCCGACGCACAACCAACGCCCAACGCAACGCACGCAACTACCCCCATCACGCACCTGCCCCGCACAGCGCCCATGCAGACCGCGCCACAAACACCTACCCTGCTGGCACACCGCCCTACAGCCCTCCTCGCTGACCGGGCAGGGCAGCACCAGGCAATCCCCGCGCACACCTGAACCACCAGCACCACGCACGCAACAACGCCTGCACCTACCGGCCGCAACGCAACGGCCCCCCGCTACCTAACGGCAGCCCTCGCAACAGGCAGCTGCCACGCTCGCTCCCACACCACGCTTCGGCCCTCCGCAACGAGGCCGCGGGGCAGCAGGCCGCCACCACGCCCGCCCGCCCGCCCCGCCAGCCTGACCCGCGCAACCAGCACCAGCTCACGCGCAGGGCCCCCAAGCCCCCGCAACGCCCCTGCCGCAAAAGGGGGGGGCTTCCCGCAGGCGCGCGGCGATAAAAAGCCTACAGCACCCGGTATTCCCAGGCGGTCTCCCATCCAAGTACTAACCGGGCCCGACCCTGCTTAGCTTCCGAGATCAGACGAGATCGGGCGTTCTCAGGGTGGTATGGCCGTAGGCACCCTCTCTCCCGCCAGCAGCCCTCTCCACAAGCCCGCCACACGCTCACGCGCAACCCTACAGCCACCCCCAAGCCCGACGCAGGGCGCCCGCAACGGACCCCGCACACCCGACGCACAACCAACGCCCAACGCAACGCACGCAACTACCCCCATCACGCACCTGCCCCGCACAGCGCCCATGCAGACCGCGCCACAAACACCTACCCTGCTGGCACACCGCCCTACAGCCCTCCTCGCTGACCGGGCAGGGCAGCACCAGGCAATCCCCGCGCACACCTGAACCACCAGCACCACGCACGCAACAACGCCTGCACCTACCGGCCGCAACGCAACGGCCCCCCGCTACCTAACGGCAGCCCTCGCAACAGGCAGCTGCCACGCTCGCTCCCACACCACGCTTCGGCCCTCCGCAACGAGGCCGCGGGGCAGCAGGCCGCCACCACGCCCGCCCGCCCGCCCCGCCAGCCTGACCCGCGCAACCAGCACCAGCTCACGCGCAGGGCCCCCAAGCCCCCGCAACGCCCCTGCCGCAAAAGGGGGGGGCTTCCCGCAGGCGCGCGGCGATAAAAAGCCTACAGCACCCGGTATTCCCAGGCGGTCTCCCATCCAAGTACTAACCGGGCCCGACCCTGCTTAGCTTCCGAGATCAGACGAGATCGGGCGTTCTCAGGGTGGTATGGCCGTAGGCACCCTCTCTCCCGCCAGCAGCCCTCTCCACAAGCCCGCCACACGCTCACGCGCAACCCTACAGCCACCCCCAAGCCCGACGCAGGGCGCCCGCAACGGACCCCGCACACCCGACGCACAACCAACGCCCAACGCAACGCACGCAACTACCCCCATCACGCACCTGCCCCGCACAGCGCCCATGCAGACCGCGCCACAAACACCTACCCTGCTGGCACACCGCCCTACAGCCCTCCTCGCTGACCGGGCAGGGCAGCACCAGGCAATCCCCGCGCACACCTGAACCACCAGCACCACGCACGCAACAACGCCTGCACCTACCGGCCGCAACGCAACGGCCCCCCCGCTACCTAACGGCAGCCCTCGCAACAGGCAGCTGCCACGCTCGCTCCCACACCACGCTTCGGCCCTCCGCAACGAGGCCGCGGGGCAGCAGGCCGCCACCACGCCCGCCCGCCCGCCCCGCCAGCCTGACCCGCGCAACCAGCACCAGCTCACGCGCAGGGCCCCCAAGCCCCCGCAACGCCCCTGCCGCAAAAGGGGGGGGCTTCCCGCAGGCGCGCGGCGATAAAAAGCCTACAGCACCCGGTATTCCCAGGCGGTCTCCCATCCAAGTACTAACCGGGCCCGACCCTGCTTAGCTTCCGAGATCAGACGAGATCGGGCGTTCTCAGGGTGGTATGGCCGTAGGCACCCTCTCTCCCGCCAGCAGCCCTCTCCACAAGCCCGCCACACGCTCACGCGCAACCCTACAGCCACCCCCAAGCCCGACGCAGGGCGCCCGCAACGGACCCCGCACACCCGACGCACAACCAACGCCCAACGCAACGCACGCAACTACCCCCATCACGCACCTGCCCCGCACAGCGCCCATGCAGACCGCGCCACAAACACCTACCCTGCTGGCACACCGCCCTACAGCCCTCCTCGCTGACCGGGCAGGGCAGCACCAGGCAATCCCCGCGCACACCTGAACCACCAGCACCACGCACGCAACAACGCCTGCACCTACCGGCCGCAACGCAACGGCCCCCCCGCTACCTAACGGCAGCCCTCGCAACAGGCAGCTGCCACGCTCGCTCCCACACCACGCTTCGGCCCTCCGCAACGAGGCCGCGGGGCAGCAGGCCGCCACCACGCCCGCCCGCCCGCCCCGCCAGCCTGACCCGCGCAACCAGCACCAGCTCACGCGCAGGGCCCCCAAGCCCCCGCAACGCCCCTGCCGCAAAAGGGGGGGGCTTCCCGCAGGCGCGCGGCGATAAAAAGCCTACAGCACCCGGTATTCCCAGGCGGTCTCCCATCCAAGTACTAACCGGGCCCGACCCTGCTTAGCTTCCGAGATCAGACGAGATCGGGCGTTCTCAGGGTGGTATGGCCGTAGGCACCCTCTCTCCCGCCAGCAGCCCTCTCCACAAGCCCGCCACACGCTCACGCGCAACCCTACAGCCACCCCCAAGCCCGACGCAGGGCGCCCGCAACGGACCCCGCACACCCGACGCACAACCAACGCCCAACGCAACGCACGCAACTACCCCCATCACGCACCTGCCCCGCACAGCGCCCATGCAGACCGCGCCACAAACACCTACCCTGCTGGCACACCGCCCTACAGCCCTCCTCGCTGACCGGGCAGGGCAGCACCAGGCAATCCCCGCGCACACCTGAACCACCAGCACCACGCACGCAACAACGCCTGCACCTACCGGCCGCAACGCAACGGCCCCCCGCTACCTAACGGCAGCCCTCGCAACAGGCAGCTGCCACGCTCGCTCCCACACCACGCTTCGGCCCTCCGCAACGAGGCCGCGGGGCAGCAGGCCGCCACCACGCCCGCCGCCCCCCCGCCCCGCCAGCCTGACCCGCGCAACCAGCACCAGCTCACGCGCAGGGCCCCCAAGCCCCCGCAACGCCCCTGCCGCAAAAGGGGGGGGCTTCCCGCAGGCGGGCGGCGATAAAAAGCCTACAGCACCCGGTATTCCCAGGCGGTCTCCCATCCAAGTACTAACCGGGCCCGACCCTGCTTAGCTTCCGAGATCAGACGAGATCGGGCGTTCTCAGGGTGGTATGGCCGTAGGCACCCTCTCTCCCGCCAGCAGCCCTCTCCACAAGCCCGCCACACGCTCACGCGCAACCCTACAGCCACCCCCAAGCCCGACGCAGGGCGCCCGCAACGGACCCCGCACACCCGACGCACAACCAACGCCCAACGCAACGCACGCAACTACCCCCATCACGCACCTGCCCCGCACAGCGCCCATGCAGACCGCGCCACAAACACCTACCCTGCTGGCACACCGCCCTACAGCCCTCCTCGCTGACCGGGCAGGGCAGCACCAGGCAATCCCCGCGCACACCTGAACCACCAGCACCACGCACGCAACAACGCCTGCACCTACCGGCCGCAACGCAACGGCCCCCCGCTACCTAACGGCAGCCCTCGCAACAGGCAGCTGCCACGCTCGCTCCCACACCACGCTTCGGCCCTCCGCAACGAGGCCGCGGGGCAGCAGGCCGCCACCACGCCCGCCCGCCCGCCCCGCCAGCCTGACCCGCGCAACCAGCACCAGCTCACGCGCAGGGCCCCCCAAGCCCCCGCAACGCCCCTGCCGCAAAAGGGGGGGGCTTCCCGCAGGCGCGCGGCGATAAAAAGCCTACAGCACCCGGTATTCCCAGGCGGTCTCCCATCCAAGTACTAACCGGGCCCGACCCTGCTTAGCTTCCGAGATCAGACGAGATCGGGCGTTCTCAGGGTGGTATGGCCGTAGGCACCCTCTCTCCCGCCAGCAGCCCTCTCCACAAGCCCGCCACACGCTCACGCGCAACCCTACAGCCACCCCCAAGCCCGACGCAGGGCGCCCGCAACGGACCCCGCACACCCGACGCACAACCAACGCCCAACGCAACGCACGCAACTACCCCCATCACGCACCTGCCCCGCACAGCGCCCATGCAGACCGCGCCACAAACACCTACCCTGCTGGCACACCGCCCTACAGCCCTCCTCGCTGACCGGGCAGGGCAGCACCAGGCAATCCCCGCGCACACCTGAACCACCAGCACCACGCACGCAACAACGCCTGCACCTACCGGCCGCAACGCAACGGCCCCCCCGCTACCTAACGGCAGCCCTCGCAACAGGCAGCTGCCACGCTCGCTCCCACACCACGCTTCGGCCCTCCGCAACGAGGCCGCGGGGCAGCAGGCCGCCACCACGCCCGCCCGCCCGCCCCGCCAGCCTGACCCGCGCAACCAGCACCAGCTCACGCGCAGGGCCCCCAAGCCCCCGCAACGCCCCTGCCGCAAAAGGGGGGGGCTTCCCGCAGGCGCGCGGCGATAAAAAGCCTACAGCACCCGGTATTCCCAGGCGGTCTCCCATCCAAGTACTAACCGGGCCCGACCCTGCTTAGCTTCCGAGATCAGACGAGATCGGGCGTTCTCAGGGTGGTATGGCCGTAGGCACCCTCTCTCCCGCCAGCAGCCCTCTCCACAAGCCCGCCACACGCTCACGCGCAACCCTACAGCCACCCCCAAGCCCGACGCAGGGCGCCCGCAACGGACCCCGCACACCCGACGCACAACCAACGCCCAACGCAACGCACGCAACTACCCCCATCACGCACCTGCCCCGCACAGCGCCCATGCAGACCGCGCCACAAACACCTACCCTGCTGGCACACCGCCCTACAGCCCTCCTCGCTGACCGGGCAGGGCAGCACCAGGCAATCCCCGCGCACACCTGAACCACCAGCACCACGCACGCAACAACGCCTGCACCTACCGGCCGCAACGCAACGGCCCCCCGCTACCTAACGGCAGCCCTCGCAACAGGCAGCTGCCACGCTCGCTCCCACACCACGCTTCGGCCCTCCGCAACGAGGCCGCGGGGCAGCAGGCCGCCACCACGCCCGCCCGCCCGCCCCGCCAGCCTGACCCGCGCAACCAGCACCAGCTCACGCGCAGGGCCCCCAAGCCCCCGCAACGCCCCTGCCGCAAAAGGGGGGGGCTTCCCGCAGGCGCGCGGCGATAAAAAGCCTACAGCACCCGGTATTCCCAGGCGGTCTCCCATCCAAGTACTAACCGGGCCCGACCCTGCTTAGCTTCCGAGATCAGACGAGATCGGGCGTTCTCAGGGTGGTATGGCCGTAGGCACCCTCTCTCCCGCCAGCAGCCCTCTCCACAAGCCCGCCACACGCTCACGCGCAACCCTACAGCCACCCCCAAGCCCGACGCAGGGCGCCCGCAACGGACCCCGCACACCCGACGCACAACCAACGCCCAACGCAACGCACGCAACTACCCCCATCACGCACCTGCCCCGCACAGCGCCCATGCAGACCGCGCCACAAACACCTACCCTGCTGGCACACCGCCCTACAGCCCTCCTCGCTGACCGGGCAGGGCAGCACCAGGCAATCCCCGCGCACACCTGAACCACCAGCACCACGCACGCAACAACGCCTGCACCTACCGGCCGCAACGCAACGGCCCCCCGCTACCTAACGGCAGCCCTCGCAACAGGCAGCTGCCACGCTCGCTCCCACACCACGCTTCGGCCCTCCGCAACGAGGCCGCGGGGCAGCAGGCCGCCACCACGCCCGCCCGCCCGCCCCGCCAGCCTGACCCGCGCAACCAGCACCAGCTCACGCGCAGGGCCCCCAAGCCCCCGCAACGCCCCTGCCGCAAAAGGGGGGGGCTTCCCGCAGGCGCGCGGCGATAAAAAGCCTACAGCACCCGGTATTCCCAGGCGGTCTCCCATCCAAGTACTAACCGGGCCCGACCCTGCTTAGCTTCCGAGATCAGACGAGATCGGGCGTTCTCAGGGTGGTATGGCCGTAGGCACCCTCTCTCCCGCCAGCAGCCCTCTCCACAAGCCCGCCACACGCTCACGCGCAACCCTACAGCCACCCCCAAGCCCGACGCAGGGCGCCCGCAACGGACCCCGCACACCCGACGCACAACCAACGCCCAACGCAACGCACGCAACTACCCCCATCACGCACCTGCCCCGCACAGCGCCCATGCAGACCGCGCCACAAACACCTACCCTGCTGGCACACCGCCCTACAGCCCTCCTCGCTGACCGGGCAGGGCAGCACCAGGCAATCCCCGCGCACACCTGAACCACCAGCACCACGCACGCAACAACGCCTGCACCTACCGGCCGCAACGCAACGGCCCCCCGCTACCTAACGGCAGCCCTCGCAACAGGCAGCTGCCACGCTCGCTCCCACACCACGCTTCGGCCCTCCGCAACGAGGCCGCGGGGCAGCAGGCCGCCACCACGCCCGCCCGCCCGCCCCGCCAGCCTGACCCGCGCAACCAGCACCAGCTCACGCGCAGGGCCCCCAAGCCCCCGCAACGCCCCTGCCGCAAAAGGGGGGGGCTTCCCGCAGGCGCGCGGCGATAAAAAGCCTACAGCACCCGGTATTCCCAGGCGGTCTCCCATCCAAGTACTAACCGGGCCCGACCCTGCTTAGCTTCCGAGATCAGACGAGATCGGGCGTTCTCAGGGTGGTATGGCCGTAGGCACCCTCTCTCCCGCCAGCAGCCCTCTCCACAAGCCCGCCACACGCTCACGCGCAACCCTACAGCCACCCCCAAGCCCGACGCAGGGCGCCCGCAACGGACCCCGCACACCCGACGCACAACCAACGCCCAACGCAACGCACGCAACTACCCCCATCACGCACCTGCCCCGCACAGCGCCCATGCAGACCGCGCCACAAACACCTACCCTGCTGGCACACCGCCCTACAGCCCTCCTCGCTGACCGGGCAGGGCAGCACCAGGCAATCCCCGCGCACACCTGAACCACCAGCACCACGCACGCAACAACGCCTGCACCTACCGGCCGCAACGCAACGGCCCCCCGCTACCTAACGGCAGCCCTCGCAACAGGCAGCTGCCACGCTCGCTCCCACACCACGCTTCGGCCCTCCGCAACGAGGCCGCGGGGCAGCAGGCCGCCACCACGCCCGCCCGCCCGCCCCGCCAGCCTGACCCGCGCAACCAGCACCAGCTCACGCGCAGGGCCCCCAAGCCCCCGCAACGCCCCTGCCGCAAAAGGGGGGGGCTTCCCGCAGGCGCGCGGCGATAAAAAGCCTACAGCACCCGGTATTCCCAGGCGGTCTCCCATCCAAGTACTAACCGGGCCCGACCCTGCTTAGCTTCCGAGATCAGACGAGATCGGGCGTTCTCAGGGTGGTATGGCCGTAGGCACCCTCTCTCCCGCCAGCAGCCCTCTCCACAAGCCCGCCACACGCTCACGCGCAACCCTACAGCCACCCCCAAGCCCGACGCAGGGCGCCCGCAACGGACCCCGCACACCCGACGCACAACCAACGCCCAACGCAACGCACGCAACTACCCCCATCACGCACCTGCCCCGCACAGCGCCCATGCAGACCGCGCCACAAACACCTACCCTGCTGGCACACCGCCCTACAGCCCTCCTCGCTGACCGGGCAGGGCAGCACCAGGCAATCCCCGCGCACACCTGAACCACCAGCACCACGCACGCAACAACGCCTGCACCTACCGGCCGCAACGCAACGGCCCCCCGCTACCTAACGGCAGCCCTCGCAACAGGCAGCTGCCACGCTCGCTCCCACACCACGCTTCGGCCCTCCGCAACGAGGCCGCGGGGCAGCAGGCCGCCACCACGCCCGCCCGCCCGCCCGCCCCGCCAGCCTGACCCGCGCAACCAGCACCAGCTCACGCGCAGGGCCCCCAAGCCCCCGCAACGCCCCTGCCGCAAAAGGGGGGGGCTTCCCGCAGGCGCGCGGCGATAAAAAGCCTACAGCACCCGGTATTCCCAGGCGGTCTCCCATCCAAGTACTAACCGGGCCCGACCCTGCTTAGCTTCCGAGATCAGACGAGATCGGGCGTTCTCAGGGTGGTATGGCCGTAGGCACCCTCTCTCCCGCCAGCAGCCCTCTCCACAAGCCCGCCACACGCTCACGCGCAACCCTACAGCCACCCCCAAGCCCGACGCAGGGCGCCCGCAACGGACCCCGCACACCCGACGCACAACCAACGCCCAACGCAACGCACGCAACTACCCCCATCACGCACCTGCCCCGCACAGCGCCCATGCAGACCGCGCCACAAACACCTACCCTGCTGGCACACCGCCCTACAGCCCTCCTCGCTGACCGGGCAGGGCAGCACCAGGCAATCCCCGCGCACACCTGAACCACCAGCACCACGCACGCAACAACGCCTGCACCTACCGGCCGCAACGCAACGGCCCCCCGCTACCTAACGGCAGCCCTCGCAACAGGCAGCTGCCACGCTCGCTCCCACACCACGCTTCGGCCCTCCGCAACGAGGCCGCGGGGCAGCAGGCCGCCACCACGCCCGCCCCCCCCCCCCCGCCAGCCAGACCCCCGCAACCAGCACCAGCGCACGCGCAGGGCCCCCAAGCCCCCCCAACGCCCCTGCCGCAAAAGGGGGGGGCTTCCCGCAGGCGCGCGGCGATAAAAAGCCTACAGCACCCGGTATTCCCAGGCGGTCTCCCATCCAAGTACTAACCGGGCCCGACCCTGCTTAGCTTCCGAGATCAGACGAGATCGGGCGTTCTCAGGGTGGTATGGCCGTAGGCACCCTCTCTCCCGCCAGCAGCCCTCTCCACAAGCCCGCCACACGCTCACGCGCAACCCTACAGCCACCCCCAAGCCCGACGCAGGGCGCCCGCAACGGACCCCGCACACCCGACGCACAACCAACGCCCAACGCAACGCACGCAACTACCCCCATCACGCACCTGCCCCGCACAGCGCCCATGCAGACCGCGCCACAAACACCTACCCTGCTGGCACACCGCCCTACAGCCCTCCTCGCTGACCGGGCAGGGCAGCACCAGGCAATCCCCGCGCACACCTGAACCACCAGCACCACGCACGCAACAACGCCTGCACCTACCGGCCGCAACGCAACGGCCCCCCGCTACCTAACGGCAGCCCTCGCAACAGGCAGCTGCCACGCTCGCTCCCACACCACGCTTCGGCCCTCCGCAACGAGGCCGCGGGGCAGCAGGCCGCCACCACGCCCGCCCGCCCGCCCCGCCAGCCTGACCCGCGCAACCAGCACCAGCTCACGCGCAGGGCCCCCAAGCCCCCGCAACGCCCCTGCCGCAAAAGGGGGGGGCTTCCCGCAGGCGCGCGGCGATAAAAAGCCTACAGCACCCGGTATTCCCAGGCGGTCTCCCATCCAAGTACTAACCGGGCCCGACCCTGCTTAGCTTCCGAGATCAGACGAGATCGGGCGTTCTCAGGGTGGTATGGCCGTAGGCACCCTCTCTCCCGCCAGCAGCCCTCTCCACAAGCCCGCCACACGCTCACGCGCAACCCTACAGCCACCCCCAAGCCCGACGCAGGGCGCCCGCAACGGACCCCGCACACCCGACGCACAACCAACGCCCAACGCAACGCACGCAACTACCCCCATCACGCACCTGCCCCGCACAGCGCCCATGCAGACCGCGCCACAAACACCTACCCTGCTGGCACACCGCCCTACAGCCCTCCTCGCTGACCGGGCAGGGCAGCACCAGGCAATCCCCGCGCACACCTGAACCACCAGCACCACGCACGCAACAACGCCTGCACCTACCGGCCGCAACGCAACGGCCCCCCGCTACCTAACGGCAGCCCTCGCAACAGGCAGCTGCCACGCTCGCTCCCACACCACGCTTCGGCCCTCCGCAACGAGGCCGCGGGGCAGCAGGCCGCCACCACGCCCGCCCGCCCGCCCGCCCGCCAGCCTGACCCGCGCAACCAGCACCAGCTCACGCGCAGGGCCCCCAAGCCCCCGCAACGCCCCTGCCGCAAAAGGGGGGGGCTTCCCGCAGGCGCGCGGCGATAAAAAGCCTACAGCACCCGGTATTCCCAGGCGGTCTCCCATCCAAGTACTAACCGGGCCCGACCCTGCTTAGCTTCCGAGATCAGACGAGATCGGGCGTTCTCAGGGTGGTATGGCCGTAGGCACCCTCTCTCCCGCCAGCAGCCCTCTCCACAAGCCCGCCACACGCTCACGCGCAACCCTACAGCCACCCCCAAGCCCGACGCAGGGCGCCCGCAACGGACCCCGCACACCCGACGCACAACCAACGCCCAACGCAACGCACGCAACTACCCCCATCACGCACCTGCCCCGCACAGCGCCCATGCAGACCGCGCCACAAACACCTACCCTGCTGGCACACCGCCCTACAGCCCTCCTCGCTGACCGGGCAGGGCAGCACCAGGCAATCCCCGCGCACACCTGAACCACCAGCACCACGCACGCAACAACGCCTGCACCTACCGGCCGCAACGCAACGGCCCCCCGCTACCTAACGGCAGCCCTCGCAACAGGCAGCTGCCACGCTCGCTCCCACACCACGCTTCGGCCCTCCGCAACGAGGCCGCGGGGCAGCAGGCCGCCACCACGCCCGCCCGCCCGCCCCGCCAGCCTGACCCGCGCAACCAGCACCAGCTCACGCGCAGGGCCCCCAAGCCCCCGCAACGCCCCTGCCGCAAAAGGGGGGGGCTTCCCGCAGGCGCGCGGCGATAAAAAGCCTACAGCACCCGGTATTCCCAGGCGGTCTCCCATCCAAGTACTAACCGGGCCCGACCCTGCTTAGCTTCCGAGATCAGACGAGATCGGGCGTTCTCAGGGTGGTATGGCCGTAGGCACCCTCTCTCCCGCCAGCAGCCCTCTCCACAAGCCCGCCACACGCTCACGCGCAACCCTACAGCCACCCCCAAGCCCGACGCAGGGCGCCCGCAACGGACCCCGCACACCCGACGCACAACCAACGCCCAACGCAACGCACGCAACTACCCCCATCACGCACCTGCCCCGCACAGCGCCCATGCAGACCGCGCCACAAACACCTACCCTGCTGGCACACCGCCCTACAGCCCTCCTCGCTGACCGGGCAGGGCAGCACCAGGCAATCCCCGCGCACACCTGAACCACCAGCACCACGCACGCAACAACGCCTGCACCTACCGGCCGCAACGCAACGGCCCCCCCGCTACCTAACGGCAGCCCTCGCAACAGGCAGCTGCCACGCTCGCTCCCACACCACGCTTCGGCCCTCCGCAACGAGGCCGCGGGGCAGCAGGCCGCCACCACGCCCGCCCCGCCCGCCCCGCCAGCCTGACCCGCGCAACCAGCACCAGCTCACGCGCAGGGCCCCCAAGCCCCCGCAACGCCCCTGCCGCAAAAGGGGGGGGCTTCCCGCAGGCGCGCGGCGATAAAAAGCCTACAGCACCCGGTATTCCCAGGCGGTCTCCCATCCAAGTACTAACCGGGCCCGACCCTGCTTAGCTTCCGAGATCAGACGAGATCGGGCGTTCTCAGGGTGGTATGGCCGTAGGCACCCTCTCTCCCGCCAGCAGCCCTCTCCACAAGCCCGCCACACGCTCACGCGCAACCCTACAGCCACCCCCAAGCCCGACGCAGGGCGCCCGCAACGGACCCCGCACACCCGACGCACAACCAACGCCCAACGCAACGCACGCAACTACCCCCATCACGCACCTGCCCCGCACAGCGCCCATGCAGACCGCGCCACAAACACCTACCCTGCTGGCACACCGCCCTACAGCCCTCCTCGCTGACCGGGCAGGGCAGCACCAGGCAATCCCCGCGCACACCTGAACCACCAGCACCACGCACGCAACAACGCCTGCACCTACCGGCCGCAACGCAACGGCCCCCCGCTACCTAACGGCAGCCCTCGCAACAGGCAGCTGCCACGCTCGCTCCCACACCACGCTTCGGCCCTCCGCAACGAGGCCGCGGGGCAGCAGGCCGCCACCACGCCCCCCCCCCCGCCCCGCCAGCCTGACCCGCGCAACCAGCACCAGCTCACGCGCAGGGCCCCCAAGCCCCCGCAACGCCCCTGCCGCAAAAGGGGGGGGGCTTCCCGCAGGCGCGCGGCGATAAAAAGCCTACAGCACCCGGTATTCCCAGGCGGTCTCCCATCCAAGTACTAACCGGGCCCGACCCTGCTTAGCTTCCGAGATCAGACGAGATCGGGCGTTCTCAGGGTGGTATGGCCGTAGGCACCCTCTCTCCCGCCAGCAGCCCTCTCCACAAGCCCGCCACACGCTCACGCGCAACCCTACAGCCACCCCCAAGCCCGACGCAGGGCGCCCGCAACGGACCCCGCACACCCGACGCACAACCAACGCCCAACGCAACGCACGCAACTACCCCCATCACGCACCTGCCCCGCACAGCGCCCATGCAGACCGCGCCACAAACACCTACCCTGCTGGCACACCGCCCTACAGCCCTCCTCGCTGACCGGGCAGGGCAGCACCAGGCAATCCCCGCGCACACCTGAACCACCAGCACCACGCACGCAACAACGCCTGCACCTACCGGCCGCAACGCAACGGCCCCCCGCTACCTAACGGCAGCCCTCGCAACAGGCAGCTGCCACGCTCGCTCCCACACCACGCTTCGGCCCTCCGCAACGAGGCCGCGGGGCAGCAGGCCGCCACCACGCCCGCCCGCCCGCCCGCCCCGCCAGCCTGACCCGCGCAACCAGCACCAGCTCACGCGCAGGGCCCCCAAGCCCCCGCAACGCCCCTGCCGCAAAAGGGGGGGGCTTCCCGCAGGCGCGCGGCGATAAAAAGCCTACAGCACCCGGTATTCCCAGGCGGTCTCCCATCCAAGTACTAACCGGGCCCGACCCTGCTTAGCTTCCGAGATCAGACGAGATCGGGCGTTCTCAGGGTGGTATGGCCGTAGGCACCCTCTCTCCCGCCAGCAGCCCTCTCCACAAGCCCGCCACACGCTCACGCGCAACCCTACAGCCACCCCCAAGCCCGACGCAGGGCGCCCGCAACGGACCCCCGCACACCCGACGCACAACCAACGCCCAACGCAACGCACGCAACTACCCCCATCACGCACCTGCCCCGCACAGCGCCCATGCAGACCGCGCCACAAACACCTACCCTGCTGGCACACCGCCCTACAGCCCTCCTCGCTGACCGGGCAGGGCAGCACCAGGCAATCCCCGCGCACACCTGAACCACCAGCACCACGCACGCAACAACGCCTGCACCTACCGGCCGCAACGCAACGGCCCCCCGCTACCTAACGGCAGCCCTCGCAACAGGCAGCTGCCACGCTCGCTCCCACACCACGCTTCGGCCCTCCGCAACGAGGCCGCGGGGCAGCAGGCCGCCACCACGCCCGCCCGCCCGCCCCGCCAGCCTGACCCGCGCAACCAGCACCAGCTCACGCGCAGGGCCCCCAAGCCCCCGCAACGCCCCTGCCGCAAAAGGGGGGGGCTTCCCGCAGGCGCGCGGCGATAAAAAGCCTACAGCACCCGGTATTCCCAGGCGGTCTCCCATCCAAGTACTAACCGGGCCCGACCCTGCTTAGCTTCCGAGATCAGACGAGATCGGGCGTTCTCAGGGTGGTATGGCCGTAGGCACCCTCTCTCCCGCCAGCAGCCCTCTCCACAAGCCCGCCACACGCTCACGCGCAACCCTACAGCCACCCCCAAGCCCGACGCAGGGCGCCCGCAACGGACCCCGCACACCCGACGCACAACCAACGCCCAACGCAACGCACGCAACTACCCCCATCACGCACCTGCCCCGCACAGCGCCCATGCAGACCGCGCCACAAACACCTACCCTGCTGGCACACCGCCCTACAGCCCTCCTCGCTGACCGGGCAGGGCAGCACCAGGCAATCCCCGCGCACACCTGAACCACCAGCACCACGCACGCAACAACGCCTGCACCTACCGGCCGCAACGCAACGGCCCCCCGCTACCTAACGGCAGCCCTCGCAACAGGCAGCTGCCACGCTCGCTCCCACACCACGCTTCGGCCCTCCGCAACGAGGCCGCGGGGCAGCAGGCCGCCACCACGCCCGCCCGCCCGCCCCGCCAGCCTGACCCGCGCAACCAGCACCAGCTCACGCGCAGGGCCCCCAAGCCCCCGCAACGCCCCTGCCGCAAAAGGGGGGGGCTTCCCGCAGGCGCGCGGCGATAAAAAGCCTACAGCACCCGGTATTCCCAGGCGGTCTCCCATCCAAGTACTAACCGGGCCCGACCCTGCTTAGCTTCCGAGATCAGACGAGATCGGGCGTTCTCAGGGTGGTATGGCCGTAGGCACCCTCTCTCCCGCCAGCAGCCCTCTCCACAAGCCCGCCACACGCTCACGCGCAACCCTACAGCCACCCCCAAGCCCGACGCAGGGCGCCCGCAACGGACCCCGCACACCCGACGCACAACCAACGCCCAACGCAACGCACGCAACTACCCCCATCACGCACCTGCCCCGCACAGCGCCCATGCAGACCGCGCCACAAACACCTACCCTGCTGGCACACCGCCCTACAGCCCTCCTCGCTGACCGGGCAGGGCAGCACCAGGCAATCCCCGCGCACACCTGAACCACCAGCACCACGCACGCAACAACGCCTGCACCTACCGGCCGCAACGCAACGGCCCCCCGCTACCTAACGGCAGCCCTCGCAACAGGCAGCTGCCACGCTCGCTCCCACACCACGCTTCGGCCCTCCGCAACGAGGCCGCGGGGCAGCAGGCCGCCACCACGCCCGCCCGCCCGCCCCGCCAGCCTGACCCGCGCAACCAGCACCAGCTCACGCGCAGGGCCCCCAAGCCCCCGCAACGCCCCTGCCGCAAAAGGGGGGGGCTTCCCGCAGGCGCGCGGCGATAAAAAGCCTACAGCACCCGGTATTCCCAGGCGGTCTCCCATCCAAGTACTAACCGGGCCCGACCCTGCTTAGCTTCCGAGATCAGACGAGATCGGGCGTTCTCAGGGTGGTATGGCCGTAGGCACCCTCTCTCCCGCCAGCAGCCCTCTCCACAAGCCCGCCACACGCTCACGCGCAACCCTACAGCCACCCCCAAGCCCGACGCAGGGCGCCCGCAACGGACCCCGCACACCCGACGCACAACCAACGCCCAACGCAACGCACGCAACTACCCCCATCACGCACCTGCCCCGCACAGCGCCCATGCAGACCGCGCCACAAACACCTACCCTGCTGGCACACCGCCCTACAGCCCTCCTCGCTGACCGGGCAGGGCAGCACCAGGCAATCCCCGCGCACACCTGAACCACCAGCACCACGCACGCAACAACGCCTGCACCTACCGGCCGCAACGCAACGGCCCCCCCGCTACCTAACGGCAGCCCTCGCAACAGGCAGCTGCCACGCTCGCTCCCACACCACGCTTCGGCCCTCCGCAACGAGGCCGCGGGGCAGCAGGCCGCCACCACGCCCCGCCCGCCCGCCCCGCCAGCCTGACCCGCGCAACCAGCACCAGCTCACGCGCAGGGCCCCCAAGCCCCCGCAACGCCCCTGCCGCAAAAGGGGGGGGCTTCCCGCAGGCGCGCGGCGATAAAAAGCCTACAGCACCCGGTATTCCCAGGCGGTCTCCCATCCAAGTACTAACCGGGCCCGACCCTGCTTAGCTTCCGAGATCAGACGAGATCGGGCGTTCTCAGGGTGGTATGGCCGTAGGCACCCTCTCTCCCGCCAGCAGCCCTCTCCACAAGCCCGCCACACGCTCACGCGCAACCCTACAGCCACCCCCAAGCCCGACGCAGGGCGCCCGCAACGGACCCCCGCACACCCGACGCACAACCAACGCCCAACGCAACGCACGCAACTACCCCCATCACGCACCTGCCCCGCACAGCGCCCATGCAGACCGCGCCACAAACACCTACCCTGCTGGCACACCGCCCTACAGCCCTCCTCGCTGACCGGGCAGGGCAGCACCAGGCAATCCCCGCGCACACCTGAACCACCAGCACCACGCACGCAACAACGCCTGCACCTACCGGCCGCAACGCAACGGCCCCCCCGCTACCTAACGGCAGCCCTCGCAACAGGCAGCTGCCACGCTCGCTCCCACACCACGCTTCGGCCCTCCGCAACGAGGCCGCGGGGCAGCAGGCCGCCACCACGCCCGCCCGCCCGCCCCGCCAGCCTGACCCGCGCAACCAGCACCAGCTCACGCGCAGGGCCCCCAAGCCCCCGCAACGCCCCTGCCGCAAAAGGGGGGGGCTTCCCGCAGGCGCGCGGCGATAAAAAGCCTACAGCACCCGGTATTCCCAGGCGGTCTCCCATCCAAGTACTAACCGGGCCCGACCCTGCTTAGCTTCCGAGATCAGACGAGATCGGGCGTTCTCAGGGTGGTATGGCCGTAGGCACCCTCTCTCCCGCCAGCAGCCCTCTCCACAAGCCCGCCACACGCTCACGCGCAACCCTACAGCCACCCCCAAGCCCGACGCAGGGCGCCCGCAACGGACCCCGCACACCCGACGCACAACCAACGCCCAACGCAACGCACGCAACTACCCCCATCACGCACCTGCCCCGCACAGCGCCCATGCAGACCGCGCCACAAACACCTACCCTGCTGGCACACCGCCCTACAGCCCTCCTCGCTGACCGGGCAGGGCAGCACCAGGCAATCCCCGCGCACACCTGAACCACCAGCACCACGCACGCAACAACGCCTGCACCTACCGGCCGCAACGCAACGGCCCCCCGCTACCTAACGGCAGCCCTCGCAACAGGCAGCTGCCACGCTCGCTCCCACACCACGCTTCGGCCCTCCGCAACGAGGCCGCGGGGCAGCAGGCCGCCACCACGCCCGCCCGCCCGCCCCGCCAGCCTGACCCGCGCAACCAGCACCAGCTCACGCGCAGGGCCCCCAAGCCCCCGCAACGCCCCTGCCGCAAAAGGGGGGGGCTTCCCGCAGGCGCGCGGCGATAAAAAGCCTACAGCACCCGGTATTCCCAGGCGGTCTCCCATCCAAGTACTAACCGGGCCCGACCCTGCTTAGCTTCCGAGATCAGACGAGATCGGGCGTTCTCAGGGTGGTATGGCCGTAGGCACCCTCTCTCCCGCCAGCAGCCCTCTCCACAAGCCCGCCACACGCTCACGCGCAACCCTACAGCCACCCCCAAGCCCGACGCAGGGCGCCCGCAACGGACCCCGCACACCCGACGCACAACCAACGCCCAACGCAACGCACGCAACTACCCCCATCACGCACCTGCCCCGCACAGCGCCCATGCAGACCGCGCCACAAACACCTACCCTGCTGGCACACCGCCCTACAGCCCTCCTCGCTGACCGGGCAGGGCAGCACCAGGCAATCCCCGCGCACACCTGAACCACCAGCACCACGCACGCAACAACGCCTGCACCTACCGGCCGCAACGCAACGGCCCCCCGCTACCTAACGGCAGCCCTCGCAACAGGCAGCTGCCACGCTCGCTCCCACACCACGCTTCGGCCCTCCGCAACGAGGCCGCGGGGCAGCAGGCCGCCACCACGCCCGCCCGCCCGCCCCGCCAGCCTGACCCGCGCAACCAGCACCAGCTCACGCGCAGGGCCCCCAAGCCCCCGCAACGCCCCTGCCGCAAAAGGGGGGGGCTTCCCGCAGGCGCGCGGCGATAAAAAGCCTACAGCACCCGGTATTCCCAGGCGGTCTCCCATCCAAGTACTAACCGGGCCCGACCCTGCTTAGCTTCCGAGATCAGACGAGATCGGGCGTTCTCAGGGTGGTATGGCCGTAGGCACCCTCTCTCCCGCCAGCAGCCCTCTCCACAAGCCCGCCACACGCTCACGCGCAACCCTACAGCCACCCCCAAGCCCGACGCAGGGCGCCCGCAACGGACCCCCGCACACCCGACGCACAACCAACGCCCAACGCAACGCACGCAACTACCCCCATCACGCACCTGCCCCGCACAGCGCCCATGCAGACCGCGCCACAAACACCTACCCTGCTGGCACACCGCCCTACAGCCCTCCTCGCTGACCGGGCAGGGCAGCACCAGGCAATCCCCGCGCACACCTGAACCACCAGCACCACGCACGCAACAACGCCTGCACCTACCGGCCGCAACGCAACGGCCCCCCGCTACCTAACGGCAGCCCTCGCAACAGGCAGCTGCCACGCTCGCTCCCACACCACGCTTCGGCCCTCCGCAACGAGGCCGCGGGGCAGCAGGCCGCCACCACGCCCGCCCGCCCCCCCCCGCCAGCCTGACCCGCCCAACCAGCACCAGCTCACGCGCAGGGCCCCCAAGCCCCCGCAACGCCCCTGCCGCAAAAGGGGGGGGCTTCCCGCAGGCGCGCGGCGATAAAAAGCCTACAGCACCCGGTATTCCCAGGCGGTCTCCCATCCAAGTACTAACCGGGCCCGACCCTGCTTAGCTTCCGAGATCAGACGAGATCGGGCGTTCTCAGGGTGGTATGGCCGTAGGCACCCTCTCTCCCGCCAGCAGCCCTCTCCACAAGCCCGCCACACGCTCACGCGCAACCCTACAGCCACCCCCAAGCCCGACGCAGGGCGCCCGCAACGGACCCCGCACACCCGACGCACAACCAACGCCCAACGCAACGCACGCAACTACCCCCATCACGCACCTGCCCCGCACAGCGCCCATGCAGACCGCGCCACAAACACCTACCCTGCTGGCACACCGCCCTACAGCCCTCCTCGCTGACCGGGCAGGGCAGCACCAGGCAATCCCCGCGCACACCTGAACCACCAGCACCACGCACGCAACAACGCCTGCACCTACCGGCCGCAACGCAACGGCCCCCCGCTACCTAACGGCAGCCCTCGCAACAGGCAGCTGCCACGCTCGCTCCCACACCACGCTTCGGCCCTCCGCAACGAGGCCGCGGGGCAGCAGGCCGCCACCACGCCCGCCCGCCCGCCCCGCCAGCCTGACCCGCGCAACCAGCACCAGCTCACGCGCAGGGCCCCCAAGCCCCCGCAACGCCCCTGCCGCAAAAGGGGGGGGCTTCCCGCAGGCGCGCGGCGATAAAAAGCCTACAGCACCCGGTATTCCCAGGCGGTCTCCCATCCAAGTACTAACCGGGCCCGACCCTGCTTAGCTTCCGAGATCAGACGAGATCGGGCGTTCTCAGGGTGGTATGGCCGTAG
This sequence comes from Falco naumanni, assembly GCF_017639655.2. Classification (NCBI taxonomy): domain Eukaryota; kingdom Metazoa; phylum Chordata; class Aves; order Falconiformes; family Falconidae; genus Falco; species Falco naumanni. The sequence continues at coordinate 3,659,210 of NC_054066.1, forward strand.
GCACCCTCTCTCCCGCCAGCAGCCCTCTCCACAAGCCCGCCACACGCTCACGCGCAACCCTACAGCCACCCCCAAGCCCGACGCAGGGCGCCCGCAACGGACCCCGCACACCCGACGCACAACCAACGCCCAACGCAACGCACGCAACTACCCCCATCACGCACCTGCCCCGCACAGCGCCCATGCAGACCGCGCCACAAACACCTACCCTGCTGGCACACCGCCCTACAGCCCTCCTCGCTGACCGGGCAGGGCAGCACCAGGCAATCCCCGCGCACACCTGAACCACCAGCACCACGCACGCAACAACGCCTGCACCTACCGGCCGCAACGCAACGGCCCCCCGCTACCTAACGGCAGCCCTCGCAACAGGCAGCTGCCACGCTCGCTCCCACACCACGCTTCGGCCCTCCGCAACGAGGCCGCGGGGCAGCAGGCCGCCACCACGCCCGCCCGCCCGCCCCGCCAGCCTGACCCGCGCAACCAGCACCAGCTCACGCGCAGGGCCCCCAAGCCCCCGCAACGCCCCTGCCGCAAAAGGGGGGGGCTTCCCGCAGGCGCGCGGCGATAAAAAGCCTACAGCACCCGGTATTCCCAGGCGGTCTCCCATCCAAGTACTAACCGGGCCCGACCCTGCTTAGCTTCCGAGATCAGACGAGATCGGGCGTTCTCAGGGTGGTATGGCCGTAGGCACCCTCTCTCCCGCCAGCAGCCCTCTCCACAAGCCCGCCACACGCTCACGCGCAACCCTACAGCCACCCCCAAGCCCGACGCAGGGCGCCCGCAACGGACCCCGCACACCCGACGCACAACCAACGCCCAACGCAACGCACGCAACTACCCCCATCACGCACCTGCCCCGCACAGCGCCCATGCAGACCGCGCCACAAACACCTACCCTGCTGGCACACCGCCCTACAGCCCTCCTCGCTGACCGGGCAGGGCAGCACCAGGCAATCCCCGCGCACACCTGAACCACCAGCACCACGCACGCAACAACGCCTGCACCTACCGGCCGCAACGCAACGGCCCCCCGCTACCTAACGGCAGCCCTCGCAACAGGCAGCTGCCACGCTCGCTCCCACACCACGCTTCGGCCCTCCGCAACGAGGCCGCGGGGCAGCAGGCCGCCACCACGCCCGCCCGCCCGCCCGCCCCGCCAGCCTGACCCGCGCAACCAGCACCAGCTCACGCGCAGGGCCCCCAAGCCCCCGCAACGCCCCTGCCGCAAAAGGGGGGGGCTTCCCGCAGGCGCGCGGCGATAAAAAGCCTACAGCACCCGGTATTCCCAGGCGGTCTCCCATCCAAGTACTAACCGGGCCCGACCCTGCTTAGCTTCCGAGATCAGACGAGATCGGGCGTTCTCAGGGTGGTATGGCCGTAGGCACCCTCTCTCCCGCCAGCAGCCCTCTCCACAAGCCCGCCACACGCTCACGCGCAACCCTACAGCCACCCCCAAGCCCGACGCAGGGCGCCCGCAACGGACCCCGCACACCCGACGCACAACCAACGCCCAACGCAACGCACGCAACTACCCCCATCACGCACCTGCCCCGCACAGCGCCCATGCAGACCGCGCCACAAACACCTACCCTGCTGGCACACCGCCCTACAGCCCTCCTCGCTGACCGGGCAGGGCAGCACCAGGCAATCCCCGCGCACACCTGAACCACCAGCACCACGCACGCAACAACGCCTGCACCTACCGGCCGCAACGCAACGGCCCCCCGCTACCTAACGGCAGCCCTCGCAACAGGCAGCTGCCACGCTCGCTCCCACACCACGCTTCGGCCCTCCGCAACGAGGCCGCGGGGCAGCAGGCCGCCACCACGCCCGCCCGCCCGCCCCGCCAGCCTGACCCGCGCAACCAGCACCAGCTCACGCGCAGGGCCCCCAAGCCCCCGCAACGCCCCTGCCGCAAAAGGGGGGGGCTTCCCGCAGGCGCGCGGCGATAAAAAGCCTACAGCACCCGGTATTCCCAGGCGGTCTCCCATCCAAGTACTAACCGGGCCCGACCCTGCTTAGCTTCCGAGATCAGACGAGATCGGGCGTTCTCAGGGTGGTATGGCCGTAGGCACCCTCTCTCCCGCCAGCAGCCCTCTCCACAAGCCCGCCACACGCTCACGCGCAACCCTACAGCCACCCCCAAGCCCGACGCAGGGCGCCCGCAACGGACCCCGCACACCCGACGCACAACCAACGCCCAACGCAACGCACGCAACTACCCCCATCACGCACCTGCCCCGCACAGCGCCCATGCAGACCGCGCCACAAACACCTACCCTGCTGGCACACCGCCCTACAGCCCTCCTCGCTGACCGGGCAGGGCAGCACCAGGCAATCCCCGCGCACACCTGAACCACCAGCACCACGCACGCAACAACGCCTGCACCTACCGGCCGCAACGCAACGGCCCCCCGCTACCTAACGGCAGCCCTCGCAACAGGCAGCTGCCACGCTCGCTCCCACACCACGCTTCGGCCCTCCGCAACGAGGCCGCGGGGCAGCAGGCCGCCACCACGCCCGCCCGCCCGCCCCGCCAGCCTGACCCGCGCAACCAGCACCAGCTCACGCGCAGGGCCCCCAAGCCCCCGCAACGCCCCTGCCGCAAAAGGGGGGGGCTTCCCGCAGGCGCGCGGCGATAAAAAGCCTACAGCACCCGGTATTCCCAGGCAGTCTCCCATCCAAGTACTAACCGGGCCCGACCCTGCTTAGCTTCCGAGATCAGACGAGATCGGGCGTTCTCAGGGTGGTATGGCCGTAGGCACCCCCTCTCCCGCCAGCAGCCCTCTCCACAAGCCCGCCACACGCTCACGCGCAACCCTACAGTCACTCCCAAAGAAATACAAAGACCACCACAGTCCATGGAACCCACACACTGAATGAACTGCGATCCTGGCACAGGAGAACCACAGCACTACAATAGAGTGGGACGCACGCATCCATACCCCAAAGGACACCCTCCCTGCCCCAGCAACAGACCTGGACAGCATCCCCTGCCTCGCCCACTCAGCCCAGTACAGCTCCAATGACTCACATACTGAAGTAACAGGCAACCCTGTCACATGTCAACCCCGGTTTACCAGAACCCTACCACAACAAAGCAGAGCTACTCATAAATCAACAGCCTAAATAAGAGCCCCCCTGACCCAGTAACATCTCTGACTGGCATCCTTCCAACCTGCGCCATAGTTCTTGACCAGGTTCAGTGCCTATAACTTTTCCTAGTAGTGCACTGCTATCCTTTTCCTAGTAGCCATACACAGTTATCATGATCAACGAGAACAGGTCTTCATACCTATAGTCCTTTTTCTTTTTCCGTCTTCCTTTTCCTGATTGTATTTTGCAGATGTCTGTTGCTTTCTTCATTTTATTTCCCGGCTGTCATACCCCAGATGTTTACCTCCAGCAGATGGCACCCTTGCTGTGCTCTTGGTGTCTTCCCCTTAGCTTTGCTCAGGTCTGGGACACCCTGCTGCTGCACAAGGGCCTCTGGGCTCCTGAGTCTCAAGGGTGATGGGTGGCCCTGCAGCAGCTCCCTGCTCTCCTCTCCACGCCGCTTGGGTGAAAGGAGCCAGTCTGTTCCATGGATGTGGCACTGAGGGCAAAGCAGTGTGGGCACAGCACATGCCACCCCTTTCGCTCAGCAGCTGTTTTTTCCAGGCAGTCCTGGTGTGATACACCTGCCACGGCCTTCCCATGCCACATGCTGTGGTGACCATGCAGCCACCCCGACCCTCGCTAGGGCAGCCGCTAGAAGGCCGAGTCGCTGCAGATGGCCTCAGCAGTCATTTTCTGAGGAGGCTGCATGGGAATGAGCTTGCCCAAGAGCGTCAATTGTAGGTCACGACATTATGGTAGGGTCAGAGAGCTGCTTACCACCTGCCTGGAGGTGTGAAACAGCCACGGAACAGCTGCTGGGACAGGTTCTCCGCTATGCACAAGCTTGGGCAAGTGGGAGCCACAAGCAGGCAGAGTGTCGGAGCCAGTGCTTTCCTCTCCCCCTCCTCCCCGGTGGGTAAATCCCATCAACAGCCACCCTAAGGCGCCCCACACCGGCCCTAATCCCACCCTGCCTGGCACCATCAGCCTCCTACCAGCCGGGCTGGGGGGTCCCGGGGGGAACCCGGCAGAGCCCGGGGACAGCAGGAGTGGCAGTGGCGCTGGCCCGGGAGGGGCGGCGGGGTGGTGGGAAGAGGCCGCCAGCCTCCTGTGCTCTCTGGAGGAGGAGGGGGAGCCCAGGCTGCGCCGAGCTTTGTCCCGGGTTAATTTTAGCCCAAGGAGATAAGAAAGAGGAGGCGTAGAGCAGAGCTTAAGGGGTCCCTGCGCCCCGGCGCGGGGCAGGCCTGGTCTCCGCCGTCCCTGCAGGCGTGGGGCGGGCCGTGGGGTGCCCGGGGGGCCTAGCTGCTCTTCCCGGCCACGGGGGTCCCGGCGGGGCTGGGGGCTCGGCTCAGCCCACGCAGCGGCTGTGGGGTATACACGGGCCGTACGCCCCGGGGCCGGGACAGCGCCCTGCCGTGGGGTGCGGGGGCTGCCCGCGGGGGACCCTGCCCGCGGGGGGGTGCGCTGGAGGGTCAGGGGGGGCTGCGCTCGAGTGTGGCGGGGGTTTCCCGTTTGGGACAGTGGGTACCTGCCGGGGGTTGGTAACCTATGCGGGTGTACCGGAGCGGGGTGTGTGTGTGATTCCTGCGTGGAAGAGTGTGCTCGTGATGGGGTCAGCCTGCGGGGGTACACCCGGCTGCGGGGGTACGTGGGGGGCGTACGGGGTGCAGGACCCACCACGGCCCCTCGGTGCCGCCGCGCCTCCTTAAGCGCCGGCCCCGTCCCGGCCTCGTCCCGCCCCGCCCCGCCCCGCTCCCTCTAAGTGAGGGAATAAAGTTGCGGGCCGGGGCAGGCGGGCCCGGCCGGAGTGGAGCGGCAGTGCGCGGCCGGCCATGGCCTCAGAGGAGCTGGCGCAGAAGCTGCAGCGGCGGCTGCAGCTGGAGGAGAGCGGGGCAGCGGCGGCGGGCGAGGCGGTGGCGGCCAAGGGCGAGGCGGGAGCCGGGGACGAGGCGGAGCGGAGCTGCCTGACGGCCAGCGCGGGCGCGGAGCTGAGCGCCAAGCTCTGCCGGCGGCAGGACATCAATGAGGGGGCGGCGCAGCCCCGGCGGGCCGCCGTCTTCAACCCCTACACCGAGTTCAAGGAGTTCAGCCGCCGGCAGATCAAGGACATGGAGCGCATGTTCCGGCTGTGAGTGGGGCGAGGGGCGCCGGGGGGGGGGGCGCCTGCCCGGCCCGGGGCTCTGCCTGCAGTTCCCCCGCAGACCCTCCCTGCGCCTTTCCTCGGGGCGCATCTGGCGAGGGGCTGCCCGCGCTTGGCGCGATCTTCGCATTTCTCCGCGGTTTTGCGGTCGGGCTGGAGGAGGCTGCGGCGGGGTTCCCCTGTGGCAAAAAACCCAGATTGTCCCTGTGCTATGGGGGGTTCGGGGTTCGCCGGGGACCCGCGGCCGGAGCTCAGCCCCGCGCTTAGCGGCCGCTCTGGCGCTGCCTCCCGGGTTTGGGACGGTGGCACCCGGGAGCTGTGGTTTTGGGGGACACGCTGGGTGGGACGGGGTGCTGGAAGGGTACAGGCGCTGCTGCCCCATGCCCAGGGGCACCTGGTGGGTCTGTGTCGTGGGGCCTCGCAGCGATGCTGCACACCTGCCTTCCACAACTGAGACCCCCGGCAGCTCTGCCCAGCAGTGCTGTAGCTCCTTGCACGGTCCCGTTTGCTAGGCTCGGTGCTCCCTCCCGTGCACTCAAACAAAGCTCGAGCACAGCTTGCTCTTGGTTTCCCTTTCTGGAGGGCTGCGCTGGGGGCCTCCTCCCGGCAGGAGGGTTTATATTGAAGTCAAGCTGCTGGTGGCAACACGGGGAGCTGCTACTGTAAGCAGAAAGGCTTGGTCCTTCCCGGGGCCATGATCCTGCCCTTATCTCTCCTCTGCAAACCCTATCCTACCTCCTGCAGTTGGGCTGTGCCTAAGTAGCTTTCGCTCTCCGTACTCAGGTTTCCCCCCAGCACCACAAGCCGCTGTGCCCCTGGGGACCCCGTTCTCCTGGCCCCAAGGAGAGGGGGCAGGCAGGCAGGGCTACCGGACTGGGGATCAGCTGCTGCCAGGCATGAGGATGCAGTACCACAGAGTAGCTACGTGGGCTGTCACAGCAGGGTGCAAAGACCTACTTTAGCTTACAGAGGTGACCGCAGCAGGCTTTGTAACTTGTTAGGTTCTTGTCCTGCTACCTGAAAGCTGCCTTGGGCACCCTGGAGGCTGGGTTCGTTGCAAGGAGACCGAGACCCTGGTTGAACACTCCTAGCTCATGTAGTTGTGGTGTGTTGCTGGCCCTTGCCAGGGCTGTTGCTGCGGGATACTAGGCAACGGGCTTTTGTGAGCTCAGGTCTGGAGCTCTTTGTTGCACAGGCAGCATCGTGTCGGCAGCTGGGCGCGGGAAGGGAGGTGGTCCAGTTGAAACTGCTGCTCTGCTCGATCCTGCTCCCATCTTGACAATGGTTGAAGGGGATCTCACTCTGCAGAGGGCTGAGATGTGACGCTGTAAGGGCAGGAGGACAAATGATGCAGGCAGCTGCAGTGCCCAAAAGCCACAGGCGAGAGCCTGGAGCAGGCAGTGGTACTGCCTCAATAGCGATAAGGTAAGGAACAGCAGTGGTTTGGGAAATGAAAAGTGGAAGAGCTGAATTGCGGCCGAATTTTTCAACAATGAGCTCATTAAACGCTGGCCTTGTAAGTGGGGAAACCTAGGCTTTACAGTTGAATGCTAATCAGCTGGTCAATGTAGCTGGAAAACATTGCTTGCCCTGTGAGGACTATCGCAGCTGAGCGCTGGCCAGTCATGCCAGAAGGGGAAGAAGCTGGGCTGTGTGCTCCCCTGTGCTTCCCAGGCAGGCGGATGGAAAACCCCAACCTGGTTTTCACTCTGTTAAAGGCACCTGGCCTTTGCAGTGGCAGAGGATCTGGTCTTTGCTCCATCTGCTGCGTGCAACCCACTTCAAGTAGCGGCTGACACCACGTGCTCCATGAGGAGAGGAAATGTTGCCCTTAATTCCTGTCAGTCAGAGCTTGAGTTAATGTGATTAAGGCTTTTATTCTCTGTGTGGCTTATTGGTCCTGGCCACCATGAACCAGGGTCTTTCGTACTAACAGTGAAAAATAAGCCTTTGACAGACAGGTATGTATCTTCATTGCCATGGGATGCCAAGTTTCCACTATGACACTTTGTATTCAGAAGTGTTTCTTATCAGTTTAGTGGAACTTGTAAATCTGTAATTCAGACTAAACTTGAGCCTGTGGGACCCAGGCAAGGTGTGGGCTGGGTCAAGGTGCTCCAGTCAGGAAGAGGGAGTTGCTGGTGACAGCAGCTGCTCTGGCATCTGTCAGCGTATCCCATGGTGCGGCTGGTGGCTGTGACTGCCCTGTGCCAGGGTGGAAGCAAAAGGCTTGTCTGAACATGGGACTTACTGAAATCCAGTGCTCCATCCAGGTGCTGTGTGCTGCTGTCTGTGCCGGGAGCATCCTTCCAAAGCTGAAATTATGCTCCCTGCTCCTGCTGCCATGGTTGGGTGGGCTCACTTTTCCCTGTCTTGTCCAAGTCTCTTGGCAGCATCCCCCCATTTCAATCCCATTCCCCCAGAGATGGGTGTGAGTATCTGCTGTAGGTGCTGGGGCTGTGCAGGAGCACGTGGGGGCTGCTGGGTGCAGGCAGCTCTTGGGGCAGGGTTTTTTTTTGGCAGACGGACCAGGAAGTCTGCAGCTCAGGCTAATTATAATGTGACCTAATTAGCTGCCTATTCTGACAGTATGTGAGGACTGTGGTAACCATGATAACCTCCCTTCCCCAAGTCTTGCAAGTGAACCCTCAGGAGCTCTGGAATCTCACAGCTCCCATTGGTGCCATCTTGTCCAGGGAAATGGTGGAGGAGGGTGTGAAAGCCAGGCTGTGAGGCTGTGCCTGGCAGGAGTGACCTTTCCAAGGGATGTAGGGGGCAAGAAAACAGCCACTGGCTTCATCTGTAGGGTGCGAGGGAGTGGAGAAATTCCAGCCTTGCTATTACATTTGTATTTAGGGAATTTCATATGCTGCCCACATGTTTCACAAGTGCTTTGTGCCTGGCCAGTGGGAGAGGCTGTGATGTCCCCTTGCCCTCCTGGAGCCACTTGGGAGCCCCTTGCCAGGTGCCCCTGTACAAAGGGACGTTCTGATGTGCTGCAGCAGACCTATTCAATCCAGGACTGCTGTGCTCCCAGTATGACTGGCTGCCTCTAGAGTCCCAGCAGTCAGGGAAGTCACACCCATGGGGACTTGGCCACCCAGCCTTGGCACTGCTGGTTTCAGTGCCTTGGGGTCTTGCCCAGCATCACAGAGCAGATCCTCCTGGAGGAGACTTTCATCTCGCCTTCATGTTCCTCCAAGAGCAGGAAAGCTTCTGCTACCCAGGTTGGGGAGGATGGAGCTGCACATGGCTGAGGAGCCTGTTCCTGTCCCCGGCCTGGTATGGAGGAGTTGTTTCCAAAGCTCTCTGCAATAGAACAGAATAATTTCAGTTGGAAGTGGCCTACAACCTGTCTAGTCCAACTGCCTCACCACTTCAGGGCTGACCCAAAACTCAAAGCATGTTTAGTGCATTGTCCAAATGCTTCTTAAATGCTAACAGGCATGGGGCATCCACCACCTCTCCAGGAAGCGTGTTCCAGTGTCTGACCACCTTCTCAGTAAAGAAATGCATTCTAATGTCCTGTTTGATCCTCCCCTGGGGCAGCTTTGAGCCCTTGCCATGGGTCCTGTCACTGGATACCAGGGAGAAGAGATCAGCACCCTTCTCTGTGTAAGGTGCAATGCAATGCTCAGAGGGAGTAAAGTACTAAGAAAGGGTTTTGAAATATTTAAGAGGAGATTATTACTACTTCAGCACCATTACTCTGGCGGCTTTATTTCAAAGCCTATATTAGGCCGTTGCAGCATGCAGGAACTGCAGATCAAAGCACAAGTGCCCACAGTGTATGGAGCAAGCTCAGGTACAGCAAATGCATACAGGGAGGGCAGGTTTTCTTTCCAGCCTTTCTGAAGAAGCATGAATGTTTAGAAACCACTCTTTGATCCTTCAGGATTTGGGATTTCTCATTCAGCTGTCCTTTTTTGTTTCCTTGGGGTTTTTCGTGCAGCTGGGAGGTGACTGCAGAGTCAGTATGGGTGATGCAGTCCTTGGCATCTCCTTTGTCTTCCCTTCCTGATCCCTCTTCTGCGGTGTAACCCACTAGCTACACTGCATAACACCAGTATAATGATTGCACTTGGGCAGTAATTGTGTGTCACACTTCTTGCTCATAAGCAAGTCTATTTGGCAAGTATTCCCTCCATCCCCCCTGGTTTCTGCTCCCACTTTCCTCCCCCAGTGCTTCGGCAGCCAGGCACGCTCTGCAGCCTGGGTGGAAGCAAGCCAGCGTGGGAATCTGGGCGCATCCTTGTTGCAGCAGATTTTGGCAGCCGCTGCCTGTGTCTTATCTGCTGCCAGGAACGCTGTTGCGGCGGCGCTGTGAAGCCTTATCTCAACGGCCGAGGTGCCTGTAGCTGCCTGCGGCATCCCGGCCGTCACAGGTGGGGACTCGCCATGGCACCGACTTGCTGCTGGAGTTGCCTGCCTGCCTGTGATGTGAGATGTCTTTGCCCGTTGACACGAGAACCCCTCTGTCCGTAATGCCTGTGCATTGCCGGGGTGAGGCTTGGCTAGCAGCCCAGAGAGCTTTGAGCCCGAAGGAAGCAAAGCTCCAGTGTCACAGCAGGACAGTGGGGCTGGGGGGGGCTGGCAAGGCACCCAAGTGCTGTGTACTCATGCTGTGCTACTCCTGGAGCACAGGATGGCTCCCTGGGACACTGGAATGTGTTCAGGGGACAAACTTGCCTTGGTGCCCTCCAGCTCTGCCTGTGAGGGTTGACCGGTGTCCATCACCAGTACAGGGCTGCTCTGCAGGCAGTCAAACGGGTGTGAGCAGTATTGGGGGCTGGCTGGAACCCTGGGCCCTGAAAGCGAGCTCCCAAAAAGCAGATGGGGGGGGTTGGTAGGGGTGAGGTGTGCCAGAAGCATCAGCTGGCCAACAAAGTGCAGTCCATGTCATGACTAGTTGTGCGAGTGCCTGTGTCTGAGGGGGAGCGATGGGGAATGAATTGTGCCGTCTCTCATGCCCTATAAATACGCTTCTCCCTAAATAGTCTGCCTGCGCTGCTCCGCTGCTCGGTGGCAGCCGAGCGGCTGTACCCAGGTCCTAAAATACTTGGGCTGTTTTAGCAGGCAAGGGGGGTGGGGAGGGAATGCAGCAGTTTGCAGGGTGCCGCTGTTGCTCTGCAGGGGCTTCAGTGTCCCTCTGTCTGTCTGTCTCTAACTGCAAGGGACTGGTAACCTGATTTCAGGGTGCACCTCTGGGCCAGCTCTACCCCAGCCTGGTGTGCTTGATACCCATTGTGTGGCTGTACAGCCTGCCGCTCTGCCACTGAGGCCCGCTGCTGGCAAGACCCCATTTCTCACAATCCTGGCTTTGTGCTGCCTCACTGCAGGGATGACGAGAACTGAAGCTGTACCCCACGCTTAACCCTTTCGGGGCAGTGCATTTGCCCCGGGCTGAGTGCCAGGGCAGGCACTGAGGGCCCCTGTTTGCCTGTGGGTAGTGCCTGTACCAGAAGGGTGAGACTAGAACGGCAGCTGCAGGCTGGGTTTGTGCCCTCCTCCTGCCTTCATCTCTGTTACCCAGCGGTTCTGAGAGGGGCCGGGCAGTGGCCTGACCCCAGATGGGCAGCCCTTGGTGGGGACCTTGGTGTCACCGTGCTTCCACACCCAGCCAAAGGGCAGTGTGAGCTTTCTGGGGGCAAAAAAAACCCCTAACCCCAAGTGCCTCCGTGCCACTATATGCTTTGCTGCTTTATCTGATCAAAGGCACTGCCTCTCCAGCCACCTAACTGCAGAGGAATGGCTCCACACCCTTTCTCCCAAACTTAAAGGAAAAGCAAATTGACAATTAAATATTGCACTTACTATGCTTCTGTGAGGTCTTGAAAGTGTGTTTCTGAGCTGGGCTGGGTAACGTTGTGAATGTGTGCCTTAATTAACTGATGCCTTCCTTGCTGTGATGAACCCACTGCCTTTCCTCTGGATGACGTCTCAGGTCTGTGACCTGGTTTCTGGGCTGATGGAAGTTTCTTTCCTAGTTTTCCAGAAAACTGTCTGGCCTGGTGGGCTCCTGGGTTTGCTGGGTGCAGAGCATGCAGGCAGATTGGTATCTGGGGCTGTGTGCAAGCCTGGTGGTGATGCTTCTGTCGTTTTGGGTCTCTTGAGCCTGGGACACTTGGAAACAGAGACAGAGAGAGTATAAAAGATGGCTGTAGAGGTGGTGGGACTCTGGAAAGCCATGGAGGTCACTCCAGTTTGGGGGAAAAGTACCCTGTGCCCATGCTTGTGAAGGCAGGGGCAGAGCTCTTGGCTGCAGCCCTGCCTTGTGCTGCCTACACCTGCGAGCAGCTCCAGGCCAGCAGCTTTGTTCGTGCCTTCCCCTGCCACAGCTTCCTCTGCGGCTGTGAGGTTTCTGAGCTGGAAAGGGCTTTCTTCCAGGGTAACCACAACTGTGCAGGTCTCGATCTGGGATGGCTACAGCCTTCCTTTCTTTGGAAGAGAACTAACAGTCAATGAAAAATGATGGGTGGGAGGATTTGACAGGCTCCTGCCAATGGGAAAGCTTCAGCGCTGTGCCTAGGGCTTCTGTTCTGAATGATTGAAAGGATTTAACTCTGGGGTTGAGATGGTGGCAAGGGGGCATTGGCAGGCTCTGCATCGGGGCTGAGCCCAGCTTGGCAGACCCTGCCCTGTTCTCCCATGCGAGCCCCCAGCTCTGTATTGGACCCCGATGGCAGGACCAGGATGAGGGAGGGCTGCTGATGGACTGTCTGATAGCAGAGCACCCATCCCTGTGGCCTTTGGACTTTGAAACCCAGTGATGGCCCTGGTGTGTGTGAAGCGCTGGTTGCTGGGTGGGCCGGATGCTTTACTCACACCTGCAGCAGGTGTCAGGATGAATTGGTGCATGCTCCCAGGCTAAGCATGGCAGGTGGCTGCCTCCCCATCCCTAAAGCACTGTGCCCCTTGCACAGGTGCTCTCTCCTCCTGCAGAGTCCTTGCAGTCCTTTGTGCTCCATTAGGGGTGTGGTCCCGCTCCAGCCTTGCTCCTAGAGGTGGGCACTGGTTTCCTCTGCCAGCCTGGCCCTGTGATCCATCCATGGCACCAGCTAGGATTGCTGTGTTCTGCCAGGACTACCTTTCTGCTTTGCCTGGGGACACTGGATAAACAGCTGCCCTGAAGCTGAGGTGCTTGTGTAGTACAAAACCATTTTGGAGAGGACAGATCTTAACAGCTAGAGGGGGTGTGTTTTGCCTGCAAAGATAGCTAGCTGCTTTCTGCTGGGAGGTTCTGGTTGGTCTCTGCTCCTTGTTTCTCCACAAAAAGAGCAGAAGACCTGGCAGCAGCTGGCTCTGGCATGCCTTTGCCTCACTGCACTGGTATATAGTGTAAGCTGTACGTGAGCAACCTTTGTGGAGACACAAGTGGGTGAGATGGAAGTCCCACTGAGACAAGCTGAGTTCCTCTGTGCTCCTTCTGTGTGGGTGGTTTGGTCTGAGCTCTCCTGAGCACTTCTCTCTCTGAGACAGCTCTGAAAGCTGCCAGCTACTTCCTTGAGCTTAATATTATCTCAGCACTGGCCATGTCATGCAGCTTCCCCTCTCCTCTGAGCTTTGAACCACCCTGTGACTTTATCCATTTGCACGGTTCCTCTTCTGAGAAGATGGATATGAGGGACGATGGAGGCTGACCCCCTGCCCTTTGCACCCCACAGGTATGACTCAGGACGGGATGGGTACATTGACCTGATGGAGCTGAAGCTGATGATGGAAAAGCTGGGAGCCCCGCAGACACACCTGGGGCTGAAGAACATGATCAAGGAGGTGGATGAAGACTTTGACGGGAAGCTCAGCTTCCGTGAGGTGAGGGTGGCTGCAGGAGCAGAGGGGGATGTGGTTGCGGGGCAGAGGGAGGAGGCAGCCAGGCCCTGTGCTGTGTATGTAGTCCTGTCCCCTCTGTGTTTCTCCAGCTGCGGGTGCAGTGGAGAAGCAGGTGAGCTTCCCGATGCCATGGGGAGCTCAAGGTGCAGAGTGCTGTCAACACGCATCTTCACATGCCAGTAAATGTTACCTGATGCCAAAGCTCTTCAACCTCCCTGCTTGCTTTGGGAGCACATTTGAGCCCTGCTGTAGCTTCCTGGGAGTGCTGACAGAGCTCCCTGCCATAGCTGGAGGTGGCATGCCCCTTCAGTCACAAGATTTTGTTGTTGGGCTCTTGTGGTACAGTGGTTCAGGCCTCATTTCAGGTGCAGGGCAGTGTCTCGACTTGGAGCAGCTCGTCTCATCGGGGCACAGGAGGCTTCCTCTTCCTGGCTGTATTGGGGCCCTCTCTGTGTCACACAGTGACCAGCCATGGCAAGCTTCATGAGGGGTGGTCACTTCCCTGCAGCAAGGAATAAACGTGGTGATGCAGCAGTTTGGTACTGCATGCTGGCTCAGCAGGGACACCCAGTGAACAGGTCTGTCTGCCACTGCTGTGCTGAGACCGCTTTGAGCAGCATGGGCAGGCCAGGAGTGGCTGCTGGATAGAGGAAGAGGGAATCTGAGCAGTGACCTCAAGGGTACCCAACTCATCTCAGCAGGAAGGGGGAGCCCAGGTAAGAAACCCTCCTGTTGCATCATCTTGTTCTAGGTTTTGATTCCTGTGTCAGTCAGAAGTATGTGTTGCATGTGCCTTTCTGAATTGACAGCCCCTTAGGCAACAGGAGGGCCAGTGCTGCTTGTGTTCTGCACCAGTTGTGACAGCTGTGCTGCTGTCCTGCTTTCTCCTGGCCCAGGGGATGGCTGCGATGGGCCCCCAGCAGCTGGGCTCCCTTGTTTCTGCAGGGGCTGTGCTCTCACCATGCCTCCTCCAGGGTGGGGGTTTGGTTGTGGAGACAAGGTGCAGAGCTCTCCACAGCTCAGGACATAGAGTTCTTCGTTTTGGCAGTGCCAAGACCTTTGACAGCACCTGGGGGAGGATGAACAGACAGGGATCATGACCAGCTTGGGCCAGTTGGGGTGTGAGGAGTGGCTGGCAGCTCATAGAGCTGCTGCAGTATCTCTCAGTGCTGGTGTGTCACACCTCACACCATCTCCCAAGGGTTTTGTTGCATTTCTTTTACTGCAAGAGGGCAGCAATAGAAGACTGAGACCAAAGACTGTTGGGTTATGGGGCCCAGCAATTAGAGAGGGGGAAAGATTTGCAAATCTGGGAAGTGAGAGTCTGTCTGTTCACACCAGCAAAGCCCTAAGCTGGCAGATTCTTTGGGCAGGGAAGGACATGTGCTGGTCAGAGGTGAACTGGGGGGTAGCAAAGAATCCAGCAGAGCAGGAAGAGCGCCGTGCTCTTGGCCCCAGGACAGACTGGGATTGCCAAATTGCTGTGTGGGCTGGAGGAGCCCTCTGTCTCCCTGCATGCCTCCTGGGCCACCTTTCACCCTGGGTGAAGAGCTGGGGGCAGCCTCTGGGCTTGCTGCAGGAGCCCTCTTTGCATTTATCCTCAAGGCTCTGGAAGATGCTGTGGTGTCCTGGCATCAGTGGCATGGCACAAGTGGCAGAGCAGCTCCTCTTCTGTTGCCACCTGTTTGGAGCACAGCCGCCTGTCAGCTGGCATGGGCTGCCTGTGCTGCCAGCCCTTGGCATGTGACATGCAGCAGCTGGTGCTGTTGTAGCTTCTTGCCAGATGCAAAACAATGGTCAAGCAAATGCAAGCTCGAGTGGCACACGGGTTGGAATGAGGGAGCATCATTGGCAGAGGTCTGGGGACAAATTACATAGCAGCTTTGGCATGTACCCAAAGCTTCCTGTGGTAGAGAAGAGCAGGATGCTTCTTGCCTTGTTGCAGATGCCCTGTGTCCAGCTGCTGTGTTTGGACAGAGGACTGGCAGGGAGGTAGGTTTCCTGGTGCGTGAGGAGGCCCGAACCAGGCCGTAGCCATGTCCCACTGCTTCCCGTTGGTGGTGACAAAGAACTATATAGAGGGTGAAGAAGCTGACTTGGGGCACTGACAACACAAGGAGAAATGCTGGTCTAAATGAGTATCCAAACTCAGCAGAGTGTAGCTTGAGCACTGGAGGGCTATTGCCTGTCTCTCCAGAGTCCTGATGTACCTGCCTGACCTACCTCGTGGCCTGGCCAGACAATTGCTAAGGACCTCTTTCACTTGCAGCAGGTCACCTTTTGCTGCTACTTTAAGTAGTCCCATCCCAGGTAGACTGTTGCCAGGATAGCAGGCTTGTAATGGCTTTGACTTGCTGCTGCTGAACCGCTGGCCCTGTTAGGAAAGCTGCCTTCGACCGTTGACCTTTGAAGTGTCCATCAATACATCAACAATTAACTGCACTAGACTCTGTGACTCGAGCAAAGAAATTTAGGCTTAAAACTATTAGGTACTGTGTATGTGGGGGAAAACCACCTTTGACTGTCTGCTTCCGTCATTACCACAGGAAACCAGAGTTAATTGCTGTAATGGTAATGTGTAATTACAGCTGCTGTCTAGAACCTGCAAAAATCCACCCACTGTCCCCTGCACCCACACCAGCTTAAATGCTGACCCACATCACGTGTTTGCTAGCAGAGTTGGTGCAAACCACAGCCTTGGGTTGCACTGCTTTTTTGGCAAGCTGTTTGCAAGGCTGCTGCTGGTGGTCAATCCTCTACCTTTCCACACATCCCGGAGGCCAGCATGGTGCCTGGTGGGGCTGCATAACTGCAGCATTGCTCTGAGACCTGGCACTGTGGGACAGATCTTGGATCATGAAAGATGTGAGAGCAGATACACCTCTTATCTCTTTTAAGGTTAGTGGAATGGAAAGGATGTGTCATGTTGCCCTCCTTGAAAGCACTGCTTTTAAAGGTACCACCATTATTCACTTTTGCTTCTTTGTTGATAGTTTCTTGAGGCTTAGCTGCATGTGATGCGTCCGGGGCCCAGCAAGGGTGTGAGACAGGCTAGGAATGGCATCTGAATGCAGATTGCTGCTGTTTTCTAGTTAGTAAGGACTGATGCCTTGAGGGCAAATAACTGGTGAGGCCAGCTGCAGGCTGTGTGCTGACTTGAGGAAGGATTGCTCCTGAGCTCCTGTGGAAACCAGCATGATGCCCCTAGTCCACCTAGCTGGGTCCTTGGGGCTGACATTATGCAGTGTCTGCCCCAGCTGGTGACTCAGTCTCTGGCTTCTTTTAGCTCAGCCCACCCTTTGTGGCCACAGCAGTCTGTATTCCACTGGAGGACTGCTGCCCCATCCCCTAGTTTCAGCATGATTCATGTGCACTTGTACTCTGACTGGGTGTTTCCAGTCCCTCCCCAGGCAACAGCTGTACCAGACCTCAGGATTGTGCTGCCTCCGCTGCCCTTTTCCGATGCCAGGAAGTGGGACTTGCAGGGTGGAGCAGAAACTGTGAGGAGGAACCATGACTAATGCCAGCCTGGCTGCCAGTCCTCTGCCTGGAGGTGGAGGAGGAGAGGAACTAGCCTGAGCCCAGCGGATCTGAGCAGAGGGAGAGGATGTCTTGGGGACTATTTGGTTTCTTTCTGAGCAGGATGTTCTGCCCGTTCAGTAGAGCATCATTTAATTTCTTACATGTGTTTGGAGGGGGAAAAGTTCCCTCCCCAAGCACAGCTTGCTTTGTGGCTGCTCTGTGCTGAGCGCACACGGGGTACAAGGCTGTTGCATGAAGCAATGCCGGGTGACGCTGCCTCTGCGAGAGGGCAGCCAGCGCTGCTGTCATCTCCACACCCTTCCCCATGGGAGGCCTTCCCAAACGCTTGCATTTCCACCAGCTTCTGCGAGGAACTTGAAGCAGTCGAGCGCTTTAGGGGCTGGCTCTGCATGGATGCTGGGACTCTGCTGCCCTCCTCCGGGACAACTTGGGCTCTTCGGAGGAAGAAGCAGTCTCAAGCCTGGGAGCCTGAAGAGCACGGCGCTAGAGATACTTGATGTTCCTGTGCAAATGGATTTCAGGCCCACCCTACATGGTATGCGCAGCCCTGTGCCCTGAAGTGATGCAGTGGCACAGCTTTGTTGCTTTTGCTCCTTTTGTATTCAAGTGACTTGTCCCTGTCTCTGTTCTTTCTGTGCTGTTCCAAGCACTGAGACAGCTCCTGGAGCGGCCAAGAAGAGCAGGGATTTATGGGACCTCTCAAATCCACATAGAGCATCCACATCTTAAACTGGAGTTTGGTTAGCAGGTGGAAAGTGATGCAGAGGTCTTTATTTTTAAGTGGCAGATTGTGTCCCTTCTGTAAAAAGAAGAAAAGTGTGTTTTCCTGGAGCGTAATACATCTCTTTTTGTTTGTTTCTCTTTGCAATTCATTTGCCAATACGCGCTTTGCTGTAGCGAGTCTGGATTAGTTAAATGTCTATGGTCCAGTGCAGGACAAAGGTTTCAAAACAAGCAGCTCTGTGGACGCTTGTTCAGCCACTCTATCACAAAGGCATGTACACACCTGGGCTGCTGCTTTCTCTAACTGGAGTGCACTAGTGTCTTGGTTCAGGTGTGAGCTAGGGTCTCTTTGCCCTGCTTTCATTGTCATGGGATGTGATGTGAGTCCCCAGGACACTGGGGAAGCTGGTGGGGAGCTTATGAATACACCATTAGTGTGTGGGGACATAAAGAGGTATATCTGAGCCCACCATACAGTTGTACTAGGCAGGTGGAGAGGTGGCCTCCTTCCGCTGGCCATGGAGCAGCCCAGGCTTAGTAGGAACTATGCTTTACCAGTGGTCTGCTCTGTAGGAAACCACCTCTCCTATGAGATTCTGACCTCTTTTAGTCTAACAGGGCTGTATACTGGAGCCAGGGCACCAGAACATAAGTTCCGTGGTATCACTTCATTTATATAGTCATGGTTTCTTTTGCTGAGAAATGTAAGTTCCAGCCCCCTCCAGGTGAGTGTCTGTGCTGTTTTTATTTTATGTTGTTCGAGGCTCAGTGAAGAACTTGAATGTTTCCTCTCTTGTCTTGCTAGTTTCTGCTGATTTTCCATAAAGCTGCAGCTGGGGAACTTGAGGAGGACAGTGGCCTGTTGACTCTTGCGAAGCTCTCGGAGATAGATGTGTCCATTGAGGGAGTCAAAGGAGCCAAGAACTTCTTTGAAGCTAAGGTATGGTGTGGCACAGACACATGAAAAGCTCTGCACACAGGCCTTAATTGCCACAGAGAAACAACCCTGCTTGTTTTTCAACAGAAGATAATGCCATATTTCTCTGTAGCTAAAAGGATGTATATTTCATGCCCCTCAGCCATAGCTTTTCCCTTCAAACTTTGTTGGACTCCAGCTACAGCCTTCATCTACAGATCAGTCTATACTAGAACAGTTTAATTTACCATCTCTACTCTGAGCCTTACCCTGCTAGAGCTGACTGGCTGATATGTGTCCCTGTGGCTGGGAGTCCTATGGGACTAGCTGGCTGACCACTTTTAAAGACAAAAATGTCCTGGAAACTAATGCAATAGGGACAGAGTTTCCCATTTTGCAAAACCTCCCTGAACCAGAACACTTAGAGTTCAGTGGTGAATAGAGTGTTTTGGAGTATAGGATTTCAGACATCTTTCTTGAGCAGCTCTCTGTAACCTTTGGAATCAGAATTGTTCTGCAGGGTCCTGGGGTTGGCAGAAAGAGTGTTTCACCATTCGGAGCTGACAAAGCACCCTTTTTGAAAGCTCTCTTGGAGAGAAAATAATCCTGCTTGTTTATATAAGAAGTTTTTTCCCAAGAGCATAACACGGCTATTGCACAGCAGATGTACTGAGATGAAAGCTGGAAAAATAGCCAGCAAATAAACAATGTCTCTTTGATCTGCAGATTATCCGTGGTATAGTATGATGTTCTCAGATCTGGCTGTGATTCAGAACTGTTTTTTGCAGTAGTTTCTCCTACTGTATCTCACAACTTATGCTATGCTGCCTGCTTACAGAAAGAATGTATGTGACCTGGTACTGATGGCATTGTTTTGGTCACTTGTTAGTGACTTATTAGTAAATGACCTTTCTTTTGTTGATGTTAAAGTCAAGCAAGCTTACAGGTATTGGGTGTAAATAACCAAGCACTGCAGTGTAATTAATACTTAAACCATCTGACAGAGCTTCCCAGCAAGCACTGTGAGGTGTAGCAAGCAGTTCTGTGTTGCTCATCCGGGAGTAGTTCAGGCTCTGGCTCTCCCTCTGATGCAAGGCTTGACACTTATTTTCTCTCTCACAAAGGTTCAAGCTCTCTCTTCAGCCAGTAAGTTTGAAGCAGAGATAAAAGCTGAGCAGGATGAGCGAAAGCGGGAAGAGGAGGAAAGGAAACACCGTCGAGCAGCTTTCAGGGAGTTAAAGTCTGCATTTACCCAGTAACCAACCAGCCAATATACACTCCAAGATTGCACATGACTTGGTACGTTTCCCAGATCAGGGCTTTACCTGGAGAGAACTGCCTGGATCCTGCCTAAAACTTGTTACAGCTTTGCTAGCCTTCCTCTCCTGAAGATCCTCCTGAGTTTCTAAGGGCACAACTCTTGCATTTACTATGCATTCATAATGATGTGGATCATAAGAGCTGTGTATGTGCTGTTTGCTCTGGACTGTCAGGAGCACATCACCCTGAAGCAGAAACAGCAGGTAGCAAATCATGGGTGAGCACTGTCAAGTGTCATGTTCACCTACTTCATTCTTTCCTTCTTTTCTATACATTCTTTTTCTCTTAACCCCATATTAATTCATTACTCGCTTACAGGCAAGTAGTGATGTCTTGTGTAAATCAGGATGTACAAAGTACACCTTGACTTCCTGTATGTTTATACTGCTGTTTGGTGTTGTCATGCATCTTTGGTTATCCCTTTTCCTCTTCTTCAAAGCCCTGTGCCACAGGCACTGTAAGAACACTGTGAAGAGAGAAAGATAGTTACTAGGGACATGGATCAAATTAATTACAATTTCCTGTAGCATTTTCTGCCATCCAGCATATCGGAGAGTCTTTCAGTTTTTCTTCTCTGAAGTGCCATAGTAACAAACCTTTCAATAAAAGGCGAGATTTCCTAAGACTTTGAAGGTAGGAAGCTGACTCTCTTAAATGAGAAAGAGAAAACTGAATTGTTTGACCATGTGTTGTCTTTCACATTCCATCACATTTAGTCTACAGTATGGTTTCACTGTATTTTCCAGCCTTAGGCAGCTGTATCTGTTTTTAAGGGGTATTGCCAGCTGGACAATGCAATCGGATGGCACACTGGGGTTTTCTATTTGGAAATTTGCTTATATCCTGAATCACGAAGGTGACATTGTTTGATTTTTGTTAGAGCCATGACAGATAATACCAGCCCAGCATACTGAGCAGTCCCTGCTCAAGAAGGGAAGAGCTGCGAGGTGACCACTGAATTCAGCTGAACTGAATTCAGAGAGCTTGCATTATATTAGCCATTTTCTTCTGCAAACACAGGAAACTTGCCCACAAATGTTAAAATGCCCACTGCTTGTCTGCGTATGTATGCTTTAGGTCATGGCAGGGGAGCTGTGTTCCCTCAGAGACCTCTCTTGAAACATGGATTTGCTCAAATTCTGCCTCTGCTATTGCCCCAGTTTGTGCATATTTTTTTTTTCCTTCCAGAAAGAAACTTGCCAGCTGTCTTTTCACTTTTCTGTTTTGCTTCTTAAACTGTGAGCACTAAACTGTGAGTGTGGAATAATAAATAGAAAAACCTCTACTCTAATGTCAGGTGAAAGAATTGCTAAACAATTAAACTGTGTATATATACCTTCACAGATTATATTTTATAAATCACGCTTTTTTAGCTAAATATTTATAATTAAATGTTTTTATACTTTACAACAAAGCAGATAATTTCATCTTCAGTTATTTCTCCTGTTGCTGAAATGTACAAATAAAGCATTATCTCCAGTCTTACCTGTGGTTTATTTTAGGTCCCTGAGTTTGTTCACAAATTACAGTACTGATCCCCAAAGCTCTGCATCATGACTTGGATGAGGGAAGTGTTCAGTCCCTTCTTGATAGCACTTCCCCTTCTGTACAGCAGTTCTGGTGTAAAAAGCCCTGATGTTTGCAGTTCCTCAGAAAGGGACATGGCTGTGCAAATATTTGAAACACTGTCCACTGCTAAATGTTGACATCTGAAGGCTGCCAGCCTTCCCTTGTCTTAAAATAGCTGCTGTCTTGGCCCTAGTAGTGCCCCAGCTGGGAGCCGAGCAGGTTGCTTCAGCTACATTTCCCTTTGCATTTCCTCTTTCTGCCTTTATAGAAGGGAGTTAAAAAAAAATACTTGGACATCTGAAAATGTGTCCAAGCATCTTGTTTCTACTGTTGCTGATCTGCTAAGCTTTTCTGGCATGGCCAGTTTCAGGGTGTGTGTGTGTGCTCAGGAGAAGTTTTAACCATGCATTGTTTCAGGTATGATCCAGTGATGAAATGGAAGACTTAAATATTTTACTCAGTGCAGCTCTGCTCTGTGTATTGTTGGCAGATGATTCATGCACTGTGTGTCTGTGAGCTCTCAGGTCTTGGAGGTCAGGTAAAATCAGGGTGAAGATTCTTTAGTCTGTTTCCACAGGAAAATCGCAACACTGCAGCTCTTTATTGCCTTTTTGGGTTTTCTTTGTGTGTTTTTTTTCCTTTGCAGTGTAGCAAGCACTGCTAACTCGTGCTGCTTTGCACATGCAGCTGGATGAGAAGCCCCAGGGCAGCAGGAGGGTGGCAAAAGGGCTTCCAGTGGTTTTATTTTAATAATTTGAGTCAACTCCAGCTGACAAGTTTCAATAGGGAAATGAGCAGTGTGTCTGTAGTTTGTTCAATTCAAATAGGTGCTGTTAGCTGAGGCCTTTATTCAGTGCAGGGAGCAGTGAGTGCTTTTAGATGTATATTTTGAAGTTGCAGCAATGCGTGTTTTGAAGTTAGCTTTGCAAAAGTTGACATTGGGAAATAATTGATTTCTAAATTGTTCTGTTTTGCTAGCAACTATTGAATTACAATGTCACACTAGGTTATGCAGAAGTACTGCAAAGGAATTGTCTAGCTAAATGTCCCACTAATACTGGCTGACAATACTTGTTTGTCTTTACCTATAATTAATATATTGCAATCCTTGATGCTCTGTCTTCCTTTTCTGCCTGATGCCACCACAGGTGGCTCTTAAAGGTCCTGGCAACCCCAAGTCTCTTTAGTGATACCTGCTGGTACATCAATACTGGTCTGGCACTTCTGACATGCTGCATGTGATTCTAAGTCTGTGATGGCAAGTTGATAAGTTTGAGGAAAAGCCTGTTATGCTTACAAGTCTTCCCCAAAGGCTTGCCTCAAGTCACTCATCTCCTAAAACAGAAACTCCAGGTAGTCCTTGGTCCCTGGAGGGTTTTTGTTTGAAGTTTCCCAGAGTAGGAGATGTACAGTAGATGAGTCACTAGCGCTTGAGCTGGCACCCAGGACAGACTCAGCCTGTCTGGATACTCAGATCGCAGCATGTTTCTCAATGATGCTTCTGTCATAGCCATTGTTGGCTGTACAGGACAGCACGGGATGGCAGGAAAAAATACCTCAAAAGCTCAGGAGAAAGGGAAACAGTATGATCAGGTTTTTCCTGGCTTAGGGTTCAGGTTTTATCTGTGAGGATTAAGGTGACAAAATCAAATTTTAACCTCATAGGAGTGTCCAAATAAATCCCTTGCAAGATGGATTGGAGTAACTGGAGTGCTTTGTTACTGCCTTTCAAACTCAGCTTGCCATATGTGGGAAGTACATCTTAAAACAACTGGGTGTTGCAGGAGTAGCCGTGTATTCATGGTAGTTCATCTTTCAGCATAAGCCATCCGAGGTGACAGATCCATTGAAGTGACAGACTTCAAAAACTGCAGTCAGATGTTTGCCTGCCTTGTCTGTTGTTTTATTATTTTTAGGGATGTGACAAATGAGGATATGGAAGACAGAGGCTGCTGAGAAGACATTGACTGTTCTCAAGACAAAATCCCTGGTATTTTGACAGACAGGGGAGTCGCTTTTCCAAATAATGAAAAGTGGGGCTGGTGAGGGGAAACATGACAGACTGTCACATCTTCTGGGCTGCTTTATTACCATTATTTACCATTTAAAAGTGGTGCTTTGTGTTGCAGCTCTACTACTGTACCAAGGGAGGCAGGCTCTTGCTTCCAAGATAGGATGGGTGAAAACAATAGGTAAGTAAGGTAGGGTTTAGGTTTGTTAGAGATGCCACTACCCTGCACTTGGATTTTTAATGGTGAAGATGAATTGGCACAGTAATCCAGGGCTCTGAAGTACATCATGCCCTTGGTACAGAGACTAGCTGCTGGATTTCACACCTACACAGTATCACTGAAGTCCTGTAATTAAACTGTGCAGGAATTTAACTGCACAGGTACAGTCTTGAATTTTCATTACAGTCTCTCTGTTCTGCTAGAATTAGTGTTGCAGAGGATTGAAGATGCATCTCCTATCACCAAAAACTGGTTATCTGAGTTTCCTTGAGGTGTTTTATAGAAATGCCAAGTTCTGCCAATGAGACATGTTTCAGACACTCTCTTCCTGAATTTGTTTCTCAGTAATAGTGTTTGTGCTAACTGGGATAAAAAAATAATTCCCCAGGTGCTAGACTTCTCCCATCACAGATAAAGCTTGTCTTAGAGCACGTGAAAATATTTTTGAGTGCTCAAACTCTCATTTGGTAAGTAGAATAATAAGGCGCTGACACTGCTGCAGTGAAGTTGGAAGTTCTTACTGACAGCTTAAAATGCAGTACCACATCTCTCCCTCCCTATGCCATTAGTAGTATTGGCTCCAGCTGTATAACAACAACCAGCTTATCAGAGGCTAGCCTTTGCTAGGGAGCTTTGCATGTAAAAGCAAGCCTCCTAAAGGAGAAATTTCATTCTAAGATTTCTGTGTGAAGTAGTCCTATGTTGCTCTCAACTGAAAATAAATGCCCAGAATTACAGGCTTTCAATCCATTAGCTGAGAAGAATCACTTGTGTTTGCCATTGCATCATTTTTGGCCGGCGTTCAGTGCACAGTGACAAGTACTTATTCACCTAGAAGAGGAGGGAGAAAGCTACGTGGACTGTGGCTGAAATAACGATTGGAGTAAGTTGTTTCAGCTGAAAATGGTTATACCTTCAGCACTGCGTAACAGCCAGGAATAGTTTTTTAGGCTGAAGGAACCACATGGGGCTATTCTGCATCATGTACTAATATGGGTTTGAGGGCTAAAAATAAACCAGTATTTTTAGCTGAAAAAAGTTTGCCTCGAGCTCCTGATTTTTCCGTCAGGGAATGCAGAGTCGAAGCATGTGCCACCGAAGGCCCTTTCCCCGCCGGCAGCAGCCGCCCCCCATTGGCGGGGGCCGGCTCCGACCCCCCAGGC
Source organism: Falco naumanni (assembly GCF_017639655.2). Classification (NCBI taxonomy): domain Eukaryota; kingdom Metazoa; phylum Chordata; class Aves; order Falconiformes; family Falconidae; genus Falco; species Falco naumanni. The sequence continues at coordinate 3,683,747 of NC_054066.1, forward strand.
CCTCCCGTTCCGGCTACCTCAGACGCGGCCGCTCCTCAGCCAGCTCCCGCCCATGCAGCTGGATTACCTTCGCGGGACCCAGGAGGAGGGGAAGGGCGGGCGGCGGGTGACGACGGCCACTATTTACCTCAGCGGCTGAGGCGCCGGCACCAACCGGCGGGTTCGCGCCTGGCGGTGCCCGGGCGGGAGGCAGCCGGAGGGTGCCGGGGTGTGTGCGTGTGTCAGGCTGAGGGGAGACCCGCTGCCCCGGGGGAGGTGGCGCACCCGGAGCGCCTAGCACCGGCCCCTCCCCCCCGCCAACACCACCACCTTCCCACAGTGCTGTGCGGGGTGGTGGTGTGCTGCAGTGGGCGCTGCTTCCGGCAGGGGGCGCCTGCGCCCCCCGCGGGGTAGGGGAGATGCGCGCGCAGGCCCTGGGGGACAGCCCCATTCCCCCCCGCGGGTGCGCGGCGCCGTGTCGTCACGCGGGCGGTGCCGGGGTGTGGGGGAGGGGAGGCCGTGGCGCATCCGGGTCCCGCGGCGGCGGCCGGGGGCGGGGCCTGCCCTCACGTGACGTTGCGTGGCGGCGCAACCGCCATCTTGTGTTGTTGGGGCTGAGGAGTCGCTGTGGCCGTGAGGGACTCTCCGTCCGGGAGCGCAGGTAACGCCGTCCCGTCGGCTCCCTGCCCCCGCCACCGCCTCGGCCGCCGCCGCCGCCGCCTCCCCGCTGCTGCGCTCCCGCCGCCGCCGCGCTCCCCGCCCGTGGGAGCCGGCATAGGCCGCGCGCCGAGCACCGGCCTTGCTGGCGGCTCCTGTCCGCCGCGGGTGCCGCAGCCCCGGGGCGCCCTGCGGCCTACTGGGAGGTGAGGCCGCCCTGGCCCGGCGGCGAGGGGCGCGCCCGGAGGGCCTCTACTGCGCTGCTGGCGAGGGGCTTTTGCAGGGCTTGCTGTGTCTGGCCCCGCTGGAGGGTGCGGGCCTAGCCCTCTCCATGCGGCTCCTTGGCAGCAGGTCCCGGCAGGGGGAGACGGTGCCTGTCAGGCGACGGCGGGGCGCCCGGGGCTCCTCACGCCCGCCGGGGCTGGCAGCTGCGTCGCCGGCGCCGTCTCCCCTCATGCTGACCCTTGTGAACTCGCTTGTCCCCTCCCAGCCCGGCGGGAGCGGGCCTGTGTGCCGGCAGTGCCGCGGGCAGATGCGCCCTCGCTGAAGCCTGTGTGCCCCGCTCCGAGCACGCCCAGCCCTGTCAGGTTACGCGGGCCGAGGAAGGAGGGAGCTCGCCGAGCGCTCCAGCCTTCCCCTCCCACAGACAGCAGGGTGCTGGGAGCAGCAGTGACCAGCAGTGTTTGACTGGAGAGGCCTTGGCAGGCTGAAGAGAACATCGATCAGGATTGTGTACGTTTGATATTGATCCAAGACAAGTAGTTTCAGTGTAAACAAAGCAGTCTCTGGTCTTTCAAGTCTGTGTAATTGCCCTTTGAAGTGGGACAAGTTGTAGGCCAAAGGGAGATGTTGCCATATAGTACTTCTGCAATAAAATCTACATTTCCCCCCAGTAACCTTCAGCTCAATGTTCTTGGCGTGCTGCTGTAATGGTTTACCTCTTACTGTAACTCCTAAGTGTTTTCTTGGGGGGGGGGGGGGGGGGGGGAGGGAAATTCTGCATTCTGATTATATTCTTCTGTCTAACTTCTTGCTGCTCATTCTATTTTCTTGCTTCAGGAGCTGACTTGGGCAAGTTCCTGGAAAGTACGTGTGAATTTTTTTTCCTTTTCCCATAACTCTGCTGGTTGCTTTTGTTCTTAAGAAACTTTTTAATAAACACAACTTAATTTGCTGCTTTGTGAATAGAACATTTGGTAGATGCACAGTGTGATAATTGGCAACCTTTGTAAACAAAATTGGTTGCAGTTGTCCCCAACAAAAGCTTTGTTCTGGTATTTTTGAGCTCTGTTATTGGGTGTTGGCTCCAACAGATAATAAGAGCTTTAGTATTAGGAGGTATTGGTATACTTGCTGTGCACTTGAATAGGCATCCTTTCAACGGTTAGCTCATGCTGAGGTAAAAATGTGTGCTCTAATCAGTCCTGGGGGTATCAACAGAAATGTCAGTGTCCTTTGCGCCTTCTGCGCCCACTTCACTCCACAGGCTCGTATAATACTACAAGTTAAGTCATGTCAGTGGTTGTGTGTGTCAGTGTTAATTTCTCGTTTAATGTGTGAGTTAAGAAAAGTGAAGATTCTGTCTAGTAGTTAACTATATGAAAAAGAAGGGAGAGGTTTATCCATGGAAGTTGAATGTCACTTCTGGTGAGTCCTGCTTCTTGTGTTGAGACTTTGATGGCTCCTTTCAACATCTGACAGTATTGAGTATAAGTACTAGGATTTCTTAATTATTTTAAGAGCTGCTCAGTCTTTCCCAGTCCCTGGATGCATGAATATGCATGTGGGTACATGGTCACTGTATTTCTCTTAAGACCTTTTCTGAATGGTTTCTCAACCCTGTCTTTTAAAGCAAGAGCATAGAACTAAAATGCAAAGTAGTTGTGTTGCAGCCATGATTTGTTTCACAGGGTGCTTACAAAAATGATTTGATACCACAGTAAAAAACTTGGACTCCTGCAGATCCTTTTTTCATTACAGATGTTGATCTGAAGAGGACTGTAAAATATGCTCAGATACTCGTATTAGTGGGGTTTTTTTGCCTTTTAAAAACATATAATAAATGAAAAATACTATTTTTATGCTAATGTAAATGAAAAAATTGCTTGTAAATAGAGAGTTAAGAGCTTTACCACTTAATTTTTCCAACTGTTTTACTCCTTGATTGAGGAAGAGATTGTGAGTGTAAAAGGGGAGAGCAGACAAGGTTTTAGGGTTTTTTATGGAATTTAAGCACTGTTGCATCTCTTCTACTATGCTGTCTCCTAAGGCCAATTGTCTAAAAGGAGTTCTGTCATAAACTGGAGTTTCCTATACCTGAATGTAAAAAAAAAAAAAAGTTGACAGCTGTTTTAAGATCTATAGATACTTCATTTAAAAACAAACCCAACACCTATATGTCAGTCATATGAAACATCTCATTGGGGCAGCTAACTGGCTGAAGAGGTGGTTTGCCACTACATGTCTCTGCTGAAAGATCTTTCAATTCAAATATAGAAGGGGAACATTGGTTCACAGTAATTGATGAAGATGAGCTAGGCACCTGGACCATGGACTTTTCCTTCCCCTCTGTTCAGGCCTCTAGCTTTTTTTTTTTTTGTGTGGTGGTGTTTGAAATACCAAGAATATGAAATTTGATTCTGTCTAGTTTTGTCTGATCTTGTAAGTTCAAATAACTGTCAAATGTATGTTTCTTATTCTTTCATTGAGGCCTTTAAAATTCCTTCTTAGGGGCTTATAAGGTATGATTTTAAATCTTCTCATAGTTTGATTTAGAAAAAAAAAATTCTGGCATTTTTCCCTCATTTTTCTGTATGTGTGTTGGTGGTTTTTTTTTCCCCTCAGTGCTTCTGCTCAAAGATGAGTGGAGATAAGCTATATTTAATTCATGATTATAGATAGACAGAGCTAAGGGGCAGAGCGATAAAATTTCTGCTCACAAGTGTAAAAGCACTGGCCTGATCTGCCTTCTTCCTGCATAGCTTGCTAGAGATCCATTGGATGCTTTGATAGGGAGGAACACATCTCTTTGTTACTGAAGAAGCATCTGAAGAAGCATTTGTGTTCAAAGGGACTCTGTTTCTTTGTGTGGTTTTCTCATCAATTTATTTTAATTCATTGAGTGACATTTGAAAACCTAGGTGTACGAAAAGCTGCAGGGGGGGATGGTATTTGCTTTTACAGGAACAAAGTCAGTTCTCAGCCCAGCTTAGCTTCTCCTTGCCTCTCTTGCAGTCAACTCCTGAACATTGTTTGGTTGCACAAATGAACTGGCTTGAAAATTGTCAGAACTGAGAACTTGGCAAGTTTGTTCAAGGTGTACCTAAGTTATGTATGGAACTAGGAAGGATTAAGTGCTTTAAATTAAAAGGTCTATACAACATTGGCCCTCTTGTGGTTAGTGGTAGTGTGTGTGTGTATGTATATATATATACACACACAAAATCATGTAGTTCATCATAGTGATGTTTAATACCATTATTTTTTCATCTTTTGCTCACGTGGTAGTGGGGGATTGTAGCAGACAGAGGTCTTTGCATTACTTTGTTAGCAGCTAAGATTGCCACAGCATGTTGATTACAAAATGTGTCCACTTCTCTTTTTGCAGAAGGAGGTCTGCCAGTCCCTTGTCTCTATAGGTGGTTAAACATTCCTTGAATATAGAAACTGTAGCAATAGCTTGATGTCTGTGTCAGAAACTAGGCTGCCATTGAAATTTTTATGTCCCTCTTGCTTTGCCTTTTTTTTTTTTTTGGCAATGACAGGATGCGTGGAATTGTTTTGATGCATTTGAGGTTTTTGGCAAGCATAAAATAAGTGTGTTTTCAGGAGTGAGCCTCTCCTGTAATCCTTAAAGCTTGTAATATATAGAAGCTGATTATCTAGACCTCAGGATTGTGGAGAAAAGCAGAAGGGATACTCGGAGTTCTGTAGAGGTAATGGAGTCTATAGGTCAATGAGAAATTTTGATGGGACATCTAGAAAATTTGTCTTAAAATACTGCCTTGTTGAAAATTCCTTTTGGATCCTTTTTTTTATTATTCAGGTAATTATTAAAGCTGTACATTATGATTTTCTGTCTTTTTGGTCATGTATTTTAAAAAGTCTAGGCAAATAAAGAATCATTACTTGATGCTTTCAACAGTGGCTCTTGTGTATGTAATTTGTCATTATAAACAGACAAATGAGCTTACCAATAATGTTAGGAAAATAAACTGATTAGAAAAGTATTTTTGTATGTTAAATAGCTGTTAAATACATTGTATTTAATAAAAGGTAGTGGTTTTTTACTGGATATTTTGCCCTTTTAATAGAGAAATGCTTGATTCAAGTTGTGGTTGCTATGACTTTTTTCCTCTTGTCACTGTCAACAAATTGAAATAGTTTGCATTATGTTGATAGTATCTTAATATTAAGGTACTGCTTTGTGTGACCGGGAGATTCAGAGGCTATAGGTGTCCATATGTAGATCAGATTGGGTAAAAGCAGTCAGTCATCTCGGATTGGAAGAAACAGAAGGAAAAGATATACTTTGTATACCATGAAGTTGACATTGGGTGAAGTTTTATGATGATGCATGGATAGGTAAATTTATGTAACTTCAGACTTAGAGTCAGAATGTCATGTGGCAAGGAGTTGGTATGACTGGCAAGTAATGAATGTATAAAGTGATTTTTTTTTTTTTTTGAGCCACGTATGGTAGAATCTGAGGATGATTTAGGTTAGAAGAGACCAGCTTTTGGTGGTTGTCTGCTCCAGCCTCCTGCTCAAAGCAGGGCTGACGTCAGTGTTAGACTGAATAATGTGTGTGATAGAAAGTGAGTGAGGCTGACCATGGAAGTAGCATATGGCAAGGTTTTTAAGTAAAAGCATCTAATAATGTGATTTAATAAATTGAAGACCCAGTGCAGCTACCATTAAAACCAATGGAAGCTCTTACATTAGGCTTTGTTAATGCTGGATCATCGTATTTTTCCTCTATGTTATGCTAGGCTTTAAGAGTTCTAAGGCAGGATCACAATACTGTCACAGGTCAGTTTACACAGCTACAGTTCTTAGATGAAAACAATTGAGTATCTTTAGCAATATTAACATAAAGAGATGTGATAAGCTATTAAAAAGTGTTGTAATTCATATGCAGTAGCAAGTTGTTGTCTAACTTCTCGGTTGATGAACATATGCAATCTGATACATATACTAATTCTCTCTGTTAGGACTTTTTATTCAACACCTTCTCACTGTTGAATATTTGTTTCCTGAAGTATAGTATGTCTTCAAACTTCATAAGTAGGAAACCTTAAGAAGGGGTGGGGGGAAAGAATTTCTACAAAGCCCAGAGAAGCTGCCTATGTAAATAACATTTTAAAAACAGAACCAAAAAACCTCAAAACAACCCAGATCTGTTAATACAATGAGTGTTTTCAGTGTTTGTAGTCTGAAGCTTTGTTCTGCCACTTCGAATGTATGTATGGGCTGTATAATGTGTGTTACGAGTCAGTGAGGAGCAGGTAGACTGACCCAGCCTCCTGATCTGTAACGTGTTGTGGAACAGCGTAGACTGACTACATACCTACCAGAAAAATTTTGGTGTACAAGGTAGACAGATGTGGAAGTGATTTTCAGCTGGAAAACAAGAGTGCTGGCAGGGTTTTGGGATAGGATTTGGAATGAGAAGTGGTTTGTGTTCCAGCCCGTGGCAGGGCCAAGGGTGTGGTCCCCTGACTCTGCTTGGAGCTTAGTTGCTGGTGTCTGCTTTTGGCTGGAAGTCTTGTAATAAAGGTGGAGGTCACGCTGCTTTCTGGTGGAGAAGCTGGGAAAAGCTTTCATGTTTTTTCATGTTCAGGTGAGACAGGAAGTAGATACCTCTCTAACCTACCTCTAACCACCAAGTTCATAATCGTAGGTAGAAAAGGAGGAATATCTGGAATTGTGATATTTAATGTTCCTTTATTTTTCTTGGGTTTTGTTAGGTGTGCACGTGCCTCTACACTCTGTTGTCATCCTATCCCAGAAGAGCTTCAGTGCCTATTTCATGTGTTTGTCATTTTTGACTGGGGTGTGCAATGTGTTGCAAGCTGCAGCACTTCAGAAGCTTTAGGTGGTTCTGTGCAAAGGGAGCAGAGGGCGATAAGTTTGGGCCTGCCACTTGAGAACGTCGTGGACAGTTTTTGACCAGAAACTGCTGAGAGTTTGAAACATTTTGCAATGGTTTGAGACAGGAAGGTTGTAAGACTTTAGGACATCTAAAAATGTAACTGTAATAACAAAGGCATAGATTCTGGAGAAGTGGATGGTGTAGACATTGTTCCCTTAGGAAAAACTTTCTCTTGGCATCTGGGTAGATAGGCCTTGAAAAATTCACTGCCTTTATCAGGATAAAGGCTTGGTAAGCCAGAAGGGACTACTCTGCAAGTGCCTGGCATCTTGTGTAATGTGACTAATGGAATTTTTTTCTGATTAATTTTCTGTTTAAACTAGAACATACCTTTAAAAAATAATTTACTGTTGACCTGAAAACAGCTTACTCTGTTGTTTATCTCTGAATGTCTTGCTTCAGTCCCTTCACTGAAAAACTTAGGTCTTCAGCATTTTTTACCTTCACACTCAGTTACAGACTAAGCAAAATACTTAAATTTTTCTCAAAACTCAATAAGTAGAGCTTTGGTGTGTGTGGGTTTTTTTTTTTTCCCCACTGTAAGGCATATCTGTGATGTTCTATCAATTTTTGAACACCTGATTTACCAGCTTTCTTGCCTTATGGACAGCAGAACAGGACACAGATTCCCTGCAGTGATAAAATCCACTCTATATTTACTCTGTTTATTTTTCTATTCAGTGTTTTCTGTTAGCTCTTCTAGTCAATATTGTATGTTCCTTTTCAGCTGATTAGTGTAATAAATCTCAGATTGGTTTCAGGACTGTGTTTTTCCAGAATAGTCTTGTATTTGTTGTAAATTGCCTGTGTTTTTTGCTTATGAGTCTTTTCATTGTGTGCTTGGCCTTATTAAATGCAACCTGCTATACTGGACCAAGTAATTGAATAATTCATAATGGGTATTATTGGTGATGTGTCATGTCCATTATTTACCATATCCATGTTTGTCATCCTCAGGCTTCTGAAGTTATGTGGGCCAGGGCCAATGTTACAGAATCTATAGAAGTAGAGGATAGCTTCTTACCTTTTATGCTGTTTTGAGGATATTTTGCCTTCTGCGATGGTCTGTTGTCAATTCCTTAGAAGAGAAGGTTAAGAGGAAAAATAGGTTTTGATGATTTGATACTTTTCCTGTGGTTCTGAATTACTTTCTTTTTAGCATTCTATTTAATTGAAGTGTCCTGCAGAAGTTAAAATTTATTCACTGCTTGCTTGAGCAATGAATTTTCTACTCTTAGAAAAGTGTATTTTGATTGTCTTCATAAATCCATGTTGTCTGGCCTTAATTATGTCAGTGTCCTTTAATCAGTGCTGTCTGTTTTAGCCAATGATTAATATCAAACAGAGTGGTAGTGTAGCCACCTGAGTCATCCTGTTTACCACTGTACTTAAAAGGTAGCTTGCATACAGTTCTGCATCTTCTTTAATATTACAAGAATTAGAGAAAATCAACATTAATTATTCAGTCAACCTGTTAATTTTTCTTAAGATGTAGTTACTGGCACTGAAATTAGCTAGCTCTAGTAGCTGCCTGTGGAATGTTTTCTTGCTTTTGGAAGGTGAAGTTTTATTGTCTTGATGTAATGTTGCTGTTCTGTGGTGGAACACTGCTCTTAAATTCCTGTTCCAAGTTTATTTAAGGGGAACGCAGTTCCTTGCACTTAAGCCTGTTTGCATTATATTTCTGTTGTGTTCTTTGGTTCTCAAAATTTTCAGCCAATTTCTATGTTAAAAAAGTTGTTTCAAACCCACAGTAGCAACAGAAAGGGGAGGATACTTTTCTTCCTAAATATCTCTGATAAACAGTAGACTATTTAAAAATAAAATAGCTGTGTATAGGAAGTGGTATATCTTTTTTCCAAGGTTTAGGTTTCCAAAGTTAATAAAAAATCTAAGCAAGCAGCAGCCCCAAAGCTATAAATTGCAGTGACAGTCCAAATCTTTAATTTTTTTTGTCTGTAGGAAAGATTAGATGGGCAGACATGAATGCAGTCATGGCTTAGACTCAGCTTGGGATGCTAAGAATCAGTTTATCTCTGTCCAAAACAGCAGAACATCTTGTTGAGACAGATTGCCATGTGGTACAAGCTGAAAGAATTCTGTAATGCAAATGTCGGAATTTAACATTGCCTGAAAATCTTAACTCCAAGTGCCCGTAAGGGACAAACCTTAAAATGGCAATTTCGTGTAAATATTGAAGTTGAGCAAAGTCTGGAAAACATGGCAGTTTAGATCTTTCCAAGTTTCTGAAAAACAGCTTTTTGCTTAGGTATTTATTAAATAGCTATATGTTCTAAGACCAGAGCTTGTGGCCAAAATGGGCTATACTAATTAAGACCTTTCTTAGATTATTTGGGTTTTTTACAGCTGAAACATCTTATGTGTTTTAACACACAGATCTACCCAGTATAATCATGTTCTGACTCATGTCAAAAGCAGATGTTTCTGAGAGCTTTAATAGACTAGCTGGGTACTAAATAGTGAGCTTGAAAAATAATTAAAAAAACCTGTCAACTTGGTAAAACAACCATTGTACCTAAAGCAAACGAATGAAATGAGTTGAGTGTTGCTGATAGCAACTTTGGTACCTATATTATTACCTGTTAATTGTGAATGAAAGCTGCTTAAAGGCTTAATGTTATTGGATTACATTTTGCATTTGTTCAGAGGATGGACTTCTGACTTCCAAAGCACTAAGCTGCTGACAAAATGAAAAGGAAGTTTTTTCCCTTGCCAGTCCACAGCTTGATAGTGGGGTTGATGTGATTTCTTCTCTTTTCAGTCCTGCATGCTGATAGTGAGTTGGTGGCTGTGGTACCACCCCAGGAAAATGGAGTTCCAATTTATGAAGCAATTCCAGTTTTCCCCAAGTATGCAGGAAAACTGCAACTGTAGGGTTGCACTGGTGCCTTGATGAATAATTGACCTGATTTGAAGAAAACCTTGGAGCAAAGGTTCCCCTTTGAAGGAGTGGTGGGCGATTCTCAGGTAGCATTCTTGCCCAGGCAGTGGTGCTAACTGGACGTCATCAAAATACAGCCTCAGTTTCTGGCCTCAACTTGAGGCTGTCCCTTTGTGCGCTTGCCCATATAAAATTTGTGGCTGTGCAGATTCCTCAATCAATACCCATTTATTTGTAGAAAATCTTGATTTACAAAACTCCAGCAATTCAGAAAGGGTCTTTTCCCTCATCAAATTGTATTGAGGAGGAAATGTGTTAGGTATATATTATTTCTGTGATTTACCATCCTTGATTAATAAGGGGGCAGCATAGATAAAAAAGACCAAAATTAACATTTTAATAATTAACATTGAAGCTTAGAGCCTAAGAAAGTTATCTAGATAATAAAGATCTGATAAATTTGTGACTGTTCCTTGGCCAAAATAGTTAAATTTATGACTTGGTAATTCATTTTCTTTTTTTAATTCCTCACGCTTTTTCTTGCCTCACCCTGACTCTCTCCTCATGATGTGAGTGCCACGTAGTCCACCCCAACTTGCCTTTCTGGTTAGTACAGCTTCTCCTTTGCACACCAGCTGTGTGTGCTGTGCAGTCCCTGTCAGAGGTTCCTCTCCAGTTTGGCTTCTGTGCTCTCACCTTTTGGCTACTGCTTTGTGAACCAGCAGAAGCAGCACAGTTTCTGCTTTCCCTATCTTGGCCAAGTGTATTCCTCTTGCGCACTTGCTGCCTTAGCTTTCTTGAGTCCCTTTTTCCTGTTTGCCCTCCTCCCAAATCGTTACCTGTTTCCAGAGTGCCTTCTTTCCGAGGGTTTCTTTTCAGCTTTGTCTGTAATTTCTTTTTTATGTATGTTTTATTTCTTGGTAATGCTGCCTATTGGAGTAAATTCACCTGTTACACATACGTGAATAATTCACAGATCTGTTTTTTATTCTGGTTTTTTTTTTCCTGTTCAGCTACAATTGCATCGACTTACAGATGTCTTGCTTTCAATTAAAAATTCATGCACAGATAACTTCTAGGGAGGAAGTAGCTTATCTGAATGCAACACAGAAGGGGAAGCCAGCAAAGAATTCCCAAAACAAAGCTTGGTGGCCAAAATGAGGGACAAGGAAAGCCATTTTGCAGCTCAGTGGGATGAGATTAGCAGGCTTTGAGTATGCTTGCAGGCACTAAAATGCTTAGGAGTCTAATAGAGAAAGATGACACAGTATCCTCGACTTTTTGGGGAAGGAAACCCAGAGACCGAATAGAGTGGGGCCCAGTGGGTCCCAAACTAGTAAACCACTCAATCCTAACTGGTTTTTAGTGCTTTCTCCTTGCATCTGATGCTTTTCAGCTGTGTTTTTGTTGCAGTTTAACATACTCTGTGCCAGCCTTTTTCATACTACTGATATTAAGCTAACTGATGTCAGGAGCTGAAGATCCCAGGTTCCCTGGTGATCCACATGGGTTGATTTGAAAGCTCTCCCCCCACATACCCCTCCAGCAGAAGGGTTACAGGCATCGCAGGAAGCAAAGGGACAGGCATCCAATTAAGGCTATTAGGAACTGCATTAGAGGCTTTTGTCTCTGCCAAAGTGTGCACGATGGTTTGCTTGAATTGCCCCACAACATTTTCACATGTGGCTGCTGTATGTCTTTGTTAGGTACCTAACCTTGTGTTTTGATTTGCAGAATGATGAATGGATATACTGTGAGTGTTCTAATGAGCTGTCTGGGGCTTCAAAAAGGCAGCTGAAATCAGACCAAAATAATCTCAGACTAGGCCTGTGAGAATAGCTAGATATTTTTGTATTGGCCTCCGTTGCAAGTAATGGGGATAATCCCTTTTCATTACTTAGAGTTATTGTGAAAATAAAAATATTACAGTTTTTATATAAATTATATTGTGTATGGGAAAAGGTTAATATGGCATGTAGTAAAAATTCATAGCCAAATGTTGGTTGGTAAGTTTAGGCTGCAGGGAGTTTTACGACTATGTGTATTCTTATGCCCAAAAGATTTGAGTAAAATCTACTCAAGCAGGTTTTGCCGTTTTGTTTTGTTACATTTTCTAGCTTTTAGGCTGTTTGGTGTGTTGTTTGGTTTTTTTTTTTTTTGACCTTAGTATCATTACTTCTGTAGCATTAAAAAAAAATGTTTCCTTTGTTTGGCTTTGTCCTTTTCTTCAGTAACTAATACCCTTTCTGCTTCTAACACCACCCCCCCCCCCCCTTTTTTTTTTTCTGTCACCTTTTCATGCAAAGTGTAGACAAACTTACGAAGCTCCTTTATTTAGTCCTTGGGTCTGTTAAGGAACAGAGAGGCAAAGCTCCCTCCCTCCCATCTGTCTTTATGAGTTTTTGAAGTCTAATCAACCAATTTTTGTAGGTAATGCTTCAAATCGTGTTTTCTTTAGGTTTTGGCTACAGTGTGTTTATTATTATTTTTTTTTCTAAAACAAAACTTCTTCTGCAGATTTTGTTATTGCCATTGCTGAAAGGAAAGAGGAGCTGTATTTTCTTACTACAAAAGAAACTTCTCCAGAACTGCCTGGGCTGGACTTAACTCTGACAGAGAAAACTTCATGGCTGTCCCTTAGTGTTGCTCTTTCCCTCCAATATGGCTTCATCTGCCGTTGTCCATACACTCTTGATACATAGGAACTTGACCAGACCTTCACTAGTGTCTGTAGGACCTTGGCTAATAACAATGAAAGTAGCTGAAGTCTTAAGTTGTGCATTATTTTTCTTAATAAGACCAAGCATGAGAGAAATACTGTCATCTGCCTGCAGATTTAGGAGGATGTCACAGCACTGCATGTACTCAGTCTTTAGAAGGCTTATTTTTCAAGAATGAACAGTGGAAATTTCTTGAATACTCTGCCACTCAACTGGCAGATCTTTCTTGCTGTAATTCTAGTGGGGTTTTATCCTCTTGTAATTGTCAGGAAGCTGCAGTTCTGTTCTTACAGAAGAGGATTATGCATAAAATTCTCTGTGTTTGGTTGCCTTGTGGTAATCACTGATTTGAAAAGGGACTGTTTGTACAAATTGTTTCTTCAGACACCCTGATTGAGTGTCCTTTTTGAGCTGTTAAATTTAGGGAAAAGATCTTGATGCAGTTACTCCTATATTAGTAAACTAATTTGTTGGAGAGCTGACGTGGATTCCTTAAAAAAATAAAATATTCCATGTAATCAGTTTTTTCACTTTGCATGACAGGTGTGTTTTGTATTGTGAAGAAGTTTATGAAAGACTGTATTAATCCAGGTACTTTCATAGTAAACTTTTCTTCAATTTTTCAGGTTCACGCTTTTTACAGAAGAGGAATAGAACAGGAAAAAATGGCAGCAGAAACTCAGACACTTAACTTCGGGCCTGAATGGTGAGTTTTTTCTGTTTTGCGAGACTTTGGAACCTTGTCTAAAATTTAAAAAAACCCTGAATTTCTGTTCTTTGGTACTAAATTGATTATAAGACTGAATGGGATAGAATGTTTTTGGTGTTCTATACTGCTTCACCTCAGTCCCTGGCCTGTGATGGAAAACAGCGTTATAAAATTAGTCTTCACTTTGTAAATTGGCATTGTGTATGAAATGAGTTGGCTTTTCATGTTATGGTAATGTATAACATTCACATTGCTACCAAGTATCTGAGGGAGAAATAATGTTTATGATCTGGGAGATACATGCCAAGGCAAAGTGAAAAAGACTTACTTGTTTGGTCTTTCCATGTGATACATATTATTAAGGAAGTTAAACTCTATTTACTGGATTTAAATCTGTAGCTAAGCAAGCTTCCCCCTCCCCAGTATTAAAAAATAAAACCAGATATGGAACATGGTAAAAGTGTGTGTTTCGTGTCATAGTCTCCTTTATGTGTACACTGGAAAGTGTCAGGAAAAATGCGCTATTGTGTTGAAGGGAATCCTTGGTATTGCATAATCTCATGTCAGCTGTTAGTTTTCCAGCTTGTCTGACATGTATTGTCCTGGCTTTTGCTAAAGAGTAGTTGCACAGGTGTTATAATGGTTCAGTATTTGTTCCAATTTCTTGTTAAAGTGTTGGTGACTGCAGTTACAAACAAGAACTTTGGATGGTGTGGTTTCTGAAGAGTGATGTGGTCCTTAAGTGTGTAAATGGGAGTGGAGTGGTTATAGGAAATACAATTGCTGCATAGCATGTGGTAAGACTATTATTGGAATAACATACTCCTGCTGACACATTTTTATACACAATGTACAAAAATTGGAGAGTGTTAAACAAAGCAGACAGACATGATTTGTGGCCTGGAAAATAATGAGAGATGTCAGTCTATTTTGTTAGTTTGAAGGAAGCTTAAAGAATGATTTTATCACTATCTATAAATACACCCACCAGCAGATATTTTGTGCTGGAGTGCTCTTCAGCGTAAGACAGACATGATTAGATTCATTGATGGATGGAAGCCAAAGTTATATTAAAGAGAAGGGGGAAGGCAATTCTAAAAAAAGCACATATTTTAACAGTAACTTGATTGCTGTGTCATAGTGAGGGGACTTCAGTTTCCCATTTAGTTTAAAAACCAAATTAGGTAGTGTGCAACAGTATATATTTTACTTTGGTGAATTACTGGATTTTTACATTAACAAAATTCTAAGATTTATAATTATTCTTTTGGGTTGCAGTATAGTCATGTCTGTCGTGTATGTTGTTGTATCACTTAATAGTCAAACTCTTGGTGACGTTTGATCTGGAGTTGAACGTTGCACTGAGCCATCCAGTCCTTTGAGTAATGCCTCCCCAGGTGGTTTGGGTGGAAGTGCTAAGTAAAGAAATTGCCACTGGGGGGCACCAAACTAAAAAAAAAGATAACTATTTGACTTGCAAATTACTTTTTGCTTTCTGTTCAGAGAACAATAAAACAAATCAAAGCAATTCAATAATTAGGTGAAAGGTAGCCTCTGAATATTTTTTTTTCTGAGCACCCTTCTTTCTAAGGATTTTGTGATTACTGAGAAGTGTTTATTGTTTTACTTGTCTAAGATGCACATCAAGGAGAATGTAGAAAACGTGGTGTGGGTTTTATTTCTTGACACATCCTTTTGTAAAACATACCCTGTATTGTTAAGTTTGAGGAATTTGGGTAGCTGAGGAAATGATAGTATAGAATAAGACTAATCCACCTGTGGAGTGGGAATGGTATCATACAACTATAAGATGTTATCTGTAATAAGTTGAGTAGCTTGCCTGTGTGGGATGCAACCAAACTTAATAGCATATGTATCTGTTAGTGCAAGTTAGATTACTGCTTGAAATGTCTCTAAAGTACAAAATATAGCCACACTTTACAATTTATTTATTTTTTTAAAATTGAGATGATAATCTAAATGATGTGTATGTCCTCTGAAAAATACCATTAATTTTAAGTTCTGGAAAAGGAAATTGGAGTAGAGTAACAAGAAGAAACCTCATTGCAAATTTTACTGTCCTATACTACTTGTTAAATTCTGTGAAACACCTGAATAAACTTCTGCCTTAGGTTAATGTTTGCCATGCTGTCCACAGTGTGGTAAGAATTTTTCTTACCAAAAAAGCTGTTGTCATTAATTTCTATGGAAGGTGTTCCAACAGAATTTTGTGCAGCCAGTGTAAATAGCTTAGTCAAGGCTTTAGCTTGCAGTATAGTCAGCATGAGAGTTCTCCAGGGGATGAGTTGAATTCCCTGATGTGCTCATGGGATTTTTTTTTCTTTTTCTGCCTTGGCTATGGGAAAAATGAGGAAAGCTCTTTCACCCTTCTTGTTGAAACATGAATTTTAGAGTTTTCAGGTTAAGGATGTCAATATCTTTACTTTCAGGATGGGATTTATTTCTTTTTTGTCAAGTCTGTAAACATGCAGAGGGATGATAACATAGGTGAAGACACATTCTCCTCAAGTTTTCATTGCTTTTTTTTTTTGCTTCATTTTAGGCTGCGAGCTTTGTCTAGTGGCGGGAGCGTGACATCCCCTCCTCTGTCTCCGGCTTTGCCAAAGTACAAACTAGCAGACTATCGCTATGGGAGAGAAGAAATGTTGGCACTTTTTCTAAAGGATAATAAGGTGAGCAGGAAGAGGGAGAAAGCCTGGTGTGTGTATTCCTAATGACAGTCTTGTAATTAGGAATAGTTATTTGTGTATTGTGATTATGGGCAAAGAAATTGTGTATCCCTTGGCAAAGAACTGAAGAGGTCTGATTACGGGGTTTTTTGTATGTGTGCTTATTTGATCCCGCTCTTAACTTCGTTCAGTAGTTTTGAATCTTTTTGTCACTATGGGTAACTTCCTGCATCCCCAAGAACAAAACCTGATTGCCATATTCAGGCCCACTGCCACAGTTGACTGAGGGTTAAAGTCTCCTTGTAGCTGTGCGGATTTGCTTGCCTCAGTAGGATTTTATTTAATACAGTGTAAAACAGTTACTTGGTTCAGCTTGAAAGTTGGGCAGTAAATCATATTAGCATATCATCTAACAAAGGCAAGAACTCTCCATTTATCCTGACTTAGGGCAGTTCACTTCAGCAGGTAACCAGCCCGATGAGAGCAGTCCTCAAGTTGTTCATTTCTCTGGGACTCGGGGCACAATCTACTAGCACATGCAATACAAAGAGAGCAGCATAGAAAGTCAAGAACTTCCCTCTGGTTTCATTTCAAACAGAGGTTCTCGGTACAAAAGTCACGTTTCAGAGTGTTTCAGGCAAATGATTCGTACATTCCGCATTTGTAAACATTAGGTTTTTCTTTAGATGGTGACAGAGGTTGGTTTATTGTTGCAGCAGGCACATAGTGATTTGGAAGCCTGAATCCCTTCCAGAGCCTTACCCTCCAGTCAGGGAGGGACTGCAAGAAATTGTCAGGTTGTGCTTTTAGCTTTGCATATAGATGTGCACACATACCTCTGTGTTCTTAACCCCGCCACGACTGGGCTGACATCTCATACAGTGCTGGGAGACCTGCATTGCTTACGTACAGATTCAAGGGTGTTGAATGTCAAATATTTTTCTAAAGCTAAGTGTGTTACAGCTTAAAGCCATGCTTTAATGTGCAGAACTATCCTGCTTTACTTGGAGAAGCTGCAGTTTAAACCTTGATGTTATGTTTGAATAAGTCAGCCTGTCAGAGGTCATTGGTTTTTTTCAGTTGTGTATGTTATATCAGATGATGCTAAGACCTTTTCAGTTGCAATGGATTCAGAACAACCTATTAATACCCTGTGTTACAGGAAGCTCTCTGATAGTTATGAATGCTCCAAAAAAATATCTCTCCCTGTGAGTTTGCCAGAAGGGCGTTATTATTAGAGTATATCTTGCTTTTGATATGCCCATGTTTCCATGGTGCTGAGTAATTCTAGTTATTGAGACTGAGAGGACTCTTGACACTTTCTAGTCAACTACTAGATGTGTTTTTAAGATCCTTTTTTACTGTGTCATCTTAATCTTTGCCGGATGAAGATTAGGCAGAGTTGCATCTCTGATTAAAAGATACTCTGATTGAAAGCAGGAAGAGTTCCGCTAGCATGTACCCAAATGAAAAAATAAAACCCTATGTTGCTTTGCTTCAATTAAAATTTGGAGAAGTCTATCTCTAGAATTGCAAACTAGATATTTTTGAAACTGTTCTCTGTTGGCACAGTTGGAGCTCACTTGGCTGTAATTGCAGTTTCTTGTCCGCATGTTCAAGGTCACATCTGCTGATGGAGCCTTTCATCTGATGATGGACTGATTAAAACTTAGTGTTAAAGTTTCTTTTGATTTAAATCATCAATGTTCTCTGCTGAATAAATCCGTACCTATAGTTTATACTTTCTTTTTGTTTCTTTTGTTTACTGCCCCTGTTGGTTATAAATTGGAAATGCTGACTTTAAATCAAATACAACTCTGGTGCTATATATGATTATTTTGTTAATATATAAATAGAAGTCTGGTTATAAAAATGCATTGAAGTTAAAGCAGTACTTTTTAAATGTACCAGATGAAATTTCACTTGCTTCAGATTTGTGCTGCAGTGATGTGGAAGTTTTAATTCTGATGTGTGTGATCTGGATACTTTACATGTTACAGTTGCGGGTGGTGAATGCTTTCTGTGTTTTATCTATATGTTTTATATTGGGAGGGGGGCATAAATTTGCAGTGGAGTTACACCCACCCCCAGTAAATGTTACTGGAAGTAGTGGTGTACTGGGTAGATGGAGACAGAGTAGGCATTTTTTTGTAAATCAAATTGTGGCATCATGCCTGAAATGGAAATACTTGGGTATATTTGTATGCTTTTTTCCTTTCGTACAGATACCTTCAGACCTTCTGGATAAGGAATTTCTGCCTATTTTACAAGAGGAGCCCCTGCCACCACTGGCACTTGTACCTTTTACAGAAGAAGAACAGGTTTGTATCTTTTTTTTTTTTTAATATCTTTAGATTGTCATTAGTAGAAAGGTAGAATAAAGAGTATGCCTCCATTAAAAAGCATAACATTTGAGATGAGTAGACTTCAGGGAAACAAGTTATGAAAGCATACTGCCTTAGTGTAAAATTTGAATTCCATTCATGTTCAATTAGTATCTTAAATTTCAACAGATACCTTTCATATGATGTTCTGTTGATGGCAGACAGTCACCTTGTTAAATCCAGGATCACCTTCTGGGAATTATTACCTACTTAAGTACACAGCATTTTCAGATCAGTTTTTGGACCACTTTCTTATAACAGAAGTGTGTAAGTTCTGTAACTTCAGCCCTTCTCCAAAGGCCACAAAACTGAAGTTTTTTGACTTAACTTTTTTTAGGAAGTTGAAGTACTCTTAACAGCTTGGTATGTAAGCAGTTGCTTGATTATTTCCTTGTTTGGTTTCTACAGGTATATAATTAATTTGTGAACAAGATAAGAGTGAGAACAGGTAGTCCACAAAGATTCCATTTCAAGGGTGATTGATCTGAGTAGTTTGAAAGCTGTTGCTTTAAATTTTATTCCTAGCAGAGGAAACTGTCTGGCCCACTCTGGATAAATGCCTCTGACTTTTGACTCCGAGTTGATTTCCTCTTTGTCTTATGGCTGTCAGAACTTCTGATTTTGCAGTTGCTGTCTGATTTGCCATATTTTTTAGCACTTTTTTAACATCGGAATATGTGGTTTGACTTTTTGTTTGTTTCTTTTCTAAGAGAAAGGAGTGTGTTTTTACAGACTTGAGTGTCATTTGATTTTTGCAGGGGTGGGAACATTAGTAATAGTTTCTTAAGTTTCAGAACATCCTTCTTCCTTTGTCCCATGCTATTGTATTCCAGAGTTTTTCACCATCTTTAAGTGCCTGGGTATTCTGGTGTATCCTCTTCACCTCTTCTGGAATTCCTTTGTTTTCAGAGTAGATTCGTATTTCTTGTGTCTTTTTAGGATACTATCCTTTTACATAAGATGCTCATAGTTTAGTTTTTAATCAGCAGTCTTATTAAGTTCAATTGAACACACTGTAGGTACTTCATGTCATAGTCTTAACAGGCAGCTGAGGTTGAGAAGGTGCTTTTAAGGGAAATCTTATCCCAGCTGCCATTCTCCAGTGGGAACAGGAAGGATTCAGGCAGCAAGCCCAGGAAATACTCAGACATGCAGTGGCACACAAAAATACTGAACCTTGGTGTTAAAATACCTTTGGACATTTTTTTTTTTTTTGCTGATGCATAATGCAGTCCTTCAGAGAGTATACTACAAACCTTTTACAGTTAAAGGAGATGTTGACTTCTGGTGATTGTCAAGATACTCTCCGAGAGGAATAATACAAGTTTAGGGTTATGGTATTGAAAATGTGCTGAGTAGTCTCTTGGTACAGATGAGACGGTAAGTGCTGCTGGGCTTCAGGGATATGTGGTCCTTTGCTGCAGTGCACAGTGTTTCATCAGCCTTGAAAACTTCTGAGGAATTGGTGTGCACTGTGTCTAGTTTTTTCATGCTCCTTTTCACCTGTAATCATATGGGATCTTCATGGTCAGCTTAACAGTTCTCTGCAATCTCCACAAAAATCATAATCTGACAGACTTCAAGGAAGTCTTTCCTTTAGTGTTTTCTGGGGACCCAGAGGATGTGAAAAATCTGGTTTTTCTTACCTGAAAATCTCCCCCACCCCCTTCATGACTGATTTGAGATACTAAGGGAATGGCGTTATTTAAGCAACCAGAAATTCCTGGTGTTTATTCCCCATAACAGAACAATCATTATTTATTTTAAAGAATCATGTTCAGAATAATCTTGAAGTGCATATTAATAGCTTTAGTAGTGCCTGCTACATGCTGCTGGTAGCGATACAGGAAAGTTCTTTCACCTAAGGTTGATAGGAGAGTTTAAAACACCTTTGTGCCCCCTCTATGAATACTGAAGAGGGTATTATCCTCTCAGAACTTGAGGGATGGAGTTTTGGGGGTCCTGTAGAGGACAGGCTGCTCTAATCAGAACACATGTGCTTGGTTCGAACACTACCCCAGTCAGGCTTATGCTGGACTTGGATTCAGAACAATTCTTGCTTGCAACCCGAGAGTTACACACCTGATAGCATTGTGGTTGTATGCATAGTATGTCAGGAAGTTGTCTCAAGCTGATTAAAGGTGTGTTATCTAGAGGTGGATGATAGATATTATCAACTATATGAATTAAGCTTAAAATCAGTTTAGTCCAGTGGAATTTAACCAGATACAGCTACAGTATTCCCTGTTACAGGATATGAATGTACTTTGGAGGGAGTTACGGTTCCTTTTTATTCTTTTTATGTAGAAAGTCACTTTCCTGGTGATAAGTATGCTGAGCTAACATAGAGCTCAACTGATTTACCTTCTAAGTTTTGTTATATGACATGGTAGATTTGTCTTAAGATCTGTTTCCACCACTGACCACTGGCAATATACAGCATATGTGTTCCTTTGCCTTCACCCATCCCCCCCCTGCCTTTTCCCTGGTTGTGTTGGGAAAGAGTTCAGTTGACTTAGTCTTACCTGCTTGTGGAGTAAGGGTATCTCAAGCTCTTCCTGAATATAATGGAGATTTTTTTTTGTGTGTCCTCAGTGGTTACATTTCTGATGTCTGTTTCTTAGGATGTCTTCCATTTGCTACTAAAGAATTAATTGAGCCCCTGTTTGGGGGCAGCTTTGCTCATTGGTGTGCATTGTCAGGGATGGACACTGAAAGTAGAATGCTAATCAATAGTAAGGTGTTTTTTCAGTTTTTGACTTTGCTTCTTTGTTCATTACTCTGTGGATTTACTGTGTGGATTATTATCACTATGCACATTTACAAGGGTTGCATCTTCACCACAGCAAGGTCTACAGAGGGGAGGGAAAATTTGTTCAAAACTTAGGTAAGCAAGTCAAATAAGAAATTGGAAAAGGAGGTGAGATTACTGTTTTGTTCTTACTGGAAAAATAAGACCTCATAAGTTAAGGAATCTGCTATGCAAGACAGTGAATCTGATCAATAGCTTGAAGTTGCTTCTGTAGTAAAATAATCTTACTGCTTCACAAAAAAACAGAAGTGTCAACAGCAGGAAAGGTGATCTGCTTGGAGGCCAGAGGAGGTGGTTCCTTTTGAGTGGCTGTTGAAACAGTTGCTTTAAACTGTAAGAGCTAGCTAAGAAAACAACTAGATTTACTGAAGGCAGACCTTTCTATTTTGCCATGCATGACTGGATTATTATTTTTTTTCCCCTCTCAAGTCTACTTAGATCATCTTTCAAAAGAAAACTGGTAACTACCTTGTAGGAAAAACATTTCAAGTGAGCTTGTTTCTGAAATGGCTTAAAACTCCTTCAGATGTCTGTTGGCTTCGATGTTAGCCACTTAGATTTTAAATAATATATAGTAATTGCTTGTCTCATCGTTATCTGAAAATCTTCAAAGTCATAGTAATTTAGATGAGTTTGTGTAAGCAGTTTGCCTCCTTTAAGTTCCTATCAAGAAGCCTGATGTGCCAGCTGTTTGGAGTCCTTTGAATTCTATTTAAAACTCACATTCAAAAAGTGTGTGGGAATTCAGGCTTGCTTGTTAAAGTTTCTGAATGTGTTCCTGAATTCTTTGGCCCAGTTTTCCAACTATTTGTGCTCAGAGAATGCGGCCAGAGTTGGTTGTAATTATAAATTCTTTATCAAAATAGCTTTTTCTTTAGCAATTATTTAATCTTAAAATTGAATTTTACTGGTGTTTGTCTCTAAAATGAGTATCACTTGAATTTCAGAAGTCTTAAACACATGTAGTTTCCCCCAAAGCCTGCTACTCCTGTGATATATTTAGAGGGGGGAAAAAACATATATTTCTGCAAAAGAGTTTGGTAAATGTAACTTTAATAAAGTTTTGTTGCTCTTTATATGTACCTGCTTTGCTTAAGAAGTAAGTTTAGAGTTGGTATTTATTAATGGTGTCAGTGGGCAGGTGCCAATCTCTTTTTTTGCAATTGAATGTCTGTGTTTAAAGCTGCTGATGTTCCAATTACTTCCGTGCTGGAATCATTTGGTAAAGGAGCAGGTGTTCACTTGCTACCTTTAGAGCATGGGAATTTCTGGTAAGTTGGAAAGACTACTATTGACCAGGATCCTTTTTATAGACTGCTTCAGCTACTCATGTTTCTAAGGAATCCTTTTCTGTGTTAGTCAGTTGTAAAGCATTTGTAATGAACATAAGGAAAGGAAAGCTGGTATTAAGCTAGATTTAGGATAATGGTAAGTGTCTGGTTTTGTTTTTAATAGAATCTCACCTTGACACTCTCTTCTTCTTGGCAGAGAAATTTCTCTATGTCTGTAAACAGTGCTGCTGTCCTGCGGTTGACATCACGTGGAGGAGGAACGGTGGTAGGGGCTCCTCGAGGTCGAAGTTCCTCTAGAGGTCGAGGTGAGCTGTTAGTGGTGTGTGCCACAATGTATGCAGGTGATCTAGGTTGAAGCTTCTGAAAAATGTTAGATGGAGCGTGGTCATAGCCAAATTTTCCTCATGCCCGTTTTTTTTTCCCCTTAAAGGTTTGAAACCTTTCCAGTAAGGTGGTGTTAGAGAATGAATATTGTGTTGATGATTGTTCTGCACACCTTATTACACATCTGGTACCTGTTATGTGCCTTTGTCAGATTGATGGGTGTGGAAAAGCAAAGGGGATAGGTAGTTTTGAGGTGGAATAGGAAATCGTTTTGTTCAGAATGGTTAGAAATAACTTTAAAAGGCATAAACCAAATTTATAGGGAAAGGGGACAAAAATCCACAAATGTATATAAAACATTGTAGTAGTTTAGTAGTTCAGTTCTGTGTTCTGAAAAGTAATTTATATTAACATCCTGAGAACAAACAGGTGAAAGGGAATGGAAAGATGTAATTGAATTTGGGAGAAATTTGAGTCTTGCCAATCTTAGTGCATCGCTATAGTTGATGTCTTATCCTAGGTCACTTAAAGCATTTGCAAATGAATTGAGAACCTATCTTTAAGCTGTATCACTAGGTTCAAACCAAATAGTTAAGTCCAGAATTTTCTTAGCAGTTTCTTTTCAATGTGCATATTACTGTGAAGACCATTTTGTGGGTTTTACATGTAAGTATGATGGGTTACATTTTGAATGTAGAAGCTAATATCTTGGAAATATCATCAGGAGTAATTAATCATGTAACCTCTGTCTTTGCAGGTGCTTAGGTAAGGTTTCTTTTGGGGTCCTTAGTAATTTAATTCTAAATGTTCTTAACTGGTGGTATTTTCAATAACATCTTTAGAAATCACTTCCATACATAATTAAATGCTTGACCAGAATTTGGCCCTGACTTAATTTGTTCTCTCATTTCTGTTCTCATTCTTTAATTCTGTTTTCTTCCTAACCTACATCTTTCAGGTATTTGTAGATTGACATCTGTCCTCTTGTGGTTGCTTCCCAGCTAGGGCATATACATTTAAAGTTTTATGAGGCTATCCCTGGATTTCCCTGTCACTTCCCCTTTATTTATTGTTGTCTTTGCCCAAATGCTGCTTAAAATTTGGTGATTTGAAATCGTATGACCACTAGTGTGCTGTATAGTTTCAGTACCAAGATACCTTGACAACTTCTAATATCCCAGCCCCTTTGTTTTTATGTTTTTTGTCATGTTACCTTTTTTGCTGTACCATTAACAATGAATGTCATCCTTATGCAGTGAGTAGTGGGTTGCTTTTTTAATTGCCTGCACTATTTTCGATGAGGTCATAGGGTTAAATGTGGCAGAATAGGCTTCTAATACAGTAATTCTATTATTGAATCTGTTTCTTGTTTGGGAATAAAGTTTGATTCATTACATTTCAATGGACAGAACTTAAAATCTATGCAGTATTATTAAGACTGAAAGCTTCTACTGCATATATTCCTGTTTTTTTTCTATTAATTGTTAAGGTATGTTAAGAAATATTAGCTCAAACACTTTGCAATATTAATCTTTCTCACTTATTTTTGTTTTCATCCTTATTTGATCTTTTTGTCTTAATTTGTATGAATTGTTATGTGCTGTGCTTGTCAGGCTACTCTGTCATTCTTACCTTCTGCTAAGCTGTAAAGGATACATTTCTCCAGTAAATTTCTTCAGCAAATTACTGATCTTTCCCTCTTTCATGGATCCTGGTTGCTGCTTGTTTTTTCCACTCTTCCCCTTTTTTTTCCGTGAGCAATTAGTCTTGGGCTTTAGGCATAAGGAGTCTTCCCAAAGTTTCTGTATCTCAACAAACAAATGAGGGCTTCTGCCAGGACAAAATTGTACATTTTCTTGTAATTATACATGTTATGGTCTTGTAATTAAGTACTTTGTTTCTAATGTTTACGAGGAGCCAAGTGTAGGACTGTTGTCATCTAACTTACAAAACTAACATGTTGCTTGCAAGTAGCAAGCTTTAAATGCAGTTCTGTTTTTTCAAGTTACAGTGAAAAGGACTTGGCATTTCTTCAGGGTTTGTTCACCAAGTGAACTGCTTCATGTAACAGTTGGAAAACATTTTTCTTTACTGCTTTGCAAAATGGCCTGAGTTCAAAAGGTTATCTGGTGTTTTTCATGAACTTTACATCACTGTATGCAACAAAGCTGCTGCTGATCAAATGTGGGCTTCGGCTTTACCAAAGCAAGATTATTGTCTTGAAGTAACTTGCACAACAGTAACTTCAGCAAAAAATTTGCATGTACTATTAGATTTGTTAATTAAGTTCCCTCACTGAGGCACAAATCACAGAATTGTGTTCCAGCATTTGGGAGTGTGAGAGGGACTCTGTGACAGGTTGGCAAAGGGAAGAATGGATGAACTGCTGGTAAAGGAAGGTTATTGTTAGAATTCTAAATGTGACTTCCCTTATCAGTATTTAAAACTACAACGTAACAGTAAATATTTTCCTAATAGTCACTCCAAGTCTTACTGACAATGATTATGTTTAGCTGATGTGAAAGTGATAACTGTGTGGAAGTTGCTTTGATTTTTGTTTAAATTTTTTATGACTGTGTGTTGAAATACAACTTGGTGTTACTGGTAAAAACCATTTGCAGTGTGCAGCCGCCATCACTAATACTGTATGTGCCCTGTGTGGAGACATAAATCCCAACCATTTTATTTAATTCTGAAGTTATATTCTCTAAAGAAACCAAGTACTTGCACGTGACCTTTTTTCTAATTGACTTGTTTTCCTGGGAGCTCCCTGTGGTGTGCAGTTAAGCTCTGTGCTTTGTGCTGGTGGGACTGGAATGTCAACATTCATGAATAAGAGCCTCAGATGAGGAGAGATTTAAGTAGTCCCTGGAATGGGCTGTAAGCTTACAGGCGCTTTGTTTTGTAGCTGTTCTCCTTTTTGGTTGAAATCCTTGTGAAGGGTACTTTCCTTCCCATTAGAGTTCTTCTCCCTTTGTTTTCCTGTGTTTGCTGCTGTCGGAAAATGAGTATATAGTGTAAAAGTGGAAAGTTCTCAAACAGCAGTAGTTGAACTACGGTTGTCTTGCTCTTCCCACACAGTATTACGGCAATGTTTGTAGATCCTAAACTCCAGGCATGCTGTAATTTCAAGAATTTGCTTGTTGTATTGTGTTCGGGATTTTTTCCCTGTAATGACAGAATGATAGTGAGTGCTGCTTTTGCCGCCTTGTTTTTGTATTGTATTTTGTACTTAAATCCAGACTTGTCTGTTTTTCAGGTTAGAGACTTTAGTCTTTTATGATTACATTATCCAGTGGATTGAGGTCCTCATTCAGAGCTTTTTAAGAAATCATTGAAATATGACACAGCTGCTCCATTCAGTTTTTAAATGGAAGGGTTTATTGACATCTGTTGACTTTGCATTCAATACTTTGTGCAACATCTACACTTAGAAAGCCTGCTCTTCATGTGCCAGGCATTTTTTTGGAAATGCCCTTCTATTAAAAATAAGCATGTCATTCTAGATTTATTAGCCACAAAACAAAAGCCAAGAACTGCAGAAACAGAATGGTGAACACTGCACTTATATGTGCATTTTTATTCTTTCTGCAAGCGTTTTTAATATGTCCTGTTATCAGTATTAACTGTGTCCTAGTGTGCACTTTCAGGTCAGACACATCTACGCAATACTTGCTGAATAACTGACTTTGTACTTCACAGTTTTCTTTAGCTACTTATATTCCATAGCTTGCTAGAATGCAGTATGCTCCTCGTGCAGTGGTCTGCTTGGTTTCTGCTAGAGTTGCACACGTACTTCTGCTGGGTGCTGTTGAATGGGCACGTCTTGATACTGCACGGAGATGGTGTACGTGCCTTGTAGAAGGCAGCTGAGGGTGGCAACACAACCAGAGCAAAGGTAGCTTATATGTCTGCTACTACATAGTATCACTTCAGCTGGGAGCGAGTACTGTGGCCCCTCAGGCAGCCTTAAATTGAATTGCTGAGATTGGTTTTTTTTGGACCTTTTTTGAGATTATCTTTCAATTCAGACAGTTTCAGTGGCTGAGCACAACTGAAATACTGATGAACACAGAGGGGGGTAAGTGGAGAGACATTTCTCAGGCCATTGCCTTATATGCTTTTAAAGCTGTCATAAGCCATGCTGCTGTTAAAACAACTCTGATTCTGTTCTTCCCCTTATACAGGACACTGTGTTTGCTGATGAGATCTCCCCTATTGCCAGCCTTCTGGCTTCTGCTAGTTGTGTGTCCGCTATTAGTAATCAGTGTGCATTCATGCTTGCTCACACTGCAAGGTGAGCACTACAAATGTTGCTGTCACTCATGGAAAAAAACCAAACCACAAACAAGCAACAGTGGACAGCCAGTTCTGTTTCTGTTGGAAAAGTGTGTGCAACTTCCCACCTCCACTACCTCAGAGGCATGAGTCAGTGTGTTTGTTCTGTTTTTGTCTCTGCCTGCCTGTGGCTTTCTCTTGTGAACTGCTTTTGCTTTATCTCCTGTGAGAGGAAGGAAGAGAGCTTTCCTGTAGTGAAGAAACTAGGCAAAGATTGCCATTGCATGAGATGCCTAAAATTTCTTGGGCTATATTTGTGAAGAATAGCAGCTTGAAGTCCTTTTCCGGGATCTTAGGGGACCGATCATGTCTTAACTGGATCAACATTGTGCTGCTTCTGGTGCTGTATCACATCTTTACTGTTAATTGCCTTTGCAACTTACTTTGCACTCGTGACTATGGTCAGTCTTGTATCAGACTTGCCATAGTGAAAGGTGTTTGTGTTTCTCGTACAGCCGTAAGTCTGATACTAATCTCTCCTCTCTTGCCTTGAGTGCTCAGTCAAATCCTCTGTCTTCACCTGTGTTTGTGTAAGAACAGCTATGCTGAGTCAGGCAAAGGCTTGTTTAACTCAGTAGTCTGTCTCTAGCAACAGCCGAAAGAAAACACCTTGGCAAGAGAATAAGGGCTGTGTAAAAATAGAGGTGCAGAAGCATCGCATATATACTTAGCTTCTAGACATTTGCAGCTCACTGTATTTCCCAGACCAGATGTGGTCTCTGTGTTTGGTAAATCTCAGTGTTTTTTATCTTTTGTGAGTTTGTCCGGTCTCCATCTGAACTTGAGCATCCCCAAAACTCTGTGGTACTGAACTTCACATCTCTGTGACAAGGAGATCTTGTCACTGAACTGTTTTGCTGGTGCTAAAAACAGGTTAGTTTTGTGCAAAGGGGAAGTTTAAATCCTGTTTCTGAAGCAGGAAGAGAAATTGTACAGACATTAGTTTTGTAACTTCCTTATACACCCTGCAACCTGTACAGCATGGTACAAAATCAGTGTGTATTTGAAGAGTCTGACTGGATTATCTGGGAATCACTTTTCTTTTTCTCTGCCTGGAAGGCAACTTTTTTTTTTTTTTGCAAGAGAATTTGGTATAAAGCATTAGGGCAACTCTTGCAACTACCTTGTTTATTTCCATTTTTTTAGAGCCTCTTTTCATAAGTCACTGAAATGCGGTACAATTCCTTGATGCATCCAGGGGCCTTGAAATACTAGAGGTAGAAGCTTGTTGTTACTTTCTTCAGAAGACTACAGAGATTGTCCATTCTTAAGGTGTTTATTTTGTTATTCTGTGTAATTCCTCTGGATCCCTGGCCAGGTTTGCACCTCATCCTTTGAGGTGTGTGTTTTCTTGAAGCTAGGAAGAGAGAAATACGAAAGGATTGAGGTGTTTGGTAGTTGCACAGCCAATGATTTCCTTTATCAGGTGCTGCTTAGGTTTTTGGACTTGACTATGGAGACTGCATGTGTATGTAGGAAAGGCATTATCTCACAACCAGCTGATTGATGAGTTTTAGTTGTTTGTAGTGTTTTCATGATATCCTTGAAATGGTAGGTTAGCTGGTAAAAACCTCCCATTTCTTCTGCTGTAGCACTTTGTGAAGCAAAAGTGTGTTTATCTTCTGTAGATCTGGAAATGTCACCCCAGCAATTAATCTAACTAGTGCTGGAAGCTATCTTGAAGGCCTGAGGATGTGTGTGGGTGGTGTTTTTTTCAGTTGTGTGTATTTTGTTGTTTGGGTTTTTTTTTCCAACCAAACACCCCATGCCTACCCAAACCCTGCAGATGTATCCTCAAGCACATCTGTAATTTTTTGGCTTGAGGCTTGATACTTGGGATCCACCTACAGAGTATTAATTTCTTGAAAAAGTGAGGAGGATAATTTTTATTCTGTAGCTGTTGGGTTCTTCATATAAACCTATATGCATCCTGTGATCCTTCTTTTCTCCCCATTGCTCCTGGGGGAGATTTCTGCAGGGAATCACTAGAACTTAATAGCAGTGAATCTTCCTTCTCCTTTATTAACCTTGACAGCAGTAATTATGAGTACATCTGCAGTGCAGTACCATTCATTATACTGGGTTCCGCTGTTAAAAGCAATCTGATTTTTATGAGTGTAAAGTACACATGTACTGTGTGGATGTTGTGTGAACAATGCATCCTTGTTTGGTAATTTCTGTTGGGTAAGTATCTGTGTTCTGTGTTTTTCTGCACAGTATTTATTTCAGAATTGTTTGCCTGTTCTGTTTGATCCTGTGCTTCTTGATAAGAATTTTTACATAAGACTCTTTCTTCAGTCTTTCTTCCTTTTTCCCCTTTGCCCCAGATAATTTCACTGGGGCTTAAGAGTGCAAGATTAGTTCACAGGGACCCCAGGAAAGGGAAACCTACCTGATTCTTTCAACTTCTATTATTATTTGTACAAACACTTGTGTTTTTTGTCTTTTCAGGCAGAGGCCGAGGAGAAAGCGGTTTCTACCAAAGAAGTTTTGATGAAGTGGAGGGTGGATTTGGGCGAGGAGGGGGCAGGGAAATGCACAGATCACAGAGTTGGGAGGAAAGGTAACAGAACTCTAGCTCTTGAAGTTTTTTACATACATCTGCTCAGCTTTTATTTGTGCCTTTTGACTTAATAAAAATGCTTTAGGAAAGGGTATTAGGTGTATCTGTGAGTGGAGTGTCTGAATTTCTAAGTTGGAGTCAACACAGTAATGTTTCTAGAAACTCAGGAGCAAGTAAAAACATTTTTGCAAAGAAGTTTTTTGCTGAGTTCCTGGGAAGAAAGAACTACTTTAAGAGATTATAAATTACGACAGTTGCAGTGAAAGTTATGGGTGAAAATATGGATTGCGAAAGGATTCACTTTAGTTTTAATCTCAGCATTGTTGATGGTACTTAGGGTCAAATTTCAAAACATACCTAGTTGCCAAAGGCAGTGTTCATGAAAATTTCAGTTGTTACTTGGACCTTTAAAGATACTGTCCATCAAGGTCTGATTTTTAAAAAAGCCCCATCTCAGAAAAAAAAAAAAAATTCCATGCCTAAAATGAGTGGAATAGTTCCAAAACCTTATTTGAAACTTCTATTCTACCTTTCTAGGGGAGACAGACGCTTTGAAAAACCAGGGCGAAAAGATCCAGGTATGGTTTTGTTACTGTATGGGCTGAAAATGGGAGGGAGGAACAGGGTGTGTTTTGTGGAAGGGACCTGTATGTACATAAACCTTTCTTATTGCTCCCAGTATGTTGATGATACAAGATTCATGATACTGTGCCAGGCTACTTAAATGTGTTCTCAAAGTTGTCTTTCTTGTTTTGTGGTGTTTTCACTATTAGATGTTTAAATGTTTTAGATAAGAAATATCTGCACTAAGTAGGTTCTGTTTATTCAATTAAGATGTGATGTCTACAGCTGGAACAACATCCCTGTACCTCTGTGAAAGGAGTTGGTAGTGATTAACAGGTGTGCTGTGGCAATATGCCTTTTCAATGCAGCTTTTCAGCTTTTAAAACATTCCTGGTGTGTGCTCTTTTGGTTTATAGGGCTTCTGGACCATGTGAACTATTAATTTTTTTTGAGCGTTTGCTAGTGTGAGGTAGATCCCAGCAGCAGTGTTCTGAGGTTTCCATGCTGATGGATATGCTGTCTGTCAAATTTATTTAAGTCATACAGATCTTCTGTTCATTCAGGCTATTGTCTGGTCCCCCTCTCTGCCTTTTCTTTTCTGTTCTGTTTCATAAATGCTTCACCCTGGCCACACTGAGGCAGAATACTGGATCTTTAATTGTGACCCGTTATCTGTCTGAATGTTCATCTGAACTTGGAGTGGGTTGTCATCTTGGAGATGAAACGTATCCATTTAGGTAAAATCTGTATTCTGAGAGTGGGAAGAACTTCCTTTAAAGTTCTCCTTTAACTGGTTGTATGGTAGCTACAGTGATTTTCTGCTTCATAGGTTTATGTATTCATTGTTCAGTGGTATGACCTTGCTCTTTTTCCATGGCATGTTTCCACATGCATGTACCATAGCTGTGCTTAGTGAGAGCTTTTGTACTAGTAAAAGTACAAAAATGAGTCTTGTCTTTTTTAGGACCCAGAGGATCTCTTGGTCTTCGCTGGAGGAGTCTTAGCTAAATATCCTCCTTAGTGAATATATTGATAAAGCATAGGTCAGAGAAGACAGTTGCAGGTCCAATTTCAAGACAAAACCAAAGAGATTCAGTTGCAATTAGAAGTTGACAGGAATGTATTTTAATCCCTGCTTAGCTATCGGTGTTTTTTTTAGTGAGAGAAGCGTAAGTTTTCATTTTAAGAACCTTCCAGATTACCATGGTGGCACATGCCTTGAGAGTCGTAAATTACCATGTTTGCTTTCAAAGCTCTCCCAGTCCTCTCTCCACATAGGACATTATTTTTTTAATCTATTTTAAACAGTGCTTTTTTCTGTTTTTTTTAAGTTGAAAGTTAACACAAAACTAAGATGTTGCTTGTTTTCCTTGTTGTTGTCCTTAAAAAGAGGTTACTTCTAAAAATAACTTGAGATTGGTCTGAGATTATCCATCTTTTAAATGCCAGTAGTGAAACTTCAGACTTTTAGTGTGCCTTTATATTCAGAGACCTTTTGGGAAAAAAAATGAGAATAGGAAAAAATAAGTGCTACTGAGATTTCAGGAGTGCATTTTTTACAAAAGACAAACAGATGTGAATATATATCCCACTGTTGATTCCACTTTATTTAGCCCCTTCCTGTTGTGATAAAATTACAACACCTCCAGATCCAGACTATAGAATGCACCATGTGTGATCTAGACTGTGATAAAAATATTGCATGTCAGTTTAGGATGAGATGTATCTCTCAGTTGAAAATGAGAAGAATTTACAGTATGCAAGATGTACTTACTGAAGCTGACCTGCCTGGAAGTGACGGTTAATGCTTCAGCTAGTATAGGGCCTGTGTTGTTTATAGCAAGTACTAGTGATCAGTACTTTGGAATACATCTTCTGTGAACCATTTTCTATAAAAGATGGTGTTCATGTGTGCTGTGGAAGTCCTGGTTCACTGTGAGGGATGGTGTACTTATTCTCAAATCATGAAGCTTTCTGTAGCACCTGATTGCTTCTGTTAAGTCTTTTGTTCTATTTCTCTTCTATTTTGATCTTACTTGACTGAAAGCTCTGTAGCACGTACGATAGAAGCAAAAGACCTGCAATCTTTTTGAAGTTTTAATATAAAAAAAGCTGTTTTAACAATAGTAATTTGTCTGCATATTGCTATGTTAGAGATTAATGTCCCAGTAAGTGGGAGCATCATTCCTCTCCTCTTTACTTTCAAAGAGAAATAAGGTGGAGAGCACAAAATTGTTAATGGAAGGTATTGGTCTGTTTTGACTCAAGCCTTAATGAACAAGTAGCTACTGTTACGTAAAGGCTTTCCAATGACAAACTATTTTGAGTGTGAGATAAGGATACAGATGTGCCAAAAGAAGTCCCACATTAATACCAAGCACTAGTATACAACACAAAACAGTGGGAGAAGCAATAAGATCAAGGAATGAACTGACATGCAGTTTATAATTCAGGCCAGTGTGCTTTAGCAGAGGCATGTATTGGTTTCTGTTAAACTCCTTAATGTAAGATTTTATTCCCCAACTTTATTGTACTTCAGTTTTTCATTGCTCTTTTGTAGAGCCTTGGCTTAGCCTCAGATTACATAATTTACTGAGTTGCCAACTTTTCATGTTCTTTGTTCTGGGCAATCATATTCCAGAATTAATAAGAGATCTATTATTAAACTGTTCTGGGCATTCATAATGGATGACAGTGCAAGAACCCCTCTATTAAAATCACGAGATTAAAAAAGTAATAGACCTTCAACAAAGAATTACTTCTCAAATATGATCAACACACTTAAGAACAACTGTTCTTAAAAATTGCTTTTTCAGTGCTCACAACAATTTGCAAGTTCACATTTGTCTAATTCTCAACATAAACAATGTACGTTCCTAGTTTCAGTATGTGAGTTGAAGATGTACAAAGTATTTGCAAGTTTCTGTTGCCCACTGTCACAGTCCTGATGGACTTCATTGAGAACCCAAATCCCTTCTGGAAGGCTGAGGACATTAGCAAAGAAAATGATCAAGTTTTCTTGATTATGGCTCTCTTCTAGAACTGCAAGATAGCTGCTTAATTTTCTGTGCAGCCTCTTGACTAATACCAGCTTAGTAGCTGAGGGGATTTGATTAGTTACCAGCAATTACACACTGGTAGTAACTAGTTGTAATGTAGATTAAACAAGACAGTAAGTCAGTTGAGCAACCTGACTGAGTTCTGTTCGATGTGTATTTTTTGGTTAGGTTAAGAAGATGAATCTAAAAAGGGTGTCCAAGTGACTATTAAAAGGATGTTGAATTTCTTTGAGTTGCTCTTACCCCCTATTCTGCCTGGCTTGTTTTTCTTCCCTACCTCACTAGCAAGAAGTGCATCCAAAGGAGCTCATCACCAGCTTGGCCTTGCAATGTTAGTCAAAATGTAGAGTGCAGTTTCATTGCATCACCCCAATCAGCAATTTCTCCAGGATTGCTTTCCAGTGTTGGGCCATGCCATGTTTCCAATACTTTCAGACATCCATGGTTCATCAGCTCTCTAGAACTGTAAAAGCAATAGGGGTGTTTTGTTTACCCCTTGTTCTGCAGCTGTTCTGAAGTAACTACACAGTTGTTTGACTGATTTGCTTCTGTAGTAGTATTGAGCTTTACATTCCAAAATGCAGTATTTGAACATTGTATTTAGTGTATACTAAACGTATTTTTCTCTTTATTCTTGCTTTTTTCCCTTGCTTTTGAACCAAATCTGTAAGTAGAAAATTATTTAAAAAACAGGACAACTTCAAAGTATCAAGTCATTTAGAAACCAAAGCAAGCTGCCCACACTTTGATTAGGTGTTAATTGAAATTAGAAATAGCTTTTTATAACTTTGGCTCTAAATGGTGGGATTATGGTACTGTCCTGTTGGGATTATGTATCTGAATTTTAGAACAAGTGGTTTGTCTTGAGATTGGAGTATGTGATATATGGGAAAAACAATACCTCACACAGAATATTGCTCTCTTGTCATAAATGTTTTTTCAGACTTGACACAGGAATCTGTTCTACTGCTCTTGTGCTGGTTCTTAATTTGTAGGCCCTTCTCAATGTCTTAGATTGGTGGAGAACATGGAAATGACACTTGCAAGAAGTACTTAATTATTGGTACTGATATGAGGGTGGAAAAAGGATCTTTAGTCTGCATTATGCGTCAACAGCTAAGAAAAGTAGGGATGAAGACAATGTAACTTGATAGTGTGTTGCTGTCCAAGCTCCATAATATTAATGAATGCTTTTACATAAAATTAAATTTAAAAAAAGATATTTTCAGAGTATCTGTAGTAAACCCAGATCTGTCTGAGGTCTGGAATGTGGGGAGGCAGTACTTGAACAATATTGGAATGAGAGTTGAATTGCAGTGAAAATGTAGTCCCTCTGCCTCATTCCCCTTTCCTGTGTGAAAATGCTTCTGTGGGACTGCTTCCAATTTCCCCAGACCCTAAAACAAGTACCTTGTTGCAAACTTCTTTTGGGTGGTGAACACACTTCCATTAACAGAGTTCTGGGGCTTGAGAAGAATTCCCTTAAACAGTATCTCATCAGATAGCTTGAGACTGTTTTTCCTGCTCCTGACCGCTTCAGTGAAGCTAAAAGGATGCGTATTTCGTAGTGTATTATGCTGTTGTCAATGAAAGTTGTGTTTTATGCCACCTTGGTTTCTGGTAAAAAAGTCTTTTACACTTGATGGATAACTTTTACTTTATTTTGATACTTGACTGTGCAGGTATGAATGCATAATAGGCACTGCTTTTTTTGAGAGCTTGGAAATAATTATCCATCATTCTGTTTATCCTTTAGCTACTTAAATTAGGAACTTCAGAACAGTGTCTTAATTGCAATAGATTTATGAGGCACTTAAATACAGAAGTCTTGTGTATAGTTTTAATTTTTTATTTTAAAATTGATTCAAGTGTGTCTAAATATTTTTGTGCTGTGTGTACAGGCAAATATTGATGTTAAAAAGCATAAAATATAAATGGATGCAGTTCTTTTCATGTATATAGTGCACCCTTCTGGGTCAGATCTACTTGAGACAAGCAGCGCAAAGGTGAGAACATGTGGAATGTATGGTCCTTTAAAAAAAAAAGTACATTAATTCATTTAGAGTAGTTTGTTTTCCACTGCTAAATAATTTATTCAGTGTTTCCAGACACGAAAAAATTTCCACTGCAGCAGCTGTCATATACGTCAAGATTTTTTTGATAGTGTCTTCATAGACCTGTCTTGAAATGAGATGTTCTCTTATTTGGCAGAAGGAAGAACTACAGTTAGTATTCACAATTTTGCTTAATAAGCACAGCAGGAGTGCTTTTCACTGCCATGAGAGATTGGCAGTACTTTCTAAGAGTGAATTCGGCCATCTGAAAACTCATATAACTCTGTATCCCCAAAGAGTTAAGAGGACAGAAAAATTAGGATCTTGGATTAATAGAGTTGCTTATACCAGAATTAATATATTCACTGAATTACCCTGTATTGGTTTTGACTGAGTGTTTTGTTCTGTGGTGTATTCCATTTTGTCACAAGCTGGTATATTATGATTTTGGTCAGCTTTGGGAGTTTTGAAGGTCTCTCCTTTCAGGGACGGTGCGGCTTTAATCGTAGTCTGGTGAATTTGGCATGTAGCTCTTAATTTCCAAGAATTAGTACTGTGAATCTTGTACCTGACTTTGTCCTGGGTGGTTAATCCAGCCTTTCCTCAGTTTACGTGGGCACACCAGTTCTGTTTACTCTGCATATCATGTTGTAATCAAAAGGATGGGAGTACAAGAGAAAGATCACTAGAAGATGACAGGGCAGGCAAGGAAGGAAGGTTGTAAATGGAACCTGAAAGTTTAATGTATTAATAATTAAAAAAGCACAAAGTTCAAAGTCTGCTCTCTTTATTCTGTGAGGCCAGTCTCAGAGAGCTGGAAGCTGTCAGCGTGCTGCCCATTGATGCGGATCTCCTTGTCAGTCCTTTTTGGATTCTTTGAGTCAGCTGCAGCTGGGAGCTCAGGAATAGCCTTGTCAAAATTCTCCATCTTGATCTGATATTCACCTTTGGCATTGCGGGCTAGCACAGAGGCAAAGCGATGGTACAGCATGATCTCTGAGGGGAGGTAGGACGTTCTCCTTTGACACGTTTCTCCTGTGCCCTCCTGCACAGCTGACAGAAAGACAACCAGCTCAAAATGCTGAGCAGCTTCTCTTTGGAGGAGAGCAGCCAGCGGGCTGGATGGGGTGATTGAATGGTAGTAGGTCAGTGGGAAGATGAAAAAAGGACACTCATCCGAAGTAATGCTGTCTAGGTGGAAGTCAACACTCGTTTGGTGCAGCTGCCCATTTTCTTGTTCTTGGTAGAGTATAGCAGAAATTTGGACGCTAGTTAGTGGGCTGGAGCGTGTGTTCGCCACCTGGAACATAAGGTACAGCTTTCCCTCTGTGTGCGTCACTACGGCAGAGCGGGTGAAACGGATGGAGAATGCCCGATTCTTGGGTCGAGCGATCTTTGCCACAAAAGCACCTGCATCGTGGAAAAGGACAAACTGAAAACCAGCACAGTGCCTGGGTTGGTTCCCTGCAGCCTCAGAGCTCTGTGAACCAGTCCAAAGGAACAGAAGCAGGCTTGCGTGCGCATGGTCCTTCTAGCCTCAGCCTGCATGTCTGAAAACTGCTAGATTGGCAGCACACTAACCTGTTCTTGTTTTAAAAATACAGCATTCCTGAAATGGTTCTTTTTCTAAACTATGTTCCCCTACTAGTATTTAGAGAATGAATTGTAGCTGTAGGAAGGAGAGCCCTTGGCTTGCCACGACTTACTGTAATTGGTAGTAATACCTGATCTTGGTGTGCTGCCACTGGAGAAGCTCTTTGTTAATACACGGTAAACTAACCTGTATATTTTTAAAGTCTCTTGAAATACTTTAAACCTGAAAATTACTTAAAATAATTTTAAATACTTTGAAATAGCTGTGACATTGTAAAAGTTCTCATTACATCAGGTACTGAGGAATATGCAAATGCTGACTTAAAGATCAACAAAAATACTTCAGCTAGACAAAAGTAAACTTTAAAATCAAAGCAAATTGACTTTAAATATTGTAATTCCATGGAAAAGACTTGAAGAGATAATGGTATAAGAAATAAGTGATTGAGAATAAGTGGGGGTCTGCCACAAGTATTGCCCAATGCATATGGAACTCTCAAGTCCCTATCCTGCTATCGCCTACTTTATGACTTTTGTTAATGAAAGGAGTTTGAACTTTTACTGCTACGTAGCCAAAATCTTATTATCCTTGTAGTGACTGACCTAATTGTTCATTCAGATATCAATATGATCACTATTCTAGCTCCATTTCTTAAATCTAATTGTTACACCTATTCTGTTTAAAGATTAAATATGAAGGATTACCTGTGATGAAGGCTTCCAGCATGAGCCCCAGAACCATCTGTATTGCAAGCAGTGCAATAGCACTGGGACAGTCCCCGCTTGGGAACATAGTGCCGTAACCAATTGTGAGTTGCGTCTCCAGTGAGAAGGAGAAAGCAGCTGTAAAACTGGTGATGTATTTGACACATATAGTATGGTTGTCAGGTGGAGCATCATGGTCCAGCTCCAGGTCCCCATTCATCTCAGCCAGAAAATACCAAAGCACTGCAAAGACTAGCCAGTGAATGACAAAAGAAGCAGAAAAGACAAGCATCATCCATCTCCACCGCATGTCCATTAATATTCCCCATGCATCTCGGAGGTATGCCAGACTTTTTCCTTGGGCACCATCCATCTGGAATGTGCTATGTCCATCCTTGGTCACCATCCTCAGGTATCTTTGGGTCAGTAGGGGAGCACTGGATTTCGTGTTATTGCTCTCTATCATATCAGTTGTCATTGTCTAGAAAAGAGAAAAAAAGGAAAAAATGTGATACAGTGCAGTGTATTTGTATTTTGCCTAACATTCACAGATTTTGACACATCAGCAGGGGTTGAAATGCTGCAGCCAACAAAGGAGGGCTTATAGATTGCAATCCAGAGAAGATTAAGTCAGAAGCCTGGAGAGGAATTTACCACTCTTTGTGGTAATACTTTGCTAAAAGATTAAGTTTAAAAATCTGACTGCTTCTCAAGTTTTCCCTGCTTAGTTGTTTAAATATAACTTTCATACTTTACCTTCCTAAATTTACATTTGAGTTGCATGTTTTAATTCTTTAGGGTTGGGTGGGATGTGATTAGGCGTGCTGTATCGGAAAAGAAAATGAATTTTGTCTGATTGTATCAGTTTTAATAACTTCTTTAGAAGCATAATAGTTTACATTTTAACAGTATAATAGTTTACCGATACTATTATGAACACTGTTAACAATAGTGCTATGGAAATAATGTTTTTTATATTATTTTGCTAACACGTTCATGCATGTTAGGGGAATGCTGTGGTTTACCTAGTAGCCCTTTCGGACTTTCCTAGCTGAAGGAAATGACTGCTGTCTGGGCCCACCATGTCCAGTTAAGCAGAATTACAATATTTGGGGCAGAGCTGCTTCTGGGAGTCTAAGGTTGTTCGTGTAAGGATCAAGTGGAAAGAGGGCAGGAGACCAATGCTGAAAATATACTGTGATGTAATTTGAAATCTAGGCTGCCAAAGCAGTGTACTTTTTATTAGTGACCAAATAAGAAAATAGGACAGCAAGTGTATGGGAATTAGGGGTGAAGGTGGAATTGCAAATGTGGGAAGCAAAATGGATAGTTGTGGGTATTTGACATGTTAGGCTCCTTTGTTTACTATTAAACCTTGAAACTTGCCAAACTTGTCAGAGATGCTCAAGTGTCTTTTGAAAAGACACTGGCCACTCAAATCCATAAATTTTATAAATACTGAATATTAAAGTTCACCTGGGACACATTAAAATTAAATACAGGTTCATGTAAGGTAGACTTCACAATATGTACAGCCTACTTTAAGAAGATTGGGAGGAAGCTTGTTTGTAGAACAACAGAGGATTTTAAAAAAAAAATATTCTGCAAATCATAATTATACATGGTGTATTTAGTCAGTTTTGGTTTCCTATCAATTTTGACCTTTCTTTGAATTATGACTGTTTCAGTGTATAATACAAGTGTACAGACAGCCTAGAGGAATTGGATTTCTTTTCTCCCCATGAGTGCTGTCTTAGTTTTATCTTGAAATGCATTAGATCTAAGGATCCTGAACTTAAGAATGAATTTATGGAAGGTAAAAATCTTTCTTGTGATGTTTGATGCTGTAAACCAGCATGTTTTGTGACTGTTTACTTGATCTTGCTACCAAATTTTAGTAAAGACAGAACATTCTCTTTTGTTTTCACTTAATGCATACTGAAGTATGGGAATTGACATGGCAGTGAATATTTAGCTAAATTTTTTTTCTTTCCTTCTGTAGGTTCTCAAAACCATTCAGCTATTTCTTCTATTCATGTAGTCAAAGGAGGTAGGGTAGATGATGGCCTGAGTGGGATTTGGTGGTTTTCCCCTCATTTTTATTTTTCATTTCACATCCCCTAGAAAGGAGCATTTTGAAACAGCTCCCTGTGCTGGAGAATACAGTGGCCTTACTGAGATTTTCCTGGTCAGTAGTGCCAGGTTACATTTCTTGGGGGATTCTGATCATAGTCCATTTAGCTTATAGCATGACCCCGCA
The DNA here is from genome assembly GCF_017639655.2 of Falco naumanni. Classification (NCBI taxonomy): domain Eukaryota; kingdom Metazoa; phylum Chordata; class Aves; order Falconiformes; family Falconidae; genus Falco; species Falco naumanni. Next base: position 3,723,506 of record NC_054066.1, read on the forward strand.
CCTTCATTTGAGTTTGATTTTTCATCTATGATACAGCTCTGTAAATGAGTTTTCAGTCTTGCTACACTGTTACAGAATTTAAAATAACCTGAATACAGTTTTAAATGCTTCAGGAGCCAAATGATTAGCAACTTGTCTGTAGAACAGAGTCCTTGTGCTAAGATTTAGAAAAGCCTTTCTGGATGCCATGAAGGAGCTGGAAAAAGGGGCTTCTCCGAATGGGAAGAATGATGGGGACCATGCTTAAAATGAGCTGTGGACAATGCCTTGGTTTAATCATCTTAGGATAAGGAGTACACACAGTATTTGTGTGAATAGAGAACACCTGCAGAACAACATGGTTCTGGGCGTAAACATCATGCATTCTTGAAAAAACAAACAACAAAACACAAAACCAAAATTGATGTGTTTCTGTAGGTTCTTGTGGTACTTTGAGGGCAGCATCTGCTTAGTAGCTTCCAAGTAATACAGGTTTGCAAAACAAACAAATGCTGTGAGAATTAACCTGATACAGACTGGTTGGTGACAGAAGCCTTTTTTCTACAGTGTTACATACATTAAGGAAAAACATACTTAATGTGGTACACTTTTTCTTTGCTACGCTTTGTCTCTTCCATATATCAATGCTAAGGTAGTGTGCTTGGGTGCTCTTTACTCAGAGCAAAATGCTGTGAGCATTGCAGGGTCTCAGTTTTGTCAAGGAGCTTTCTTGGGAGCTGATTGATCATTTAATTTTGACTTAAAGCTCTGAAAAAATTTAGTTAGTGTTCATTGTCAGGTTGTTTAGAATCTTTTCTATGAGGGAGGATGCATTACTGACAGATTTTGAAGGTACTTGAGAAAGAGAAACTCCGTTAGCCCCCAGCAGCACGGTTTACAACAGTCTTGTGTCTCTGCTCCATGGGACTCCCAGCAGGGGAATTTGCCTGCTAAGGTTAACCAGGTTACTGCTCTGGTCTGATTTGATATATAGGCCTACGATTTTTATTGTCTAGGACTGCTGAAAATATTAGGCATCTAATTTGATGGCAGTGATAGCACTGGAAGTGTGTAAGCTTGAGTTCCAAAACAATTTGGGTTCTTTTTAAAAAAAAAAAATTATTTGATTTTGCAAAAGCTATTGATAGCTTTGAGCCACAAGTCTCAACTTCTTGGGGTGGGGAAAAGTGGGTAAGAAACTGCAGATAGGTTCCGAGAGCATTGCAGTTGGTTTAGAATAAGAGGTGAAAGAACTGCCCTGTGAGAAATAGCTTACTTGGGCTGGAGGATCAGTCCTCTGTATTCTCAAAAGCAAAGTCAATTTAGGAGTAGATGTGACTGAATTTAAAAAGAATCACTGCCTTCTTTCTACTCGTTTTGTTGCCCAATGTAGTAAAAAATACAAATACCTTCTTTCTTTGTTAGTGATAAATTAATGACGTTGTAAAGTACAGTTTGGACCATCTGATGTGATCCCCTGCCTGGCATGGTCCTTGATGTCCCCACATTAATCCCAGTTTCAAACAGTGTATGTTTTGGAAAGACATTAAACTTTGACTTGAAAAGAAAAATTCTGCATTGTTTTTTGGAGTATACTTACCTCTCGCTGCTAAATACCTACTGTGTTTTTAATCCAGATTTGTCTAATGTAATCTCTTAACTTAACGTTATGCAGTTTGTCTGGCTTTGCTTTCCCTGGTTCCTGACTTGTGAAACTGTTACAGCTTTGAGGTGTTCTTCCATCTCCCAGCTGATAGCCCTTGACTGGAAAGACCGGAACTGTCACTTTTCTAAACATCTTTTGGCATGTTGACCAGTTTTTCATCCTGCATTCAGGATGTCTAAGTCTTCCTGTTTCCAGCCTATTGAAAATGTAATGGTTATCACCAACTGTAGTGTGCATGTCTGTTCTTTGACCTTTTTTTAGTCTCTTTGCCATCATTGTCCCTCATTCTAACTTCTTCTATTTGCCATTCTAAGACAAGTCAGTTTAGGGTGAGTACTAACTTTTTAAATCAAAGTCACAGTTTCCCTTTTCCTAGGAGTTGGACAGGTTCTAAACTGACCTGGCTTGCTAATGATTTTTGTGTAATAAAACCTTGCCTTACAGCTCTAGTATATTGCTTGCATTTCTGAAATTCATGACCCAGCATACTGATCTCCCGTGCTGTCTTTTTGACTGAGATCTTCCTTGAGTTGTAACAGCCCTTTGTTAACATTGCTGCTTCACGCCACCATGTTGCTTTCCTCTTCTTTCCTCTTGCTTAGCCTTTTTCTTGACAGCAGCAGCTCAGCTGTTAAAGACTTCAGTAGGATTGCAGGGGGGCTCGTTTGCAGCAGTGTTTGTTTGCCTTCTTGGTTGAATGCATTTAAAGTGATGCTTCCAGCCTGTTTTCAGCTCAGTATGTTAATGCACCTGCAACCATCTTAGGAGCCTGAGTGCCTTTATGTGGAGCTGTGTTCAGGGTAGACTCCTGCAGTGCTGCCCTACCTGCCCAACTTCTGCTCTTCAAATTGTTCTAATTGACCTTGGAAGGGATTTCAGGCAGTTTTTAGCGTACTGCTTCATTATGACAGTGAAGTAGTCAAGAGTACCTGCTGTTTGGGAGTAACAGCAAAAACTGCTTACAACTGTAGCATAATTTGAAGATTTATTAGAACCCAGGTGGTGCTGGCATGACCCTGTGGGAATGTGTACATTCCCTCTTTACTTGATGTGGGTCCACATAATCTTCTACTAGTTTCTGTCATCTCTGTACTCCAAGCTGTGATCATGCAGATGTGTTGTTGCCTCTGCACTTTGCAAAAAGAACAAATATATATATTTTTAAAAGACACTTTCATGCTATTAAAATGTTGGTATTGTTATTAGATTGAGTGGCAATCCTTGAGATGCTCTGACATTAGTATTAGGAAATGAAGTTTTGTTTCAGTATTGATGACATGACCGGATCATAAAACTTACATTAAGGGACAATCTTAGAAATATAGGAAGTAATTCAGTTAGAGTAACTGCTTTGGTTGAAAGCTTCTGCTGCAGTTGTTAGTAGGATAGTTAAAATTTCAAACACGTTTGTCCTTTAGGTTTTCTAGCTAATGCCTCATTGAGATGAATGGGAGTAGTTTGTGACAAAACTGTTTTTTCCAAGCAGTCTGCAGAATTAAGATAACAGTTTTTAGGACTTGCTGCACATATAAGCAAGTCTTGTAAAAATGGGAACTTCTAATTTAGTGAGCCCAAGTCCTGCTTTTCAAAGCAAGTGCCACAAAGAATAGGATGCAAGAGCTTGTACTTTTGACCTTCTGTGACAGCTTACTACAGAATGCACTTCAAAAAACCCCAAACAAGCAAAAAGCTACCAAAATTTTGGTAAAATGGGAGAGCGTGTCTTTTTTAAATTTTTTTTAATAGTACAGAAAATCAGACTGCTTAGATACTTGGATTTTTGGGAACATCTGTAATGCTCCATTTTTTGTATGTGTTTTTGCATAGTACAGCATGCTGAAGCTACTGTGAGGATTCATATAAACTCTAAATTCTTGATTCTGAGGTAATATCTGATTGGACCAACTAGTCTGGCCACCTTTACAGAAACAGAAAAAACTTTACCAAGACTTGGCTTAAATATTGTTTAAGGCTTTAAAATATGCTTGTATGTATTAAAACCTTATAGAAAAAGCTAAGTCCAAAATGTAGTCTTGTTAATGAAGGAGTAAATTCATAGAGGGAGGATTTTATTTGATGTAAGGCTGCAGTAATAGAAGTCTGCTGCCATCCATCTTTTGTGGGAGCTTGCTGGTTTTGAAGAGCAGTCCTGCCCTGTGTGATGCAGACTTTGTAATAGCTTGACTAGAATAACTCGAGTTTTCTGGGATGTTGGAGTTCATGCTTGATGCCTGTGCACGGCTTCCTGGGCAGCAGTGCTAGCTCACAGTGTGTCCATAAGCACAGAGAATGCATTGATTTGAAAATGATTGAAGACATGAGATATAATTAGAGATGGTAAAAGCAGGCTTGATGAGGTGAAGCTCACTTTCATTTGTGATGGAACTGAAGTGCTGAGTTATGATGAATGTGACAAGGTGAGGATGACTTTTTCATAGCACTTGGCCAACGCCTGGCTACCTTAGCTGGAGGCTTGCAAATGCTCTGTTTGCGAAGCATTGCAGAGTCTGTCCAGCACTGTTTAACTTGAAAACTTCCTGAAAAAATATTGCCTGATGACTTCAGTTTTGCTTTGTATTCTGTTAGGGATACGCTCATCTGAGAGAGCGTTTGCTTCTTTTTGAAGGAGGGGGGGCAATCAGAAACCATTTTAAGGTAATAATTTAGCCAGCTGTAGAAAGAAAACTCTGTGCCCTGAAAACAACTTTGATTTCTTTGATTAAAGAATGACAGAACAATTTCTAATTGTACAATAAGAAAAAGAAAAAAAATATTTGCGTACTTACCGGTCTCTGAAGGGCTTGTGTGCAGGAGAAGCGGGAATACCTAGGTTCCAGGAGGAAGTCTGGGCTGGTCTTGTATATTGGTCCCAGCACTGGAGAGAAGCTTCCCACAAGTGGTTGGTAGAGAATTTTTTTTTTTTTAAATTTAAAAAATGGGTTTGTATGTCTCATTCCTGTGTTTATAGTGCTCGGCCGGGGGGGGGGGGGTTGGTTTTCATCTGAAGCTGATTTGATTGGTCATTTTGCCTGCAGGGGGGCCGGTTAGCTCTGATCATGTGGAAAAGAATGCTGGTTTGTTAGGAGCATTTCTTTACCCAACACAAACCCTTAGCAGCCAAGGAGAAATCCTCAAACACTTACTTGGAGAAGGGGTGCCTTCCCCCTCACCTCCTTAATCAAGATAATTTTTTAGGTTTGTATAATCTTAAAGTTTTATGTTAAAGTTGAAAAGGCCAAAATTCCCCTGGAAAAGCTGAATGGGAAAAGTTCCTGTAGTGCTGCTGAAAAACACACACTGTTTTCAGATAATTTCTCTCTAACCAGTGTCAACTACTGTTTGTTTAGGTGAAGAGAGACACTAGTGTCTCACTGCTGCTTGTCTAGTGCCACTTCTTCCTCTTCTCATTAGGTCCTGAGCTCCTGAGTGTTGGTCTTAACTAAAGCTAATGGTACAGCTGGTGGTGTCTGGAGGGTGTTACTGAACTGTAGCTTAATGCTGGTCAGAAGATGCAGATCTGGCCACTTTTCCATCTCCATGTTGCTCCTTTGTGAAAACATGGAATTAATCTCAGATTTTGCTAAAGCCTAGGAATGAAACGGTGCAGATTAAGTGGGTTGCTGATTCCGTGCAGTAAACGAAACCACTTTCACTTGTGCTGTTTTCTCTCTTACTTAGCAAATGAGAAGAGTTATTCAGGGAAGATGTTTTAGCTGAATGGCCATGCAGAGTGGTCAGCATGCTGCACTACTAAAACGAACTCTGAGGACAGCTTTGTAATGCAGTAGTATTTCACACTTTTAATTTTTTTTCCCTTGGTGAGCTGTTGACGTGAGGGCTTTGATCGAACGACAGATGTAAGAGGATCTGTGAAACAAAGGCTGTAGTTGTTTTCAGTAAAACTACTGAAGGCCTGCTGGGAAAATTATTAATGTAGACTTTCCTGCTTAGGAAACAAAATCCTCCCTCTTTTTTTTTTTTTCCCTTTAACCTTCCCTCAAACCCTAAATTGCAAAATATTAATTCTTTGCTTCATTAGTATGGAACATTAATACATGTTCAGGCACAGCACTCTAAAAATTGTGATAGGCATAGTGTGACCTTCAGAACGCGGGCAAATAATGTAGTGCAAGGGGACTGCCACCACTGTGGCAAGCCTGTGGGACAGTGTGACTTGCCCTTCACCCTTCACAAAGTTGAACTTCCGCTACAGACAGCCTCTTCTATTCACAAGTGGGATATATTTTTTTACAAGTAGTATTTTCTTACAAACCATGTTTTGTACTGTAGAGGGTGGGTGGTGTCTGATCACAGGTTTTCTAATCTGATTCAAGTGAATGGATTGAAAGTCTTAACACAATCATACAGCAGATGAAATAGCTAGAGTATGTGATTTCCAGGTGTGTGTTATGGAATTAAACTCTCTTAACATAATAATAAAAATAAAAATAAACTCTTTTAATTCCTTTGAATTTACTGGTTCACCCATAGTCATGACAGTGGATAATGGTCAGTTTAGCAAAAAATATGGAGTGATACTTGAATAGTATTTCTTTGAGATGTACTGTTGAGATTGAGTTTTGTATGGAGACAAAATGTAAAGCTAGAAATACACATCAAAACTTTGTATCTCTGTCACTGACTTTGGTTACAAGTGGGTTGCTTCACAATATATGTATTCTTATAATACCCCTAGCATGTCAAATACTGTCCTTAATGAGAAGGTAGTCCTTTAGAAACATTATCTTAAGGCCATTTGTCTTATTTTCCTGTAAAATGAGCTACAAAATTACACATCTAGGCAAAGTCATTTGAATTTCTTTAAAAACACTAGCTGCAAAGGTTTTTCTTACCTTATTGAGGAAGTGTAGGATGCAGCAGAAATTAGAGAGCAAGTCAAAGCACTTTAATAGACTCTCCCTAGTTTTTCCCCTCTTTAGAGGAAACAGTATTGCTGTAAATCATCGCTTTGGTGTTTATTCTCTCCAAACAGTGACCATGTCATAGGAAACATGGACTGACAGCATGGAGAACAGAAGTTATTTGCCATTCTGTTAGTAAGTCGTCTTCAGAAACGTGTTGCCATGGGGCTACGTTCCAGAATCCCAGTCTTGTTCTTTGCAGTTAGTCTCCCTTCAGCTCAGTGTTGCACAGCTGTAGGCTTTTTTGGCTGGATATCAGTAGGCTCTGCTTTCTGTAAACACCATTGCTGGCTTTGTGACAGACTTGAACAGAGGTGCCCTTTTACTGCTCCTTCCCTTCAGGAAGTCCAGTCAGTTAGTCCAAGGCAAAACCATAGATTGCATTTTAGTTTTTTCATCCTTAAAACATTGCCAAATACTGACCTCTGACCTAAGTAATTTCAGCTGAAATGAATGTTCTCAAGTCTAGGAATAGTTTGCAAAGACAATATGCTAGGACTTTGGAAGTTATGAGTTTAGATGTAAGCTGCAGAAGTATCCTTATATACAGTTTTATCACAGTCTTTCTGTCATCTGGGTAGCTTGATTTTTCTGATCCTTAACCTGTGACAGGCTGGTCTGTCTAATGTTCAAGATCATCTAATGCAGGTCTGTTTTGACACATACCTTGCTGTCTTTGAATATTGCTTGCTATGGTGTCGTAGTACCAGAAACCTTGTGTGTCACGATACACAGCATTTTCTCTCAATTCCACTGAAGTGTAGCATCGGAACAGTCATCTGATGTGACACACTGGAGTGCTGCTGTGTTTAGACAGGTTTCAGAATCATAGGCGATACCATCCTCGGGTAAATATAGTACTGACCCCTTCTAAGCACATATATATATATATATATAAAGCCCCTATGTTTCTTAGTTTTCTAATGCTGTAGCAATGAAAGTCAGAGGAGGGGCAGAATCCCACTTGTGTCTGATCCTGGCAGACAGCGTTTGATGGTCTGTCACCTCTGTGGAGATGTGTTTTTCAAGCCCCACAGCAGCAAGTGGGGATGCCATTTTCTGCAAAGTCTGAATACAAAACCTGACTTCTATAGTTCAGTTCTTAGGGGCAAACCCAGCTGTCTTAAGGACTAAGACAACCTGACTTGTTGCCTTGAGTATGTCTATAGCATGTATGTATTTGCAGAGGGGCTAAAAACACATGCATATTCAGTGGCAGAGTAGATTTCACAGTATTGTTTAGGTAACTTTTTTTTCCCAAAAAATGTTTTTGGAAGAGTGGAACAGAGCCTGTGAACTGATAGCTTCCCAGTGTTAAAGAGCTGTCTCCAGAATCTCAACTGAGCTTAGTAATGGACAGAAATAACTTTTTTTCTTAATTGTTACTCTAAAATCTCTTAATGTTACTGAATGAGTTAGTAGCTGTGAATTTTGATGAAAATAATAGATACATTCGTAAAAAATATTTTTCTAGTCTCAAAATAGCAAGTTGAGTAACCTTTTTCTCTCGGTAACTTTTTTAGTGAGGAAAAACGAGTGTGTTTTGCTGCGGAATAAAAATGACATTTTTCTTCTTTCTTGTAGCATTCTAATACAAGTTCAGAAAGAACGAGACATATTCCTTATCGTCTGGGTCTTAGGCTCATCTGGTCTGTTGGATTGCAGCTCTCTCCTGGGCCACTATCTCTGTGTGTTAGGTTCAGCTGACTTGGCTCTGTAGCTCTTGTCTCCTAGTCTTCTACTATGTGAAGCCCATCCAAGGCACAATACTGAGAGGCTTCCCTAAACTTCCTGTTAGATTCTTCTGGGTGATATTTTTCAGACATCTAAATGAAAAAAAAAACAAAAACCCAACAACAAAAAAAAAACCAACCAAAAAACCAAAACAAACCACCACCCTGTATTTCCCAGACTTAAATTTTCTGTCTGGCTTGTTGCCTTCCTGTGTTTTATGTGAAGCATGGGAAAACAGAATGTGGTTGACCTTCATCGGCAAAGGCTTATCCATTCCAGATAAGTAAATTTGCCAGCATTGCACCTACCAAATGAAGGGAGTTGAGTGTCTCCAGCAATCAATTCTATTATGGTTTTTTTTCAGAGCCAGTATCACCAGAGACTTCCCAAAATACACAGTTTTAAAAATTTTGTTCTCAAAGAAGTTATCCTTAGCCGCATGTCCCCTTCAATGAAGTAGATGTGTATCTGGGCTATGTTTGGCTTCATAGCTGAGATTGTCTGTTGGTAGTGATGGTGTACTTCGTTAGCCAATAACTTTAGCTTTTTATATAGACACAAGAGGAAGGTATTCCATTTACTTTTCTGAGGGCCTCAAGTAATCACTTGCAGTCACTCAGGTAGTCATCAGGGTGGAAGAGCTCTTGCATCTTAAACTTTGGGGCGTTTCCTGCCTCTCCTGCCTGCTTGATAGGTCAAGGGCCCTGCCATCTTGAAAATTCTTGTAGAAACTTGTTCCTGTAACAGTAGTAAAAGGGTTTCATGTAAACCTGGAGTATGGGAAACTGGAAACTTTTTGGATTTTCTAGTCTGGATTGAATTCCACCTGTACTCTTTCACTATAGTCCCTCTGTAAACTAATATACTGTGGAAAACTTTGAGCTGGAGGAAAAAAACGGGGTTTTTTTGTCTAATGTTTTAAGATGGTGGAGAAAGGATGTTGGTTCTTCTCCAAGATACATGCAAAGTCCAATGATCGCGTGTTTCCTCTCTCCAGAGTGCAATATCTCTAGGTAGGAAGAATTTCTAAGTTCTAAATAGAGGTTTGATATGCCATAAATTTCAGTTACTCCTGTTTCCTCATCTTTCTCATTGAATGCAAAAACTGTGTGATGTGGAGAAAGGAGAATGCAATCTCCTATCCTTAAACTAAGTAACTTAAAAATGCCTCTTTCCACCCCCAGAATCTTAGTGCCTAGTCATGCTTTCTGTTTGTTTTTCCTGTCTAAGCAAGTAGGCATACTATGCAATCTTCAATAAATACCATCTTGTATTTTTGGATTTTAAGACTGAGAAGGAAAATTAAGTATTCCTTTCTCTGGTACTTGAATACTTTTTTTACAGATAACCACACAATTTCAGGTTAACACTGGTTAATAGTATCAGTGAAGAAGCAGCATCACCATGGTTCCTGTGAGAATTCTGTTGCTACACAGCTAAACACATTTAAAGAAATAGAAAATCCAAAAGTCCTGAAGCTAGTACTACTGTTTATTTCTGTGGTGGTGTATCCTTGTCAGGATGAATCAACAGTGAAAGCAGCATGTATGTCTAGCCTGCGTTACTGGTGTATGTTGTGGATACTTTTTATAAAAAAATTACCATCATTTTGTGGCAAGTGTTGCTTTTCATTAAGTACTTGGGGATTTTATGTTTTAATTTAAATATAACATAATGTGAATGAGGAACTGAAAGACTATCCTGTATCCTGAACTTCTGGTAGACTTGTCCTTGAGCTTGATCATAGTTGCTTCTAACTCCTAATATGCTGACCTTGACTCTCCAGAAAATGGATTCACATGATGATGTTAACACTGCTGTGTTTTTCCTGTTTAATCCTTAATCCTACTTCACATTTTCAGTCGTCCCTAAAACATTGCAAGAATGCTGTACGTCATACTGGATTAAATATATACATCTCATATTCTTTTTATTACAGAAGTAGCAAATATATTTGGTTTTGATAAAATGT